>NC_070599.1:5542271-6142271 GCF_027409825.1 Scomber japonicus
GTGTTAAGTACATGTACAGACAAATCCTAACATGGAATTCTCACGCTGAACTGTGTGTATTGAGTCTTCATTAGTGTCACTGAATCATTAGCTTGTAGCATTGGAGTTCCAGTCATTGGTGACTAAAAGCATTATGGTCGGTTCATTCGCAGTGATTCACGGGACTTGCTTAAAATGTGACTTTGAAGATGTGGAAATCACAGAGATGATCAATATGTGGTAACTTTGTTGGTAAAGATCTGTTTGTCAGCAAGTTAGCATTGCACCACTAGCCTATAACAGGGTCGCACTAATGGACAGTTTGAAACATAAGGTAGAATTTATGCAGCAAAACCAGATAAATTATGTTACATTCTATCCATCCTACTTGCTTTTTAAAACCGAGTGACTATATTACCACAGTGTAACTCAATTGTGGACAATTCGGCTAATGTAATGTAAAGCTGCCAGCCTCTAGCAGAGCTAAGGAGTGGGCTACAGAGAGATATTTGTGTCATTTTCAGTCTTCAGCCCCAACTGATACTGACTCAAGTCATTTGACAACTTTTATTACATTTTATCAACATGTTTATAAAAACAAAGAGTAGAACTAAATCAAAGCAAATATGTACATTGGTTAAAGGATTGTCGGTTATGTCGGATCTACTGAATGACTAATGTAAAGAGAGTTTGTGTTACAAGCAAATGCTCCAGCCTACACATTTTCGGTTTACTTATTTAAACTTTTATTATTTCCCCTTCTGGCTTATTGCCAATGGAGACGAAGGACAAGGAACAAGGACATATGAATATTGACTTTATTTATACATGTGTATTTGAGTTTAATAACCGAAATAAACTAAACATACTATGCAGTAGTGTTTCCCAACAGCTGGAAATATATTGTGATGTGTAAAATAGGTGGAGTTCACCTTTTAAAACTGTTGAAACTCACAACTGAACCAAAACTGTCAATAATGTAAAACCATTATGAACAGTGGTTCTGTTGCTTATTGACCTACATATTGAGGTGCATTTGAAGGGTTATGCAATGGCTTGAGTCAAACTGAGCAACAGGATTTGAATCAGAAAGGGTTTTCTAAACATTTACCTTTGTCAAATAGTAACCATAATGTAAGAATTAGCAATTTTAAAAAGGTAAAGCATCTAATATGGTCTCATATATTCTATTACTGTGTGAGAGGAGAAGCAGTCCTCATGGTGTTTAGGCTACCATGTGGCTTACATGTATGGAAGTCGACTTTATTTATATAGCATGTCTCAGAATAGCAGATCCAAAGCGCTTCACAGTTGATAAAATGTATAAAAATGTATAATAATACACAGCATGAAAACAGCAAATAAAAATACAGTTTGTAAAATGGAAACAGACACTCAACAATAAAAGCAATATAAACAAATTGCGGTTTTGGTTTTTGTCATGCACTGTGCCACTTGCCCCCTACCTTGTGTGTACTGCGCGGATAAGTCAGGCAGACATATGAAACTCATCACCATTTTCTCATTACCTCATCATCTTCTCCCTAATACTCCTCTTTTTGCCTCTCATTAGGCTGTAAATCCGGACCCGGCTCTCTAGATTTACTGCACAATTTGTGTCTTTGAAAATATGTGTTTCCCTTGGCGGTGTGTCTTCACCTCAAATTCTCGCCAGGGAGGAAAATAACCAAATCATTTCAAGTCAGTTGTGGCTTTTTTTTTCTTAGAGCGTTTTAAATGGCTTTAGAATTAATGGATGCCACCTACTGAAAGTAACTTGCCTCATAATGAACTTAATGTAATTTAATTATTTTAAACCTTTCCTATCCTTTGATTCGTCAATAAATCTTTCTCTGTGTTAGTCCACCAATGCTTACTGTGTGAACTGCTAGTCCTTCATTTTACTGGAAATATTAGAGCTATTGACACAGCAGCAATGAAATCTATCATCAAAGTAATGCAGATTCTGTTTTTGTTCCAGCATATATTGAAAAGGCATGTATCAGAGAGACAAAGTGGTACCTTGTTTATGTCCATTTGAAATCCCATCCATCAAATAGCTGATGCTTATCTGGGTTTGGGTAACAGCAGACTGAGGTATACTAAACATGCTGAACCCTAGCCAAGTCCTCCAGCTCATCCTGGGGAATGTTTCCAGGCCAGATGGGGTATTTAATCTCTCCAATGTGTTCTGGACTTGCCTTGGGGTCTCCTCCCAGTTGGACTTGTACAAAAGACCTCTAGGCAACAAGGCATCCAAGAGGCATGACCATAGGTGGTGCCAGAGATTTTGTTTTGCTTGAGCTAGGTAGAGGCTGTGTTATTCACTGGTGACAGAATATTCTGGTCTAACCAGCCCACTTTCCTTGTTGTGATTGTTTTTGGGGTTGGTTTCATCTTAAAGGTTGGATGCGCAGCAATGCTGGGTAAGTGAGAGGCGGTGGAGGAGCTACTGTACCTGTCACATGTGTTTCTCCATGCCTGCCTCCACTTCATCATTTCCACTAGTTTCTGGTTCATTTGGCAAGGTTCTTTTATAGTGAAACTGTGGCGTCTTGCTCTATGTGAGCAACATGAACTCAAGTAGGTGATTCCAGCACAGCCAATATGGTAAATGGGGGGTCCTTTCGAACTAATCAACCAGGGAATATTATAAACAGCAGCCAAATGAAGAAAACTCACAGGAGTTTATATAACAAGCACCTGGTAGTTTCTTGGGGGGCTACACTGTGGCTATTGTCATTCTTGGAGCGCCTAGCACCACCCTATGGGCATGTAGATCAGGTGCCCAAGCCACCTCAGCTTGCTCTTTTCAATAAAAAGAGTATGCGGTTCAACTCTAAACTCCTTCCAGATGTCTGAGGGCGTCACCCTATCTTTAAGGGTTAGCCCAGCAACCCTGCGAAGGAAACTAGTTTTGGTCGTTTCTGTCTATGAACCCATTCTTCTTCAGTCATCACCCAAAGCACATGACCGTAGTTGAGGGTTGGAGCAACTGGTTGGTTCAATTGGTAAATCAAGAACCTTGCCTTCAGGCTAATTTCCCTCATCACTACATCATTCTGGTACCATGTCGGCATTATCGAGCATCCAGACCAAAATAACCCTGCATTTTAAAATAATTGCAAGCGGGTTTGTTGGTGTGGTGTTGCTTGAGGCACTGCTGAGACGATGGAATACCATCCAAGAATTCCAGTCTAAGTTTGAAGGCTTATCAGACACCAAAAGAGTTATAATGGCAGCAATAATATTTTTTTATTTGTGACAATTGCAGGGTAAACAGTCATTTCTGTGTGCCTGGACAGCATTCACATGGCAAAGTAATCTACCATGAAAGTGTGTTTGCATGTATTTGAATAGCCAATGCATGGCCTTGTTGGATGAAGTTGCTTTCTATTGTGACTAAAGTTGAGCAAGGTTTTGTGGGGTTTTTTTTGGTGGAGTCCCCCTGTTGGAACCCCAACTATGTAAAAAATGGTCTCATTCAAATAACTGAGGCAGCCACATTTTTTTTCACAAACTGTTGTTGTCTGTCTGAACACAACCTCACTGCTAATACAGGACCAATCCAACCATCTGTAATGGCTCTACTGAAAGAGTACATGCTCTTACAGATCAGACATGCCTTGTGTGAGAGGAGGACATGTTTTGCGTTACTGGAATAACTCTTTAATCAATCCCTTTATATAGCTTATTTTTGTTCTGTCATTTTCGGAGACTCAGTGAGGTTTCAGTAATAAGAAGAAGCATAGGCATTTAAGCTATTGATCCGATATGGTTTCATAGCTGAACATGGTTGGTTTTCCTAACATGAATCATGTGGACTTCTGGTTTGTCCTTACATGGTCCCGGCTCTCATGTGGGTTTTTTCCCCCCCTTGCTCTCTTTGATGTTTCAGTGGAGCGCGGTAGCTGTGTGGTTATTTACATGACTTATATTACATTGGAAAGAAAAGTGTTTGAGATTAGATTTCAGTTTCAAATCGGTGTTTGTTTTCTCAGTATTTCTTGGAAGAGAGAAAAAGGCGAGCGATAGTGTGTACAGCCAGAGAAGGAGGCTCAGTCTCTGGAACAGGTTAGTGTGTTTGTACTGAATCTCAGGATTGTCATGAAAATTTATTTCCTTTCTTGATATTTATAAATTTTATTGACCTGTGTGGGGAAATTTCACTTCTGTATTCGACCACTGTCCAATCAGTGGATATGGAGTTGCAATGTAACACAGAGAGCCTATTAATCATTCCAATGGCAATACAATTTCTTTAATACCATATTCATGTGTATTTTATTGTGTGGCATGGAAATCAGATTACCCAGAACCACATTTTTAATATTCTTAGAGTCTTACCAGTAGTGGAGTTAAAAGTGTCAAACTGGTCCTGAGGTTGTGGCTAGACTATTGGAAAGGTTGTAGAGTCATTGAAGTCAAAGGGTTTCTCTCTTTGGGAAAATGAACATATTCAGCATCTTCAATGGCAATCTGCAATTTAAAATATGAGATATCTTAATGCTGGAGGAATGTGATCAAAATAGAAAAGGCTGTACATTACATTATGAGATTCCTCTAAGTTTTGATATTATCTGTAAGTCTGATGGTGGCACAAAAAGCCTCGGAGTCACTAAACCCACATTAGGATTAATCCTCTGTGGATGATACATTTCATAGCGACTGACTGACTAAAGTGAACAGACCAACATTGCCATTATTAAGTCCAAGTTTGTTGACTTGTTCATGTTTTAAAAGTTATACAATGCAACTTCCGAGACTCGAAATATCATAATCTTTCTCTAAAATTAGAAGATGGATTGATTGACTACTGTTGCCTTACTATTGTTGTTTATCACCATTACCTTATTTGGCAAATGCTAGCTGATATTAGCAAACTTAGGATAGATATTCCTGTACAGTCGTGATTCTTTGTGTGACTGTTCCATTACGTTTTGGCATTTAGCACTGTTATTGTCAGTTGTATCCATAGTGGTTACACTGGGTCAATCTAGGATTCGCATTATTGTATATAGATATATTGTGCTGCATATTAGTTATATAACAAGTGGTACCAGTCACTATTATTTGTGAGGTTTTTACAATTGTCTCATTTTTACAATATTCTTCGCACGAAAAAGGGTCAAAATAGAAGAGTGGTTGTAAATGTTTCCCAATTCTTTCCAACATTACTTAATTCCATTACAATGTGAGTGATATTATTAAAGCTGAAAGCTGAACTTGAATAATTACCAGTGTTAGAAATATTCAGTTGCATGTATGAACTCTTGAGACCTGTTCCCAGACTGGAAACGCAGCTGGGATTTGGCTAAATACTGGTTGACTGGATAGAGCCTGCTCTGACCACTTAGGAGCCAATGGTGTGTGGTGCTGCCTGCTCACACGCACACACACACACACACACACACACACACACACACAGATGCACTCTGGTTGGTTACAAGCTGAATAAGCCCTTCGTGTTAAGTTTCCTACCTGCATGCCAAACAACCATCAGCCAGCATGGCGGGTGACTGAGATCTGTTTGTGAGCTTGTGTGAGTTTCATGTGCAACTCCAAACACACACAAAAGCACACACACAAAGATGGATTCCAGCAACCGTCGAAACTATAAATACCATATGACAGTAAGCTGAAGCAGCCGTTGATTCGTACAGGATGATGAAACATCCTCTGCTCTCCAGGCTCTGTCTGTCCCACCTCCTCCACCCTCCGTCTTCCTTTTGGATTCAGTGGAAGAGATGAAGTCATTTCATTTCATTCCATCCCCGGGATCACCCACCACATTGCTAGAGCATATGGCTTTTATATAGTGCTGGTTTGACTGTGTGCATGGTGCATACCAATGCCTCCTTGCTGTACTGTAAAAAAAAATGTCTCCAACTGAATTCTATGAGAAAACTATGAGTTTTCAGTGGTGTTTAATATATTTAATCTAAGTAAACCACTTTACTATCAAGAACACAACTCTTCATTTAAGAAAGGTAGTTGATTAACACAAAAAATAAATGGAATCTTAATCCACCGACAGATTTCTCACTTCATTAAACTAATATGAGTTTATTTCATTGGGTGTTAACAGCTGTAGATTGCATCTATTTGGCCACAGCATTTAGTTATTCCCATCCAAATGTATCTGTGCAAACACACAAGCATGCACAGGAAACTGCAGCCAAGGTGTTATTTTGTCTGTCCTGGCACCCATCTGTTGATCCAGTACAGAGCTTGTGTGTATTATTGTGTGTATCTGGAGTGTCTTGTACTGTCAGGACCAGGTAAACATACTATAAGGCACCTGGGTGAAAATGAACTGTGGGTCTCTATTGATACCCTATACCCTTTTTTCTCTCCAACGAAAGACAAATGTATTTTATTAAACCTAACATTAATCCTAATCACATTTTTTTAACCAAGGACCCCTTTAGAAGGTGGGACCACAAGATCACAGTTGGTAATAGTGCAGCTGTTGCTTTAAGAATCTTTATTGGCCACTTGGGGGCAGTGGAAACAAGCCGTAAACCAAACACGGACATACCATAATATTTTAGGTTGATACTTGTCAGCAAGCCATTGCCTATTTAAAATTCAAGCAGGTAGGGAGCTAGATTCATTATAAAATAGACATCTGTTAAAGTGTTGAAAGGATATCTGTCAGTTATTAGTCTTTTTGCAAGCCGGGAACAACAAACTTGTATCTGGAAATGTTTATCTACAACATGCCATAGTAGAGATGAGTAATGTATGCGGTGAACTGGTTCAGTAATGCAAGTTACATAACAAAGCTCAGTCATATTGCCTAACAGTTGCCATCATATGGTGTTGGTCATACCAAGTGAACATATATCAAGTAAGACTGTAGCAGCAAAACCCCTGAATGTACTGAAGTGAACAATGAGGCGTTTTATTACTGATGAATTCAACTTGTCATCCGGAAGAAGAAGAATGTGTCATTTCCTCTTTTAAAAATGACTAAAAATGACTATACTGACTATAAAGGTTTGTTTTAATGCCTCCACTTCCTTTATTCCAGCCTTCATTAGATGAGCTCCACATTACATTCAGCAGCTGAATGGTGTACTTTATTCAGTCTGGATTCAAAATGAATTTCTGGTTACAAACCTGTATATACTGTATATTCAATATATCCTGTAAGTTACACAATGTATAACTTTCCTGAAAAACAGAAAATATGCTTAATAAGAGGGTTTTTTTTCATAAGCCCCACCTTGGATCCATCCAGCCCCTCCTACCCCTGATCCCATCCTCCTTCATCCAGCCTTCTTTCCAGCACCCAGTCATCCTTCACTGAACCATATGGCCTTTCACTAGTCATGGTGAGTGTGTGTGTCTGAGTAGTTACAAGACAATAACACATCTGCTCCTGTTTGTAATGGCCATCAGCTTTTTATTGTTTTACGTGTGTGTCTGTTTGGGTTGGCTGCGTTAAAGATGTATGAGCAAGTGGACAAACAGTCTGTCAAATAGACATCAGGGGTGGAGGACCATATTCACATCAAGAACATAAAACAAGGAATACTTTAGGAGCATTGGGTGTCACCCAATGGTTGTGGAGAAAAAAATTATGAACATATTTTAGACTAGGGGATGGTTTTTACATTACCTGTAACAGTGATATAATCTGCCTCAGAATAGGTTTTATTTGTTTGTTATTGTTTGTTGAGTCAGTGTGTGCTGATTGGACACACACACATTGCCACATTATCATCATTGATCAAGCAGATAAAGTCAGTTTTGCTAGCTTTCACATGGAACGACTATGAAGTGATGGCTTCTTAGACAAAAGTACTCTATCCAGCTCAAGTCTTGAGCCAACAGGAGGTGTCTCAACGTGGGTCACCCAAAAGTCAAACACTAGTACCTTCAACTGAGAAACGCACGGTGCCGGCGGTTCTAACAGAGGCCCAACCTTTACTTGAATAGCCCAAAACTAATATCCATGTATTATATGTTCAGAAGTACTTGCACATGAAAGCTTAAAACAAGTTAAACTTAAGAGACATTTGGAAAAGAAGCAAACCTCTCACATCAACAAGCCCTTAGAGCCAAAAGACAGTGGTGAGCAAGTGCTCTAAAGTTACTGCGAGGGCGCTGGCAGCTTAATATGAAGTGGCATATCTGGTGGCTCAATCGAAAAAGCCCCATGCTACTGCTGAGAGCCTCATCCGCCCAGCAGCCATTGCAATGACAAGAGGTATGCATGGGGAGAAAATAGCTTGCTCACTTGAGACTATTCTGATGTCAAATGACACAATGGGGTGGTGCATTCATGAGATGGCAAACAACATTCAAAACCAGCTTATGGACAGAGTAAATTGGAAGATTGTCAGAGCAAATGGACAAATTGACAGATGTGTCAGGTGATGTGAAGCTGGTTGTATTTGTAAGCTACAGCTATGAGGGAAAAATGTATGAGGATATGTTGTTTTGCACGTCACTGGAGGACTGGACAGTAAAATGCACCAGTTGGGAAAAGTGTGTCTGAGTTCAGGGGACAAGAAAAGGACTAAAAGGCAGTGTTTTGGATGTCGCTCCGTGAAACTTTCCCACTGCATTATCCACAGAGAGGCCCTAGCTTGAAAGAACCTCAAGCCAGGACTCTGCGGTGTTCTCCATGAAATCCTGGCCAGTGGAAACCAGACTGTTTGCCACACTCTGCCATGAAATGGGATCAGACCATGAATCACTACTGTTTTACACAGAAGTCAGATGGCTTTCTCGCGGTTAAGTATTGATCACACTGTTTGAACTGTGTGAAGAGGTCCAAACCTTAATATCAGATTTCGTTTCTTCCATTGCTACGATCTGACTGACCTGAAGTGGGTTCCTAGCCTTACATTGTTGGCAGGCATTGTTGACAAACTGAACTGTCTAAATATGTCCCTCCAAAGGCCCAAATACAAATGCCTTTCTGACAAGGTAACAGCATTTAAAACGCTGGAGAGACAGGCCATGGGAATTGAGGTTTAGTGTTAATATATTCTCTGAACTCGCAGTCATCAGAAGCTTGCTTAACAGTTTCAACACTTCCCAAAAGATGACACACCAGAGAGATATGACTGGATACGCCATACGCTGTTGGACCTCTCTTCTGACTGACATTACAGACTCCTTTCGCATCATGCATACCGGAAGACTTCTGGCTGTCAGTGACTGTGGGATACTCAGTACTGTCAATAGCTGCAATGGATGTACTTATTCCTTTGGAACTACATATGTGAAAACACATTTTCTACACTGACATTCATGAAGGACAAATACAGGTAATGGTTTATCAGAGTTGAAGATGATCTTTGTATTGTGGTCCCCAGCTTAAAACCAAGAATAGTTGCTTTGTTCAGATGAGTGGCTTCGGTTTTTTTGTTTGCTTCATTATTCCATGTGTTCTTTTGTAGTTTCTATGTCTTCAGTATTCTACAGTTTAAAAAATGTCTAAAAAAAAGAAGAAAGAAAAACCCTTGAATGAGTAGATGTGACTGGTATAGTCAGAATGAGAAACAGTAGTCACCCCGACTGCATAAGCAAATCACATATGAAGACAAATCTACAAACATTGTGGGCAGTAAGCTACCGAGACAAAATGCAGTGTTCTAACTTTGTTGGCCATCATCAGTCAGTAATCAGTGTGTTGTGTACAGTCGGAAATGGAGTAAGAATGGTCTGATTGCACGCACACACAAACACAACGTCACTGAATGGGGTGACTAGAGGGTCAATCAGTGCGGTAATGAAGGAGGCTTGTTTAAATTTCCTGTGTGCTGATTGATAACAGCTTGCTTTATATGGACCCAAGATTAGACACACACAAGCACACACACACACATACACACCCTCATGCCAGGGCTTTAAAGAGGAGGGACCCCTCTGCTGCCTTAACCTGAGACATTTCCATACCGTCTGTTTTCATCATTAGCTCAGGTGAAATTCAACAAGCTATGCAATGATTTGTTACAGCAATTCAACTTGTATCATGACAGCTACCAACCATGATTTACTTTGAAGGGTGACTTCAGGGTGAGGAGTTCCTTTCAGTCAGGTGCTAAGAAACAATTTTGAGGGGAGTGTTGAGGGTTAAAGGTCACTTGAAGTTGATAGGTGTTAGTTTGAAGTTCTTGTGAGGGTACAGAGAGGTATTGAGGAGGGAGGGAGAGGCGCTAAAGGGTGCTTTGACAGGTAAAGTAGAGGTTTAGGGTGTTTTAAGGTAGAGTTTAGAGTTACAAGGAATTTTTTAGGGGTGGTGGTTGAGAGATGTAGGAGGGAATATTTCAAGGCTCGGGGGAGTTTTGAGGTGAAGTTAAAGGGCTTTTTGAAAATGAAGCCGTAGTTTTAGAGCTATTTAGTTGGGGAGAATGGAAGGTCAAGGTTAGTTGAGGGAGAATTAAGGCTATTTTGAAAGGGGTTATGGTTATTTTTCTGTCTCTCTGTGTCTGATTATTTACTAGGATAGTCGAGATGTCGTGCCATACTAACCCTAACCCTAACCCTACAAGCATGAGGGTAAAGGGTGCAGACTGGTGCAAAGTTTTGTGTCTTTGTATTTTTAAAGCGTGTCAAAAGGGGGTTTAAGAGCAATTCTGAGAGCTATTATGGGTGAAAGGATAGTTTCTCTGTCGTAAAAAGCAGAAAAAATCCCAGTGGGAGAACAGAGACTGGAGCCAGTGACCTTTGACCACTTTGACCTGAAACAGGCACACTTCCGACATCAACGCTTGACCTCTGTACACTTACTCGTAGCACCAACTCCAACTGTGTGGGGAGTGTGGGTGTTTACATGAATGTGTGTGAAGCCGTCTCATGGAGAGCACAGTCAATGAAGTATAGTTTTAAACAGGAAACAAACAACATTCAAGTTAAATGTGATGTGCTGTCATTTCCACCCATAGAGGGGGAGATGATTGATGTGAATGGCAGACAAAAGAGGATGGAAACTGAATGTCAAACTGCACTTGTTAAATGTCTCTCTTTTCAGCAGGCTGACATCCATCTCTCCTCACATTCCCATTCCCCGTTTGATCAGGTAATTGTTTTCAATGTAAGGCCCCTTACCGTCACCTTGTAATTACTGGTGGATGGCACGCAGGCCTGTCATGTCAACCTGTCGGTGCATTGCTTGAGTTTTTTTATAACCCTCACTATCTGACGGGAAGAGACAGACAGTGGAAAGAAAGTTGGCTCCTGACAGTGTCATTAGGGTTGTGGGTTGTTTTCAAGTATCTATCTCTGGTATGGGAAGAGAACTTCATGCCCAACTTGAAGTCAATCCGCCTAGTTAACATAACTTTACTTGCATACCATATAACAGGTATGCTAATAAACATGCCATGTAACATTTAGTGCCTTGCAACGTAATATGCACTTCAACAATAACTTTATTGTGTGTATACATTATTCAGGTGTGAATGTGTTGTCACGGCAGTGTTGTGAGTGCTTCAACAAACTGAACAGACATAGCCTGTATATAAATATGGATGTTGTGAAATGCGATGTAACCTGTTGGTTTGCACTGGAGCCAGTTTGAAGCCCAGAGTTGCAGCTTATGGTTGGCACCATCTTTTCCATTCCTTTCAAATAAGGTGTACATTGTGACTACTGTACCTTGGACCCAAGCAAACGCTAGCTTACTTGGAACACCTAGCACTGTACTGTTTGACTTACATTACCTACCTTAGCTAAATTGAGCTGAAAAGGTATCGTTAGCAAGTAACATTAAACTTAGTGAAATATTGTGACAATAGTCTGAGAAAGAGCAGCAGGAGAGACAAATGTCAATCACAGCTGTCAATCAACACCCACACAGCAGGCAACAACGCTACTTTAAATATTCAAATCTTCTTAACCAATCAATAATTTCCAGAATGAACATTAGCACAATTATTAGAGGGTCTGTATTTAGAGATTGAGACCAGTTGACACTTTTTCAATGGGAATCAGTTGGCGCATCTAGTGGCCATTGGTGGTATTGCACCTCAACGTACCTCTACTCTGGCTTCAACCTCAAGCTGCGTTAGTTAGTTGATTTACAGTTAAATAGGAGGATTAAGAAGAAGTTGATGGTTACAACATAGCTAATGGGCTTCGACGGCTTCATCCACTTTGGACTCCTTGGCTCAGTGTTCTTTCAAAAGTCATCACTACCAAGAAGTGCAATTGATTTCAATGGGGGAAAAAGAAAACAAAAATACAAAATCATATACTTGACAAGCATGAAAGTTGGAACCATGCAAATTATTTAAAGAAACAATCCTGACTCAAGGTCTACTCACCAGCTTATTCCAGAGCAGATGGCGCTTATCTCTGATGGAGATTGATTTGTTGCAAGTTGAGTAGCTGTTATGATTTCATCCAGGGAACTTTGAAGATTTTTATTCCTGATACTATACAGTATGATAATCAGAGATGAACTGTCTTTTAATATCAAGGAAATAAATGTGTGACCACAAGGTATGGCATGGCACACTGCATCTATCTCCAGACTCAAACCAAACTTAAAAGATCTCTTCCAACCTCACTTAAACTGCTTGAATAGATCAAGAAGGTGGCAGCTACAAAGGCCAGAAACTGACTAAAGAGTAAACCAAACAAATGGAGTGTAAAACTCTTTGTGTTGGCTGACTGAGGTGATGGCTACACTTCAAATTTCTCAATTTACTGGTACAAGTCAACATTTCCAGCTGGAACTGGACGGACAAAACAACTTTGCAGACATTGCTTCCATCTGTTCTGTGATCATTTCTACACCCAGCCGATGGCTTTTAGACAAAATGACAACCAAGAGGATTTCATGTAAAAATATTAAGATTAATTGTCTTTTCCAACAGTAAGAAGTTATTAGTAATAGCAGTCACAAAGGTTTAGACTTTTATTTGGCTAAGTCTGGTGGTTTAATGCCACAGGTCCCCATCAATTCTCCAAGAAAGTCCGGAAAGTGAGTAAGAAAAGGATGTTTACTCTTTGTGAAAAGGAAAGTTTAAAGATGAGTCAAATGAAACTAAACTTTGGCTTCAACTATGATAATTATTTTGATTACTCATAGATCTACTCATTTCTCTACTCATATCTACTCATGTCTCGATTACTTTCCAGTTACTTTTGTCCAACCATTATATTAGCCATAATGTATATTAGCAATTTCACAATGATATAAAACAGTGTAGAGTAGCACATCTTTACAGTTTACAAGCTATAACCAAAGGTTATTGGTTATTTCCGCTTGACAAATGACTTGTGTAACTGATTAATTGTTTCAGCTTTAACCAAACCATCAATAACAAACTGTTATATCATATTCATGTAACTTGGAACTAATACAGACACTGACACACCTTGTTTTCCTGGCTCAGCATGAGAAGATAATTGTGCCACTGCTTTAGCTTCAACCCCTTTACTGGTAAAAAAAATCTTCATATATCCTATTTTTCCTAACACTGACTATGTGGGCTAGCATTTAGTATAGTAACCCCAAATTCACAGAGCCCTGTCAGCCAGTAAGTAAGTATTTCCAAGTTTTCTCCTGACCCTCACCGATTGGTCTTGCCTCTGTCTTCTTCACTGAAGACAACTACAAACTGACCAAAGTGGAGAATTATTCTAAAGGTAGAAGAAAAAATCTTCCGGTCTACAGCCCCGAAGGCCCAAGCCTGGCGACGCCCATGGAACTCACTTCCTGTAAAAGGACCTGGTTCCATTCTTGACTTAATTCCTCTTACCGGTCTGCCAGCATCTTGTTCAGTTTGGACCCAGTCCACAGCTCCATATGCTGCTGCGCTCTGACAGAGACAGACGTATCAAATTATGCAACAGCCTTGCTTTCAGAGAGAAAGACCCCCGACTCCCAAACTGCCCTGCAGCCAGACATCAGCCACATACAGATGCTTACTTTAAATCGTTGATCCCCTGTCTACCTACATTGCAAAGTTGGTAGTTTCCTCCCTCACCAAAAGCAGGATTCATGTCAGGAACAATAGATTCCATTTCATTAAAAAGACTCTATTCCACTGTACAGTATGTCTAAATATGCTACGTTTGCTTACAATGTTCATGTTTGACATCCATGATGAGTATTTGATACTTAAATGATCGATTTTGTGTGGAATAACACTTTAACGTTCCTTGCAAATCAGATTATGTTCCTACAGTTACAAAATGCTCTCATAAGTTGCAGTGACCCTCTCCAATGAATGAGAAGTATTCACATCATGTGTTTCTATAATGTTCATCCTAATAAAGAAAGAAAATGTGTATAAAACTGAGATGTACACAACACACTACATGTGTGCCAAAGCATGTTGGCACTAGATGAAAAGTGAGGAGATCAAAGTTATTACAGTGTATCCTTCTGGGAACCATGAGTATTTGTACCAAATTTTGTTCCAGTCCATCAAGTTGATGTTGAGATACTGTAATGTTGGGCTGCTGGTGGTGCCACAGGAAAAGTCAGAGGATCAAACAAAGTAACTTGAATGTATCCTCTGGGGACCATGAACATTGTTTGGTGGATTTAATGACAGTCCATGTAATAGTTGCTGTGATACATGTAGAATCAGAGATGATGAGTTTTACACAGTGAACAGCTGATGTAGTAAAATAACATATTGGTATTTTAATTATAACAACTTAATCCCAAGTAGATCATAGAGACAGTTTTTCAAGTTAGACCATATAAATGATAGTTTGTCTATTTGCTTGTTTTTCTCAACTGCATCTTATGGTCATTATCAGCGGATGGAGTTTGCTCAGTTGTCAAGGTTATGGCTCTGTTGCTATCATGTGACATGACCTCAGAGCAAACTCACTCGAGTTAAGATTTGTTTGTCTGCCATAAATATTCTAGGTGCACTTATTTAGCTATCCCCCGAGCTTTTGACTGTATCCCACAATTTCTTCCGTGAATGGAAAAGGCTGGAAAAGTGGATATTGCACTTAGAATACTTGATGATATAGTATGTGTCACCAATGTGGTGAAAAAAATCTCCACACTCGTGTTTTTTAAGTACTTTCCTATCTGTGATGACACATTATGTAATAGTCTTCCCCTTCAAAATAAAGGTGCCCTGACAGAAATTCAGAAATGTATAGCTGCATCTCTGACAGTGGTGATGTAGTGCACATACCAAACCATAATGCACTTCTACAGGCACAGACATACAGTATGTAACATATAGACATGGTTACAGTTATAAGCAGTCACACTCAAGCCCTCCTGCACACGCACACACACAGACACAGACACACACACACACACACACACACACACACACACACACACACACACACACACACACACACGCAGAGCTCATCTTTGGTGAAGATGGTGATGTTAATGATGATGGGACTTTCAGACCTGGACATTAGAGCTGGCTCGCTTCTCAACAGTGACGCACTACGACTTTAGATTTATAATAGCTTGACGTCAGCATCCCTCATAGACTTCCCAGTAGGAAAGGAAAGCCTGCAGCATGCGTGTGTGTGTGTGTGTGTGTGTGTGTGTGTGTTTGTGTGTGTGTGTGTGTGTGTGAGTGTGTGAATTAATACCATTTACACTGCTATCCCGGTGATTTGAAGCCCAGTTGAGACTCACCCTGCATCTCTCTGTTTGGTTACCAAGTGTTTCTGAGCCTGTGGGCTGTATGGTACTAACTTAATGTGAAACATCTGGATATTGTAATGGCACTCACATGCACATGCAGCACATAATAAAAGATATAAACAGTATGTATGGACAGATGCAAATACGCATTCTGCAAACTAAACCAGCTGCAAAAATCTACATGTCATATTTTTCCCTCCACAGGGAGCAAGATCAGACAACACCTGTATTTCATGCCACGTGCGTGCAGAGTACATTAGTAGGCTATATTACACACAAATGGAGAAGTGTAGGGGGATATCTCCTCATCCTCCTAATTGGTTTTACTGGATGGCGTGTGCAGATTCCATCCCATATGGAAAATAGGCACGAGCCAGATTTAAAAAACACGCACACACACACACACACACACACACACACACACACACACATACGCACACACACGCACACACACACACACACACACACACACACACACACACACACACACACACACACTACTAAATGATCGTGCCTGCTACTGGATGTGTTAAGAGAACAGCACAGTGTGTTTGATGGTGGAGCTGATACACTGCAGTCTGTTGTAACACAGCCAGCAGGAGGTCTGGGATCCAAAGGAATTCCTCCTCTCCTCACCCACATTCCAGCTTGATGGTTTTTAAAGTGGCTCAACTTTTGGGGGGGAATGTGCAGCATTTGGTGCGATTGCGGCGACAGATTTATTTTTATGACACGTAATGTTGGGGTTGCGAAAAAATAAGATCATGACCACACACATAACGTTGGCTAATTACACATGTTGCTCTCTAAACATTTAGAAGAAACACATCTTCACCCAGTATGTTATAAAAACTAGACTTGCTTTGTTGTTTTTGTTTCTTACGGTTAGGTTTAGGTTAGGTGCACTAATCAATATTTTTATATTAATAATTGATCAAATGATGTTACATGTAGAGATGAACCCACAGAGTATAATCACCACCTGTGCAGTTCCCTTTAGCTTTTTAGCATCTTTCTATTAAGGCCCACAACTGTACTGTTTCGGTTCAGTCACACGGTTAGCAACTAGCTGGTGAACATAGTGGAGCATTTAGCAGCTAAAGAACCACATGTTTTTCTCAGGAGTTGATAAATGAGACTAAAACAAAGTTGAAAGTCGAGTGAATATCTGACTTATTTTGCCATGTGGTTGGAAAAAGCGAGAGTCTGCTAGATGTGTACACAGGCATGTGTTTGTTAACACTGTGCTAGCAAACACCATAGCAACTTAATGTGGCTATAATGTCTCAAACATTTTTAAGCAAAAATGGAGAACAAAACAAAGTTGAAAGTAGAGTGAATATTTGACTTATTTTGTGGCTGGAAAAAGTGAGAGTCTGCTAGATGTGTACACGGGCAAATGTTTGCTAACACTCTGCTTGTCAGCAATAGCAACTTAGCATGGCTATAATGTCTCAAAGATGTGTAGTAGCTAGTATTGCTAGCACTAGCATTCTCAGCTTTGTTGTTACATTTGCTGGCAAAAGGTCTTTTCAATCTCTCACACGCTAGCTGCTACATAGCCTAGCTGTAAATATCTAAATGTTTGAGCAATTCATACACATATGGAGTGAATTAAACTCCAGATGAACATATCCTTGATGTTAAATCCAGTCCCCTTATTACAGTTTGTACCGTGACAGTTTGACATCACATGTGTTTTTTTGTCTCTCGACAGTCTGCAGGGGACAGTCACCACTGGACCCCAAAGTCACCCATTTTTAACCGACAAATAATGTTTTTTGATGTCTTTGCTTTTATTTTTATAGTCACATCATGTTTAATATGTGCATATAATGCTTTAAAAACAACACTTATAGCAAACCGCATCCTCAGAATAAAGCTCGGTAATGACCTCAGACGTTACATTGTATGTAGCACTCAGCTCTGATGTTTTTGCCTCTGAGGAAACAGAGCTGTCAACACTTCTGATGATGGAATACACTCCTCATTCTACTCAGTTTGAAAGGTTGTATCCTGTAAAGCATTCTCTCTTGCTTTGGCTTTGACTCTGATGACCTTTGCATCCTCAGACGGTTGCCAGGTTGGGTGAAAATGACAACCTTCGTCGCCAAGACAGCCAGTCAATCTCCTCTCTTCATCTTTTAGGTGTTGAAAGTTGCTAAAGTTGCCAGGTCAGGTCAACACTAACCCCCCCCCCCCACACACACACACACACACACACCCTCTTGGGGAAGCAGGGACTCAAATAGGAATGAGGGGAATGAGTTATAGTCGTTTGTTTTCACATATGAACACAAATGCAATCAAATCCAGAGTAGATCCTCCCTTTTGAATCCACCCTGTTTTGCTTGACAGAGAAATATGTGTGTCTGAGTGTGTATATATATATATGTGTGTGTGTGTGTGTGTGCAGGGGGGGTACATCTCGCTGCGTGCTGAGAGGTGCACAGGTTGGCTGCTGTTTTGACAGGCGTGCCTTGAATACCAGCCTTTTTCTGGGAAGGGGGAAACACACCGAATCAAAACAGGCTGTCTAGCACACAGCCATGCCTTCTCATTGCCTTTTGTGCGTGTGTGTGTTTCTGACTCGGATACACACACACGTGCTTGGTAAGGGAGGCTCAGGCCACTCTGCCAACCTGTTACCCCTGGTAACACTGGGGAGATACCAGACCCTTGGTCCTGTGTAGGTTTCTCCATCCTTCAGACAAATGTTCTTTCTAACATGCACGCACATTTCTTTCAAACTGAATTTGGTCTTGCTCTATTTAGTCTCCTCTGCTGTTTCTGTTTTCTCTCTGCTCTCCCAGACACCATACAGGACAGATAGGACAAAGATAAAGGGCAGTTACAACACGCTTCTTCACTTATATCACAAAGAATGAGTTCTAATTGTTTCTTGCAGATAGAATACAGACTGTAAATACTTGTAGCTATTTAGATATCATCAACCTCCTGTTGCCTCTTGTCTCTGCATATTTATGATTTGGCCTCGGGATGAGCTATAATTTTATATTAAAGACAAGACATTTTAAATACCCGTCTTTGCATCAATTTGTGCTGCTGAGTTTGAGCCTGAACACACACTTTCATTTCTTTTAAAGTATCTGCTCTTGCTCAATCTTGCTCTGTTGAGTCTTTTTCTTCTGTTTGTGTTTAGAATTTGTTTCTGCTTTCTTTCTTCACTCCCCAAGACAGGACAGCAGACACAGGCTTGTTAGCGAAAAAGGTTTAATTCTTTACTTATTCCCAGTTTTCATTTTCTTTGTTACTCTTCCAAAACCAAGCCATCATGATACATGATCGTCTTGCTGGAGGACATCTCTCGTTCTTCAGAGGAATTAGTATCTTGACTTTGTCCAGAATGACAGTTTGGCTCCTTCTGTTGTATTGAGCATGTTTGATAATTGTGAGGACACCCCCAGATGAGGTCATGGGTCACAAGGAGGTTCAGTTAAACAGGGGCACACCCAACCTCCTTACAACAAGGCTCAGTATGTTCCTAATGACTTGTGGATTCTGAGAACCTTTCTTGATCATGGCCACCCCATCATCTACTGGAAACTGGGCCAATTTGGAAAAATCAGCCAATCTTCTTATTGATATCTGAATCAGTCAGTCAGTCAGTCACTCGCTGTAGAAGTGTTTGTCAGTTTGATGTCACCCTGCATCTCTGGTTTCCCATCAGCCCCTGAGAGTGCCACCCTCCACCAGTGGCTGACCACGCTGCTGGGACAAGGCTTGCCTTGTCTCAAACCCAAACTATGTGTCTTAATTCAATAAAGCAAACTGAAACGGGGGGGTGGGTTGAGAAATGTATTTATTCCAAGTCAGTCTCCTAACATGTGACTGCGTGTTTGTCACTTTTTAGGGGTCCAAAAATAGTTGTTTTGCAGTTGATTTAAAGGGTTTCAGCTGATGATCTTGAAAGTCTTTGCTCAGGATTTGTGTCACCGGCGATGATGTCATGTATGTTATGGGGAAAATATAGGTTAACACGAGGGCAAAGAATGAGTGAGATGCAGGATTCAGTGATGAAGCCAAGGTTTCATTTCAGGGTGGGTCCAAAGCAGATGAAGTTATTTTACAACAATGGAAACTGTTGATTTTCTTTCATTTTTATCCTCCAAATCATGAAGAAAATCCCCTGACGGCATGGGTGGGATTTAAGTATTAAGATCCTTTTATTTAAATAAAAGTATCAATACCACAGTGTAAATTTACTGAGTCACAACAACAAGGCCTGTGTTCAAAATGTAATGTGCAACAGAAGTGTCTAGTTTTCCGATACTGTACTGTACTATACTGCACACACACACAAACACACACTTCAAATTATCACCTATCTCTTGACAAAATAAGCATGACTTTACTTGGGTTTACTTTGCCTTTCTTGAAAACAAGAAAAAGTAAAACACACCTCTAGAAGGGGAAAGGTGTTATTAATACCAATGAAACCTAAGGATGTTTCATTGCCAGCTTTTAAGGTGGACCACGACATGTGTGTATGTGTGTGTCTGCTCAGTGGGGTGTCTGAATAACATGACAGGTTGATGGCTGACCGGGGTAGCAAAGGCTCCAAGTTATTACAGTATCTCAATCTCTATTAGATTTAATCTCAGTTAGGGGGCCAAACACTGATGTCAGTGTTGACTTTTATACAGCAGAGCCAGGCTGACAGTATCCAGTATGAGATTTCACTGGGATCACACACACATATTACAGCATAGCAGAGTTCTTCATTCAAGTCTGACACACACACACACACACACACACACACACAACCAAACACAGATTTAAATGAAGAATATGCTGAGAGTTACAAAACACATGCTTTTCCGCTAAAACCCATCCATCCTTTCATCGGTCATCATTTCAGCACGCCCATGCTCACTGCACACTCCCTCTCCATCATCATATCTCACCCTGATAAGAGTCCTCATCGCTCAAGCATAGATCCTCCTGCTGGATTTCTCCAAGGTAATTAACTGCCTTTAGGGTCATCTGGCCTGCATGAGCAACACTGTGAGGAATGCCACCTTCCGCTGCCCATAAAAACACCCATAAACCCAACCTGCCTCTCCTGTTTGTCTGGCCTTGTTGATTCCAGACCCTTACTAAGTGAGTTTTAATCAAGATAAAATCTGGAGGGGTTTTTGGGGTTTGGATTAGCCCTCTGTTTGTTTTGACAGGCATGTCCGAAGCAATTGTCTCCGACAGCGGTCTTTGTGTGTGGCCCTTTTGTGGGCTTCCTCTTGTGCTGAACTTAAGGCTCTTTATGCTGATTAAATTGTTGGCTGCCATGCTGTGAGTGAAGACGAGTTTAAAAGCAGATAACTATTGTTCAGTGAATGCTCAAACACAACTTTAAAGCTGGTAAAAGGAAAGAGTTACATTCACAAACCTAACCCTAAGTCCAATAACCATTAATTAAAGCTGTACTTTTCATTTAATAGCAGATTTTACTGTGTTTAATGTGGAATGTTACTCATAGTGACACACCCATAAAGAATCACCTGACTCTGTAGTTCCCTTCAGCTTTAGGGAGCATTTAAACCTCTGTTAGCTTTGCTCAACCCTGTTTCCACCTGTTCTTAACAAATTAAGCTCTGATAAGGACACAGTACACCACCTCCCCAGCAACAAACAGCAAAGTTGAATATTGGTGGAGAATTTAGCAGCTAAAAAGCCAGATATTTTTTCTGGTGGAGACCAAAACTGAGCTCAAAGTAGAGTGAACACTTGACTTATTTTGCCATGTGGTTGGAAAAGGTCTGCTAGATGTGTACACAGGCTAACACTCTGTTGTCATAAACATTCAGACTACAGTACTAACTACTGTTCACACCTAGAAATGGACAATGTTGGGACTTATGTTAAAGGAACTTTGACATAATTGTTACTCTAGCTAACACCTGCTAACTGGCTAAATCTGCTAACTGTTGCTTAGCTTGCTTGCATAGGAGGCAACAGGCATGTGATTGGCTGAAAGGTGAGAGGGCTGGGGGTTACATTAGTGTGTCAATTATAAAATAAAAACTTTTTGATAAAGGATGTTTTGATATAAAGATTTGTACTAGGAAATAAAATGATATCGAATAAAACACATCATGATCATACGAATCATATTCCATCATCACAACACTCAAAAAAAATATCCTAAATAATATTCATTACACCCACAATGTATATTTTACAGTTGTTTTATGTTTTTTCCCCCATAACTATTAATGCATTTAATATTGAACACTTTGGGCTTCCATATTCTTATAACAAGAGAATGAAATATGACAAAAAAGGTCACTCAGAAGATGTTGTTTGATTTATACTTTCTATACACTTACTGGCCCTAAACTGGACTTTTTCATGAGGATGATGCAGTAGGACAGTAAAAAGCTGTGCAGTCCAGAGTTGTGTTACCCTGCAACATACCACCGAAAATCCATGATTCATTGATTATGAGAAGTCTCTAAAGTGACTAAAATATACTCTCACTATATTCACCTCTGAGTACCACACATACACACACACGCACACATTCCCTACAGTGCTATAGTTACAGGAACATTATGGTGATTATCCTTCAGGGAAATACACTTTAACAACCTCTGCCATTCTGCGGCTCTCCTTGAACTGGTGGAACTGAAAGGTGAGCCGAGACATTATTCTTTCTCTCCGCACTGTTCCCTCCCTCAGTCTCATGTTCCTGACTGAAAAAGTGCAGTCGTGAAAAAAAAGAAAGAAAGAAAAAGAAAAGAAAAGCAAAACACAGCATTGGGTAGCCTCAGTCTGACTCACCCTCTTCCTCCTCCTCTTCTGGTGGCAGATGGGATATTGAACTCAGACTGCTGTTGCTTGCCCCTAGGGATGGATTGGGGAGGGGGGGGGGGTTAGCAGCTTATGGTAACGGAGTGTAATTAGGGAGGCTAGCCTCTCTCGCTCTCTCTCTTTTCTTTTTTCATTGTTTGTGTCCTTCTCTCTTGTATTTGGCTTAAACTCCATAAGAGAGACATTTAAGGAGAGCAAGAGTGAACTTCACTGTGTAAATCATCACAATTGCAACCAATGGCAAGGAAGGCCTTTATATATAAGCAGCAGGAGGACAAGACAATAACATTACTTTCTATTGCTTTTGAAATTATTATTTGATTATATTCCAGATATTTCTTTATACTTTGCTGTGTGTGTGTGTTTCACACTCTGAATCTACACTACCAGCCACAAGTTTGTATGCAACCACACATTTCTTCTTTATTTTACTGCTTTCTACACTATCAAAACTATGAAATGAATTCATATGATTAAAAATGGTCATATTTTTAAAATGAGCATTAATAAACTGAGTGCTGCTTGTGACTCTGCAGGCAGAGGAGGAGGAGGTAGAGGAGGGACTGGATAAGAAAAAGAGAAGGAAAATGGTGCCTTCAAGTGCACTTCTGTAAATCTCAATTGCACCTTTGTGCATTTATATGCTTGAGTTGAATATAGCCTGTAACAAAGTGGGCTGACTGCGTGTTTTCATGAAAAGAATGAATAAGAGGAAATGGAAATTGCACAGAATATAATTATAGTGTTTTTCTAGTGCACTATTTTAATTTTACTGTTTTAATCACATATTAAAAGGCTATAATTTTGGCAATAATTATATTTTATACTACGTATTAATTGTACTCTACATATTTTTGATAGAGTTTGCTAAAGCCTGGTGTAGTAATAAAACAGAAAAACATAAAATGACTAAGAAAAAACGCATCTCTGACAGGCGAAGCGTTAATTCCGATTATCTTTAAACGCAGCACAACGATCCAGGCAGGCAGTTTGCGGGACAGAGAGAGAGTGTGATAGAGAGACATTAGGAGAAGCAGAGGGGAGGAGGAAAGTGGTGAAAGGAAGGAGGAGGAGGAGAAAAGATCCGGAGGAGGAAAAAAAAAAAGATTTGAAAGGCAAAGAGAGACGTTTGAGTGGCCGGCTCTGTAGAAAAGGAATAAGCGGAGGTTGAAACAGGAGGCACGAACGGCACAAAGTCTGCGTGTGTGGGGATTTTAGTCGCTGCTGCCGGGGAGCCGCTGGGCACACTGCGCGCTTCGTTGGGCGGATTAGATGAGTGAGACTTCACGATGAGGAGCGACCCTGTATTATTCACTTCCAGCAGGGGTGAGTGCCTCAACCTGGGGACTGTTTCTCTGACCCATAAAACCACTGCACAGCTCCTCTTATTCCTCTTTGCAGATTAAAGTGACTTTATCGCGCTTTATTGCCACATAGCAATATCTATATGAAACACATGGAGCTTGATACGTTCATGATCTGCTTGTATTTACAGTTTGCAGTAACTGTTATGGTTTTATTTATTTTTTCAATAGCATTCAGCAGTATATATTACAGCTTGATTACTGCACTTAAAGTTATGTTTTTTTTAATGTTTTAAAGTCTCTAAAGTAATAGTCTTTAGTCAAAATGAATTTTGCGGAGGAAGTTGTGATTTGAAACTTTTACTATAACATTTCCCAGCTTTATTATTTATTTGACAGCCTTGCTCTGATTTGCAATATTGTATGTCTGCAGCGCACACGCGCGGGCACGCACGTAGGCACACGCACGCGCTGAGATCTCTCCAAGTAGGTTGTTTAAATCAGTGCTTCTCCAACCTTTTCATTTCTTTTTCCTAAATTGACACAAAGTAAATCACGGACCCCTCATCTGATAAGACTTTTGCAACTCATGACCCAATTAGTCACGCATTCTGTCACTGTTTTACTTATGGATGCAACTATGATGACAATAACTTATTGTATGTTTTGTTGGAGCCTCTAAAACCTCCTCAAGGACCCCTGGGGGTCTTGGAGAACCACTGATGATTTAGAGCTCATCTATGCTTTTTTCACAATAGGTTCATAGAATAGCACACTGTCATTTTATTGATCAGAAATGTGAAGATTCTGTGTTTCAGAGCAATGTTTAAAAAATGTTAAACAGCAGTTTCTCTTAGAGTGGGAGGGTGAGAAGGAAGGAGACACAGAGGAGAGACTGGAGAGACAGTTGGCTGCTGACAGTGTCATTAGGGTTGTGGTCAGTTGTCAAATGTCTATGTAGTATGAACTTCATGCCAAACTCCATTCAATCATCTGGTCATTTAATGTGGCTTTACTTGCATGTCCCCATAAATGTGACGCAAGATATTTTGCGACTTCTGTTTTCAGGAGTTCAGACCTTGACCCTTTTCAGATGTAGTTCACGCTGCTCATTACTGCGACCTACCGCAGTGGAATTTGGTGGAATGATCACAGGATTAACAGGAGAGCTACATAAACTTGACTGGAATGAGTAGACCTCCATGCTTAATGAATTATACGCACATGTATTATTCTTTTCTCTCTAAATTGTTATTGAAGTTGTATCCTGGCGTACTTACTGAAGTCCTATTGTGCAGCAACTGACTTTAAAAGAGTGTGTAGAGGGTGTTAACATGAACTTGTTTAGCTGTTATTTCAGTTCTTTCTTTTCTTGCAATGTGACCTTAAAAAAACTAGCCTGGTTTTTATTACCTCATTGTTGCTAGACAACAGATCCAGATACATCAACAGCACATATTATGTTGCAGGCTTCACTGAAACAGAAAATAAGGGGTGAGGATTGCTCTTAAATATTACTGTCAATACTACTAAGAAAGACTTCCACCAGCTAAATGAACTGCAGTCTTTACAGTACAGTTTTGTTTGGCCTGCAGGGTATAAACATGAGGTTTGGTCCATGTCCCCATATGGCCTAGAATGGAATTTACACAAATTCTGACATTGCACTTACAATATTAGCTCTGTTTAGACTTACATTTTAATGACATTAGGTGAATTGAACTGTTAAATAGTGTCAAACCTATGTAGATTACATATGGTACAGTTTTAAATGTCCATAATAAGATCATAGGTCATTCATCTATCAACTAAAGCTCTATTAAGAGAAGTAATTTGAAGTATCACTTTTCAACCACTTTGCTTATTTTCTATCAGATTTCCCAGTTCAACTAAAGCTGCCACAGTGCCCAGTCAGATATTACACAGTCCAGGTCAACATTGGGGTAACACCACCAAACCTAACCCTGCACCCAGAGGTTTCCCAACATGATCTTGGAATGACAACACAAATGCCGTATCCCTGTATCTCTAGTTCCTCCTGCTTGTAGCGGTGAATGGAGTCCTACAATAACAGGACCTCTACTGGCAGCTGCAGGGTATCAGGTAGCCCGCCGGCGCTTCTCTGCCCGGCATTTGGTGAGGTTCTGACAGACATCCATTGTGTAGTAGCGGTTGTAATCACAACTCGGTGGTGCATGAGAGTGTAGCAGATCATGTTTTGGCTTGGGATTTGGACGGGGGTTTAGCAAATGTGAGTTTAAGACAGCCAATATGATGGTATGTAGTCGATGGTAAACATAGCTAGTTTACCCAGTTAATGCTCTTGGCTGACATGTTTTCTAAGAGCTGCAGTTATAAGAAGCAGGAGAGTGCTTTTTAGGGGAAAAGCCATTACTTAATGCTTGACTCAGTTTTTATTAGTATATTGTTGGTAGCTTGCCTTGTAGTGATCGAGGCTTGAAGTTATAGTTTTGGGAGGTCTTGTACTCACTGCTTATTACTACTCAGTGTTTTAGAGTTTGAAGCAGCAATCACAGCATATCATTTATCATGTCCATGCTCAACAATAACCACTGAATGCTCATGAATTCATGCCTAGCAGGCTGAAAAAAACAGAAGCATTTATCAGACACATATTAACCAAAGCTGACAGTAATATTGATAGTGATTGTTCTGATCCAAGTCAGTTGAGATGAAAGCCTTCATGTAGACAAAGTATCACATTTACAATAAATATGGAATCAAAGTGTACCCTATCCATCATACTTTAACATTGATGTATATATGATACAGTTTTACTGCATGTCGGCCTTGGAGTACTGTTAAGATAGTTTGCAGTTGGTTAACAGTCCAAATTTACATGTCAAAAAGTTAAATGAAGTAGATCTCTATAAGAAAGGTCCACTCAAATTAATTGAGTAATTGAGATCCAAAATGCAATGTGTACTGGCCTAATAGACCCTAGTCTGCTTTCTTTCCCTGTTGACTCGTGCTGAGGGTTGATTTTGGGGGAAACACAGCAAGTTATTTTGGCAGAGTCAAGGGTCCCTTTCAGCAAGCCCTTGTTCAAGAACTCACCCACTTATTGGGTGCAGTGTTTTGGGGGCAAAAAATGCACAAGTGTTAAAGTGTTTATTGCCACTTATTACTGCAGCTTTCCTCACGGAAACCCTGAGTCAACGAGCAATTAATTGGGGTGTGTGAGATGTGGGCAGAATGGGTGCATGGTGTCACTGTTCTGGCCCACTTGGCCCATTTGGTTCTGCTTTAGAGTTGGGGGTCGCTTTCGATATCCGCCTTGTTCACAAGGACAGTTCGCCCAATGATGATTGAAGTTTAAAAGCTTTCATGTGTCAGATGCAGGAGCCCCTCCTTTTTGGTGGCGGGGGGAAGATGTATCCCAGAAGTAGAGAGGAAAGATGAGGAGAAATGAGTTTGTAATCTCTCCCTCCTTCCCTCCAAAGCCGGTCTGTCAGTAAGCTGGCATGCGGGAACAGAGACTTTAATTTCGGGCTGACTAATCATAGCCATCCCGGCCTTCCCATGTGTCAGTATGCATCTGGAAAAACACGAGAAGGATGGGGATCTTAGGCCAAACTCGAGAATTCAGAAGATCCCGATGCATGCCAAGTAGCACAGTTTCATATGGCTTAAACACTCCTGGCAACCAGCCTACTGATTTAACATCATCAACCAAGCATTTATCTTTGGACTCCTGCCTCAAAATCTAAAACTAACAGTTGAAACAGTCCTATTTATTCTTGGCATTGATGGTTAACCTGGTAATTTAGGTCCATTAAGAGGGGATCATTTTTGATGAGCCTCACCAGGCATCTTTAATAGGCTTATTGTCGTAATAGGATGAGCCTGTTAGCTTGTTAGCTTGTCTGTCTGTCTTGGACAAAGCTTTTAGGATTACAAGACCAAAGCTACATTGGTGGCATGCCATGATGGAGGGGGGTGTAGTGTAGCCAATGCAGTGGAGATGATACAGAGTGTGTGGGGGGTTGCCAGAGCTTAAGGGAGGTCCTCCTATCAAGACAACAACAACAACAGTGGAAGGGCTAAGGAATTAGTTCGGACAAATGGACGCTGTCGTGAGCACATAATGGTTGCATGCGTATTCCATGTGTTTACATGAGTGGTGTTTGGATCTGCCTGTCTAGCCCGTTGTCATTTAGCCACATATGCTTATGCTCACACAGATGCCAATATGGGTGTGTCTAGTTCTGGGGGTATACAGTGGTCTGGTACTGTAGGCGGTATATAATGGGGTTGATAGATGAAAAGGCTTGGAGCTGTCAGTCACAGTTAGCCCTCTTTGAGCATCTAAACCTAAGATGGTACTGGCATAAAACCAGATGACAGAGTTGAATCACTTATATTCTGTCAAAGGGAAGATTGTCACGTCCCTGTTGCTCTTGGGCTTTCCCAAATGTGTATACCCTTTAATAGATTGGGGTTATATGCATTGCTTTGTAAACCTACCAAAAAGTTAGTTAGTTAGTTAGTGTTGGTCATTGCTATCACTATCTAGAAAGCAAATTTTCTAGATTCAGCAACTTTTTAGACCCCCTTTGTTATGTTTTGGCCAAATATTCGCTTTCTTTTGAAGAGAGCTGCTTTGGCATTATGTATTGACTATCCTTACACATTTTCATAGGCCTGTCACGATACACTGTAACATTTATGCAAATAGGTCCATGACCTCATCTAGCAACCTTTATTGACTTTTTGAGTAGGGTTTACTTTCCACTGACAAAAGTTATCATGCATGATACTCTTTGTTCCCGTCTTATAAACTCAGTTTGATGGTTTCACGATGAAATCATCCCATGTTTGTATAAAAATGGCAACGAAAACGGCTAAATCTGGCGCCAAGTTTGGACTTCTAAGTAAACTTTATTGATGCAGCAGTTTTTCGAAAGAGAGTACTTCATGGCTTCAACAAACCGTTGTCAATTTGAAAAAAATATATCCAAGAGCCTCAGGGAATTTCTTCTAAGTTGTTTGTTTGACCAATAGTACAAAACCAATCTACAACAACAATTTAGATAGATAATTTAGTGCAATTTACAACAACATTAACACCAAAAATGCCAGAATGCTTTTCTGTTGATTGTCTAATCAGTAATTGATTAAAAGTGATTTATGAATGGAAGAAAATAAAGTAAGGAAAAAGAAAGTATAGCCTCAGTGTGGCTGAACAGATTAATAGTAGGGATGCACTGATCTGACTATATATCTCCCATCTCGGATATCTCACATCAGGGTACCTGCAGAAACCAAATACTGATCCAGTAATAGGGGGGTTCCTTTTGAAAATCTGAATACCACACTACATGGAACTCATTGGGATCATTTTTATGTAAAGTAATATGAGGTCAGGGATTGGTGCTAAAAAAGTGAATTGATGATTGGCTGTGAGTTGTACCTGATAGCAGTAATGACACTGTAGAACAAACTGTTTTTGGAGTGGATCAAATCAACTCTGTAAAGTCAGTATCAGCCCGGAATCTATTTAGCATAACAGATCAGTTCTTCCACAGTTTACGATACCTCCTGCTTATATCTTGGTTGGGTTTGTGTATCATCTGTGGATAAATGAATGTTCCTATGACGGCACTTTGTTTAACCTCACTTATCAAAAGGTTCTGTTCAGTGACACTCGTTTCTCACACCCAGTGAGCCACTATTGCCACTTTTAATCATGGAAACCACATGTCCTCTGATCCCACCAGAGGATAGAATCTCAAAGCTGGAGCCTCTATACATTTCCCTTTACATCCCTTTACCCCATCTCTCCTTCTACTTGGTCTGTGGTTTAAAGCTGAGCACTCTCTAATTATCTTTTTAAAAGAGATACCATAGGGAGCATCATCACTCCCACAAAACATCTTCTGTAAACCTCCATCAGCACTGTCCAATCCCTCCATTTCTAATCCCCCTCCCCACCCCCCCTTTCTTCAGATCAGGGTTTTGCAGATGTGTATTTGTGGTTGGGGAAACATCTGCTCCTACGGTAAACCACCTGTACTGTTCGATAGCAATCATCTCCGCTCTGTGATGTTCGCTTGGCATGTTCAGTGGAACGAAGAAAACACGCAAACCTCATAATTACAGACCTGAGAAACGGAGAGAGAGCGAGACAGCTTGTCTTTCATCATAAACTAATGCAGCGTCGCCCGTCCTCTGATCTGTTCATAACTCTCCCTCTCTCTTGGTGTTCATCCAAGTCGAGGGTTTGCAAACCTTCTATGAAACATTTATGACTCGTAATATTGCATGACTTTCACAGCTTTTCACAAGCACTTTAGACCAAAATGCACCAGTACCATATAATTTATAGACATGGTTTATAATGAGATTTTTTTTCAAATGAAGAAACCTTTTAAATGATGCAAAAAACAAACGAGGTGAGGTGCAGTTTCCATTATGAACAACCTGTTAGCCATGAAGGATATTTTCATCAAGCTTTCCAATTAATTTTAAGTTAACCATTTAAGTGTCATTAAGAATAAAACATTAATAAGTTGGTTCTATCAACTAAAAATAATGTTTTATAATTCGGTTAATTGATAAAGTAGTGTCCAACAATTGCTATTTATGCTAAATAAGAGTTAAATGTAAGTTGTTTAGTTCAAATAATTAGTATTGTATTGATTTGATTTCATGATCAGTTCATTAGTCATTGATATTTTAAAAATCTTTCAGGTCCTGAGAACCTAAGACAATGTTTTTACTGTCTTGTTTTGTCCGACCAACAGCACAAAAAACAATATGAAATTCAGTTGATAAAACAGTCTCACTGCAAGGTCCATTTAGTAGCTGCAGTGGAGCTCTCAATCATCAGGTGACTTGTTTTCTTAGGCAAAATAGATAGGAAGTACAACCTCTTTGGGTGTCTGGTATGAAAATCAGACATACCATAATTTGAAAATACTTCTATATGTTATTTGCCAATGTTGGAAACCTGAAGATAAATCTGTGTTTGTTTGTGTATGTGTGTATGTATGTGAAATTGCTTATCTGTTGCCCAAATTAATGCTTACCAATGGTGCCCTGCTGTATTTCGGTGGCTCATTGAGGGCAGTAACCATGATGATGCCAGACCATAAACCAACCCCAATTAACAGCAACCACTGTCTTACTGTAACACTCAGCCCACAAGTTAAGTTTCCCAAAACCACAGAGAGTGCACCCCGAAGATGATTTGGCGGTTGGCTCATTAAGTGGTTTGGCCTTCTCATGCATTTGTTGGAGCCTGGAGGAGGGAATGTCACTGGCAGCCGTGAAGCTCATCAGGTTATGGCGCCTATAGACTTAAATTTCAGTTTTCTAAGTTTATTGTAAGCCAGACTCTGTGACATGGATCTAATAAGCTTATGTACACCTACAAGTTTGATGTATGTAGACTGTACAATGATCACACAGCGTCATCAGTGTGCATCATAATGTGTTATAATGGGGAAGAATGAAGTTAAGCAAGAATCGTAGCTTCATGCTACATCCACAAGGCTCCTATTGCCACAACTCAACAAGATTTTCTTCTTTATTGGAATCCCAAACATTTCATTTTACCTCCATCACTAGAGGTATGGCCTCACGTCGAGCAATGCATCATTTCAAGCTGCATACCTATTGGTTCGTTGGTCATATTGGCAGTCACACTGTTAGATGGTTATCTGAAATGTGTGACACTGTCCGAAGTTTTCTCCAGGCTATCCTTGGTCGCAAGACTTTGACAACGGCCATCTGTGAACCTCTCACAGTGTAGTTTTGCAGAAACGGCCGACGATCTTTTGTCTAGGACAGCCCAAAATCAGACAGTGTATTACCGACTTTAGAGATGGAAAAAAGTCTTGGTACCTACACATCCTGTGTTGCCATTTTAAACACCTAGAATACATAGCTAAAAACAGCAGATGTTACCCAAAAAGAAAGCTTTCAATTTGATCTGCCATGACGTGTAGCGGAGTCGACATGCCTTCTGCTGATCCTTCTTTAGATGTGGATTCAAAGATGTTTTGTAGCTGAACTGGAACAAATTGGGCCCTCTAATTAGAATCCAAAAATAGCCATCTGAACAGGTCATGGAGATCTCCAGGAGCCGGAGATGATTTTAATGTGTTTTGCATCCCTGCCAGATTAACTTGATTTTGTAGTCTGACACTTTGCTTGTTGGGTGGTCACATTAATATGAAATTTGAACTGTGTACGTGTAAGATGACGTGTTTTATATTGCTGCAGGCTGCATTGGCAAAATGTATTGTGACTTTAAACTTTTGCCAAATGGTGAGGAATAAGGATCAACTGGGAAGTAACATCTTTTAGATTTGATACCATAGATCACGAGTGAAGGCGAGGTTATGTGCTAACTTTGTAAAATTCAACTGCTGCTACCTATGTGGCCATGACAGCAAATCTGACGTCAGCTGATGTCAACAAAGCCAGATCTGCAAAGTAGTTTAGTATTAAATTACATGAAAATGGACAGAAACTGCATTAATAAAAGGGTGTTTTTTTCCCTCTCACTCACTGACCCTTGTTAATTTTTTTTTGGCATCAAGAGCTTGTAGTCCCGGCCACGACTCAGAGACATTTATGATGTTTGCAAACCCTTATTTATCCAAGTAAACTGACTAAGAACCCATGATGATTTACAAGAGTGGCATGGCTTTATGATGATGATGGTTTGTAATTAGAATGAGTGGGACAGATTTTCTCAAGGGAAAAACCACTGTCTTAACACAGTGAGAGAAACTGGATTTACTTTTGTGTGTGTGTGTGTGTGTGTGTGTGTGTGTGTGTGTGTGTGTGTGACTGCAGAAGTGCTGATATTTGATGCTCAAGTTATGACGTAAAGTCTTAAGTGTGTGCAGAGGCAGATCCTGACCCGAAAGCTTGTCAAATACTTAGACTAAACACATCCCTGAAGTGTTAAAGACGATGTTGGTAACAAGAACCAGACACCTGAAACACACACACGCACATACAGACACACACACACACACACACACACACACACACACACACACACACACACACACACACACACACACACACACACACACACAGTATAAGATAGTGTCTGTCAGTGTGCTGTCAATCACAACAGCTGTATTCTGGGAAGAGGGCAGAAAGGCCTCCTCCCTCTAACCTTGCTAAGCATTTTTGCTCCGACAACAACAAGTTCGCTACGGAGCCGCAGGGTCTCAAGTTCTCTGCGAGACCCAAACATGACCCCGTTGCCTTGCGCACACACACACACACACACACACTCACACCTCACCCAGGAAAACCCCCTTTGTTCTGAGCTCCAGGAAGTGTGAATACCTCACAGTGAAAACATCCCTCTGACTTGTCTAGGTGTTTTTAGTGGGTTTGTGTTTCTATGTGTGTGTGTGTGTGTGTGTGTGTGTATGTGTGTGTTTGTGTGGGTGGGTGGAGAGATTAATAGCTTTTTTTTGGGAAAGCGCTCCTATCATTTGTTATGCAAGCCGAGCGTTGACACAGCAAATCTGTTTAGCAGCAAATTATCTTGCTATGAATCCATTTAATGTAAATGTAATTAAATGAATGTGTGACGTGTGTTTGCGCATACCAGAAAACAAACTGACATGGATTTGTAACATCCAAAGTATGCAGTACATGCACGGAATAGCTGATTTATGTAGAGAAATGAAGTGAGGTGGAAAGATGGGTTGAGAGACGACAAGAAAGAGCAAGTTGAGAGCTAAGAATTGTCAAGGAGAGAGGGAAGGACCATTCCTTCCCTCTCTCCTTGACAATTCTTAGCTCTCAAAGAAAATGGAAGTGAAGGAGTGGAGAGGAATGACAGACGGAGAAAGAAAGAAAAGAAAGGAATGAGTTTTTGAAGAAAGGGCGTGGGCGGTTTGTTTTGCACGACGAGGTATTTTTCTGCCCTCGGGCCTTGTTTGAGGGTGGTCCATCTCGCTCTGTGCCACTTAATTTTCCCCTCGCCGTCTTTGGTGGACTGAAGAGCTCACTTTAGATTTTAATGACACACACACAGGGTTAGTTTTTTGACCACCCCAGTGGAGGTAAAGTATTGCACAGGTTGCAGAAAGCTCTATGAAACAGTAAATGGAGCAGCAAAGGCTGCTCGGGATAATATAAAAACAGGCAAGGCATGGTGAGAGCGAAAACTGGGGTGTTCAGCTTAACAGTAGGGATGCTGCTGCTTCTCCGCTTTAAGGAATCGTTCTCCTTTAAATACAGACTGACAGCTTGGCTGACATGATTGATGACGCTTCCATCTGACCATGAAGGGAAATTTAAAGACTCATCCAAACCCTGAGAGTTCTCTCAGTGCTGCTGCTATTACAGGCAATCCTGTCTGAAAAATGCGGATTACATAATGACCCCTTAAAGGATAAGTCTGGTTTATAACAACTTGGTTGTTATTTAGTTTTTTTTTCTTACAATCATTCCTAAAGCTATTAGTAGTAACTAGAGTTGTGGGAGAAGTACGGTGTGGCTTTGTTTGGCAAGGATTCAATTTTTGCCGCATTAGCTGAAAACACGCAAACATGAATTAGCCGTTTCTCAGTTTGCAGAACTGAGACTTTTAAAGTCAGACGGGGCAAGAAACACAAGTTAAACCAGATTAGCCAAACTTCTCTAGAGAAGAGAAAACAAAGAGGGATGCTAAATGCATGCTAATGTATTGTATTGCTATGCATGCTAGAAACATAAGAAGTAAGGTGTAATGTGGTAATAGCGATATAAATTTAAAAACATGATTTTAAAATTGCTGACTTCTACTTTTTAAGTCAGACGGGGCAAGAAACACTGGTTAAACCCAGGTTAGCCATACTTTGGAGAAGAGAAAATAAAGAAGAATGCTAAATTTATGCTAATGCTACACACATTTATTACACTTCATATCTCTGGATGTGAAGTAAGATGTACCTAAGTTTGACATGTATCTTTGCTACAATAGATAAAAATGATTAGCCGTTTCTCAGTTGGCTATATAACAATCTGTACAATGTTGTAATCACAATATAAAGTTACATATACCATGAAAATTATGAGGATTTGACCAAAATTGCTCACTTCTACTTTTTAAGTCAGATGGGGCAAGAAACACAGGTTATACCCAGGTTAGTTAAACATCTGTGGAGACAAGAGAACAAAGGGGAATGCTAAATGTATGCTATTGCTAGATATATTTATTACCCTAACTTTAGAAACTGACCTCCTGGATCAGTTTTTCTGTATAAGGAAGCATTATTAGCAACATTTCAAGTGTGCTCACTTTCAGTTTGACCTCCATATAAAGTGGTTTGTTTATGACCTGTCTTGACTGTCTGAGTGCTTGTAGGGATGCTGTCATGTTGAAACAGGAATGGGTCTCCTGAAAACTTTCGCTGCAAAATTAGAAGCACTGAATGAAAATAACATTACTTTCAGCCCTGAACCAAAAGTACACAAACATTTATGACGTGCACACAAACACTTTAATTGAGATCCAAAGCAAACCTTGTACATGTTCCGAATTTGTCCCTGATTCAAGAAAAGGGTTTTCCAATCATACGTACTCCAAAATGTGTATGTTTTGACATTTTGTTGATGTATTGTGATCATGTTTCAGCTTTTTTGTTTCTTTTAAATTTGCCGTCTCTCTACAACCCTCTACATCTTTCACTCTCTCCATCACGTCTCAAATTCTGCTCTGTTTAGCTCTTTCTCTCTCTCTCCTGGTTGGTTTACCTTCTCTCTTTCTGTCTTTTTTTTTCTTACTGCTCCCTCCCCTCTCTCTCTCCTGTAGAATAATCAGATTATGTGAGGAATGTGTGAAAGCGGCTGTGTATTCAGCCCCTGAGCTGCTGTCCAATAGGCCAACCCTCTCCTGCGGCTATGAAAATGAATTACGCTTGCATTGAAACCTATATATAAATAGCTCTTGGAGAATTCATCGTGTTTTCCTCCGTCACTTGCCAGTTCACGAAGGCCTCACCTGTTGCTGGTTAGATACCTGTGTGATAGGCCTAGTGAATTACGATCACATTTGGGAATTCGGACGTGTTTTGAAGGAGATGAAGAGGTGTGTTGCGTCATCGCAGATGCTTGGCGTAAAGTGGTGAGAACATCTAGTCCCTGCCGAAAAAATAGACCTGTTGGTACATTCTAATCCCAAACCTGATCATGTGGAGCGGGTGGAGGACTGGTTCGTTTTGGAGTGCCTGGACAGTTAGCACTTGGGTCAAACTGGTACACCTCCTATGCTTTTAGGCCCAATGTTGCCTCTGCTGGCTTGGCAGTGTCTGCAATGAATAAACCATCAACTATGTCTCATAATTGATAAAGTGAGAATCTTCACGACTAAGAAGTAAGATTTCTCCGACAATACTGATTTGCCGGATAGCATCACATTATTCGTCACGCATCATTTTTTGCCCGTATAGTACACACTGAACGCACCATGCAGTCAAGGTATCGTAGCCAAGACTTGCTGATGCGGGGAGCAAATATGACACTGCTGGTATGTGTATGTTTTTTTTAATTTGCCTTGTTCCTATCTATCCTAGCCTGTCAGGTATAGTGAAGCATTATTTAAGGCTCCCATTTTTTTGTTGCCTTGATTACGTTGTTGCAGTGTAGTTTATGGTAAAGTTTCAAGTTGTTGTAAAGATTTGTGGTACTGGTGCTCCATGATAGCATACTGGTTAAGATGCATGTTACATAATCGCAATATTCGATTCCTACAGTTCATGTCCCTTTTATCTCTCTCATCCTATATTTGATGTCTCTCTGCAATTTTCACTGCTAAATAAATGTGCAAAAACACACAAGTGGTATTAACCTGTGCTGGTAACTGCTGCATCTAACAATTACTTTCATTATCAATCAAAATACTGATTGTTTTATCAATTCATTGGTTACTTATTTGGTCTTAATGGCAAAAAAAGACTATTACATTTTTACAGCCCATGACCAGCGGTCCAAAACCACAATTTTCTCCACATTTTTGATTTACTATCACAAGACAAATAGAAGCAGAAAATCCTCAACTTTGAGAAGCTGGAACTTGGGAAATTTTGCCATTTTTAAGTGCTCAAATCGAGGCTCAAAATAGTTGTAGGTTAATTACCTTTTGATCCAGTGATTAATCAATGAATGTAGTAATCATTACGCTCTTTTGCCATATCAGACGCAAGTTCTACATGACAGAAGTTGGCCATTTTTCAGTCCATGTTTTGTTGAGAACTTGGTTTGAATAAATGAATCACAACAGATCTCCCCACTAATGAAAATATGGCAGAATCATTGAGATTGTCCAGAAGTATAAATCAAAAGTTTGTTTAAGGGCTATGACTGAAAAAAAACAGTGGCATCGTTTCAATTACAACAAAAGATTGGCCCTCTGTCAGAACAAGCATACCATGCAGGCATGTTCTTAAGCTCCGAACCAGCTTCTTTCCCTGACCTTTAACCTTCTCCCTCCCCCGACCCCCTCAGCTCCAACAGTAAAACATTTGGAACCGTCACATCGGTATGACCTGAAAAGAACCTGGCACTGGACTCACCGTTTTCTGGGCAAATAAATGAAAAACAAACATATTATCATTAACCCCACTTCCCCCCTTCAATCCACAGCTGCTTTCCAGCACGATGTCATCGCCTCCGATACAATCACATGTTTACAAAAAGCTTGAGTTGCACCAAACACAGGCCAGGAACCTCAGTTTGACAGAGGGGGGCTTGTTATCTGAGTGCCTGTGCAGAGCGTGGCAGCTGCGAGTCACGCTTCTAAACCTTAACACGATACCATCCATATCACAACAAGCTCTCACAGATGAGGATGTGAATACTGAACACACACATGAACCGCAGCTCCACACTATATGCTATATTTGGTTTCCCTCCTATCGTATCGTATGTGCCATATCGTACTTTTCACGATAATACCGGTATAATTTTGAATATGATTAAAAAAAAACATCATATCATGATAATGGCAGTAACTTGAAGTCATACTGTTTGAATGACGCTATTGACTCCACGGTGGAGGAGTTCCAAAAAGGGGAGCGACTTCAGTAGCACAGTAATATGTAAGAAGTGCAAAAAGACTGTAAGAACCAAAAAGGGGCAATACAACAAATTATGTTTATGTTGACATAAATAAAACTATAACACTCATTTTGTTGCAATTGCTCTTGAAAGAAATACCCTGAAATCTAGTGATATGATTTTATGGCTATATTTCCCATCCTTAGTGTGGAGGTGGAGGTGGAGGTGGTGTATTTTCCACCTACGGCAATAACTCTTCTCTTAGACATCCGTCAGGTGGGTTGCCAGGTCTGTCCTTACAGAGCGGCTATCACTGACTGACAGAAAGCTCTGTTTTCCATCCTCTCTACCTGGCTACCCAGTTATCTCTTATGTAACTGTGTTTTGCTTTTATTCAGCGTCTGCTTAATGATGGATTACAGTGCAAAAAAGACACTGCCTCAGCTAAAACATGCAGTATAGTTTATTACGACTTTGGTCTAATTGTTGTAGCTTTGCATCATCATAATTTCTATTGATATAATAACACTGTTGAGTTTACTGCTGAGATCTGAATTGTCTGATTTGCTTAAGTGAAGTCTACACATCCTGTCCAAGGAGAGCAGCTCACATCTCATGATTGTCCTGTGGTCACAGACAACTTCCAGATTGGACAGGGACAGAAAACAATCCTGTCATTGAGCCTCTCACACTACAGGACTCTTCAAGCTGACTGACTCCATATTTTTTTAAGATTATAAAGCGAGTGGAAAATTAGTCAGGGTTTTATCTGGAAATTCAAATCAGGGCAAAAGTCCTGTAGTCTACACTTGGCTTTAGGACTCAAAACGCAAAGTTTAGGACTCTGATTTAACATGACACTTGTAAGTCAAGACTTTGACTTCATTGCCATGACTTGCGACTTACTTGTAATTTACGAAATGATGACTTAAATGCTCTTACGCTTCTGGTTTTAACTTCAAATGAAGCAATTTAGAGTGTTTGATTAAGTGCTGGTAGGTTGGTCAGTTGGTCAGTTGGTTGTTGGATTGGTTGATTAGTTGGTGGGTTGGTTGGTCAATTGGTGGGTTGGTTGGTAGGTCGGTTGGTTGGTTGGTCAGTCGGTTGTTGATTGGTTAATCAGTTGGTGGGTTGGTCGGTCAATTGGTTGGTCAGTTGGTTGTCGGTTGGTTATTTACAATCCATTTGATGGTGTTATGAGTTGCTCTTGCTATAATATACATGTCATATACTACATCTGTAAATCCCTAATTGTTGTCTGTTCTGCAGCGATGGAGGAGCTGGTGTGTGAGCTTCGTCTGTTCCTGGACCTGCTGGACAGGGAATACCTGAGTGCTGGGGTTCGAGAGAAGAAGATGCACCTCTCCAACATCCTCCACAGAGTCCTCTCAGATAAAGGTGAGACAGTAATGTCACATGTAGAGAGGGTGATGTAGTTTGGATCAAGTCTTACTGTTATTATAGATCTAACTGTAATCACTTGTCATCTATACTGACCTTTTGAGGTTAGGCTAATTTGAATAGAACTCCACACTTGAAAATGTTAAGCACATGCAAATGATGACTTTATATCATTGGTAAGCCAAACCCCCACCCTCACCCTAACCCTTTACCACTGTCAGTATATTTTAGTTTTTTAACGATAATTTAAAGATCTCCTCTTAAGATGTTTTATGATGTATATAAAATAATCTACTTTGAATAATAGTTTGTGTCTGATGTGGTTTATTTTAACAAAAAAAGATTAGTTATCTTGTTAAAATATTTCATTTGAGTTTTATTGCTCAACCTTAAAAAGTCTAAACTCAGTGTGCACTTGAGGTTTCAAGTTACGACTTCACACACTGTCACTTGGAACGTGAGTGGCTTCCAAATTATTTGTGATGTCACAAATCATGCCCATAAGCCGAAGCTTTAAATTTTCAATGAACACTTTACAAAAGGTTTGGTAAGACAGAGCCATTGGCTAATATTGAAGTAAAACTTTTGAAAAGTCGAATTAATGATGGAAACCTTAAAGTAATAATGTAAAAGCACACAACCATAGAGAATAACCAGATTTCTTGATATCCTTCAGGTCTAATATGACTCATTTTATCAACCCTCACCATGATGAGAATGAAATAACTGACTGCCTTTATTTTTGTTATTTTATAGGTTTTTTTGTTTTGTTTTTTTAGATACATGCTTGCATGCACACACACATACGCACACTCACACACATACACGCAGACATGTATATATACACACACACACAGAAGCAGACATACACACACACACAAAGGCAGGCATACATTCACACACGCAGACAGACAGACAGACAGACAGACAGACAGACATACATATGCGCACACACAGAGATAGATAGATATACAAACACATACACACACACACACAGATAGATAGATAGATAGATAGATAGATAGATAGATAGATAGATAGATAGATAGATAGATAGATAGATAGATAGAGGAGGGAAATGAAGAGTAAAGTAGAGTTAGCTCAGAGGATGGAGGGGGCTTAGAAGGGGAGTATATATGGGGTCATTGCTGTTATGCCGACACCTCTAGGAGCTTCTCCTCTTCTTCTTCTCCTTTTTTAAAACAAATTTCTGCAAATCTATGCATTTAATGATGAGCTCCCGTATTTGTCGTGTGGACTCCTCATCTTTCTGCCTCCACCAGACCAGTTGATTCTCTAACTCGCGAGTCTTCTCCTGCCAAGCTCTATAAGCAGTGGCAGCCCGGCCGATGATTTCCTCTTTTCTATTTAACTCTTGGGTGAAGTACTTCACCGTTGACCTCATGTGTTGCCTTTGCAAAGTCCTTTCACACAGAGGACGCTCTTTTTGTTGTTTTTTGAAGTGAAGCTTTTGTTTATAGCTCACTTCTTTCTTTAGGAGCTCTTGTTCATAAGACGTCTTTTCTTCTGAGAGCTTCTTTTCGTAGCTCTCTGTCAAGGTTTGCTCCATCTGGGGGAGCTTCTCTTTAAAATCCTGTTCTGTCTTGATTAGCTCCTCTCTTAAAATTGTCTCTTGTTTCTCCAAAGCCTCAACTTTAGTGGCCCACATGCTTCGTTCATCGTCCGCTCTCTGTCCCTCTAACCTGTTTGTGAGCTCTCTAACACGAAGTTCAGACTTTTCAAGCCTGTCCTTCAGCTCGTGGATTATACTGTCTTTTTCTTCGACAGTTTGACACATCTTCTTCTGCTGGCCGCTCATCCTCTTGATGATACACTCAGCATCAGAATTCTTTTTTTCCAGCTTTTGCTGGTTTTCCCGGAGGTAGTCCATCTCCTTCTTTAACCTCTGGATCATACGGGACTGATCCTCCATCTCCCTCCTGAAGTCCTGATGAAAAACAATGAGAATGATTAGTCAGGTTGGCACTACGCATTTCAAAGATACACATTTCTGAGATCCACCACCCCAATACAATAAAGATGAACTGAATTTCATTTCTGGTTCTCTCAATATTGAAAAAGCACTATTTCATATCACAAACAAAAACCCTGTCACTTAAAATAATCCACAACGTATGCTGTCATCAGTTTTTATGAGGACTCTTTCCTCACTAGAAAGTAGTTCATTCACTATGTGTTATGATGTACACATGCATTGCATTGCAAGAGATGTTGCGAGTAACAGTAACAGTAACAGTAACAGTATACATCTTGCTATTCCTTTAAATTAGAAAGTGTGTCCAAAAGTTACTGTATATAACATTTTCCAATGTTCCCAATAAGCACAAAAGCTTTCAATTCTATTCCTATATGTTTTGGGGTGATGGAGGAGATCTCGGAGAAAAATATTTGTAAAACCTGAAAAATTAAAACGAAATGAAGTATTTCTATGGCTAGATACCACTAGAGATTACAGTATTTGTTTAGCTTCAGATAGAATGTGAAGAAAAAGGGCTAACTTGGATGTTGGCTTTACATTTGCTGATTAGTGTTTTTAAAAAGCGCCATGCAATCTGCACATATCAGTGTTTTTTTCTACATTTAAAGAATTCATTTTTGTAACCTATTTTTACAGTCATATTGCTCTGAGCCTGTATTTGATCTCAATGTCTTACCTTTTTGCTTTTGAGATCTCTTTGTGCCATTTCTATGGTGGTGGTGTTAAAATTCTTCTCAGGGTAACAAACTGAATGTTTTTAAGTAGTTGGTTGTTTCTTTCCACTGACGACGGTACCTTCTCAGCTCGAGTGTTGAGTCCAAATGTGTTGTTCTGACCTTTGAGATCAGAGGCATTCTAAAATGGATTTCATGTTATAATGACATCACACAATGAATGACATCACACGATACTGCGTGATGTCATTCATGCAGGCAAAAGTGTGATGTCACTCATGCACTGTACACTTCACACTTACTGTATTGGCAATAAATCCTCCTTTAATACTATTATCATTGAAGAATATCATATTACAGCTATGTTTATACAAAATGAAACCAGTTTTTCTAATCACAAAAATTCTGCTCAATGTTCATTTGTATCAATTATTCTGACACATTGTAGTGTAAATGAGTACATGTAATCTGTACAACAAGCTGCTATCTATTGCACATGCTATAAGTCCCTGCATGATGATCCACATATATATGTTAAATACCTTTTAATTAAACAGAGCTAAGGCTGTGGACATATGGGTCAGTAACAAATAAGGGTCAGCAACATGAACAATTCTTTAAAAAATGACATTTGCACCAATTTTTACCAAAAGTAAGACTGAATGTTCCTGACTGTACGCTATGCTTGAGACCATCAACTACTACTACTAAATATATACATATAGTAGTAATGTTTGCATGATAGTATTCCATTTAATTCATGTTGGTAAAAGAATAAAACCCACAACAAACCACCAGTAAACGCAGCATTAGGTACTTTTGTTTGTCTTTTCCACAACCTTTGTTTGGAATAAGCCTTGATTTGTTTGAAATGTGGAAGTTCAGAGCTGCCAATATTAAAATGAAATAACTGAATCAAATTCAAACATCATTCCATTAGAAATGAAATAAAATGATGACTGGATTTGAATGCAAATGGCCAGTTTGTAATTGAATTTTCTAGTTTAGGTTGCACTTTGTCTGCCAGTATGCAAAATTATAGTTTTTATTTTATCTTCACGCTAATTTGTGTTTCTGAATATGAAAATTAAAACAATATTTTAAGTGTTTTAAAGCAGTGCGTCATGCACACTGAAATGGAAAATTAACTTTCATTTTGATTACATTACTTAATTCTAGTATTGGCAGCTACTGACTTGCATAGAACAGATTGTGATTGTGGATTTTAATTAAGAACCAGTTTATATGAATGAGGCAAAGTACATTTTATGATTGTGAAAAGAGCAGTTACATTTTTAATGTTAAGAAGCCAAAATAAATAAATGATTAGAAGCTCCTAGTTCCTATTTTATGCTGTCTAGTAAAAAAAGATGATAATAATAATCATAATTCTCACCCATTTTTCCTCCCCAGAGCCTTCATTCAAGTCAGAGATCCACAGCGGTCTGCCAGCTCCACCTCAGATGCCCCTCCCTGAAATCCCTCACCCCTGGCTGGTAAGACTTCCTGATCCTATAACCTTTAACCTTACAGCAACACATCCCTCAAAAGCTAAGGAGCTACAGCCAACAGGTTTTTTTCACTTTCATATTTGGGGCCAGTATGTGAACATATGACTGTTTCCAACCGCTGTCACTTTGTTTCCAACTCTGCATTTCATCTGTTTCTTGCAAATTGTGGCTGATCTGAGCTGCTGTGGTGCCAAAAATTTTGACAATTCTCAGGTGAACAATGCAAAGTTTACTTATCACCACGGCAACACTGACAATGCTGGCAAGTCACTTGCAGGTCACATGGCTCTGGATTAGATTTTATTTCACAACACATTCTCTTGGTACAGTTAAAATCTGATAAAAACTTCTCAGACATCCTGTATTTTTGGATCAGTACTGGTCAGTATTGATCTTGGATGTAGTAGTTTGACAAAATCTTCTTGACAAATGTGCATTTTCAGGAAATCAGGAAAGACAGAAGTGACTGAACCAGGGCTGGCTTTTGTTATTGCTTTGATAATAATGCTGATATAATACTAGAGTTTTATTCTGACATTAATACTTTTTTAAAATGAACAAAAGAAGCCAACGTTCTCAAATGTTAAATGTCTAAACTGTGGATTCATCAGTTTGACTTTCTCTCAAAACACAAATGATACAGCTGCTGGTACTGAGTACCAGTCTCCATGGCTGGATCTACCATACCCAGGGGCCCTTGAGCAGAAAGGGGCCCTCAATGATAGGAGAAAAGATGTGTGCACTTTTTTTTTCTTGACCCATTCTCTTAATGTTGGTAATTATGGTCACTGTCAGAAACCTAGTATGTCTAAAACAAAGTATGGAGTTACATGTTTCCAGCTGACAGCAGCATTATCCAATCAGAGTAAAATAAAAGTTGTGTGGGGGACATGAGCCTCAGTGCCCAGGGGCCCCTAGGGGTAGGTTAGGTAGGTAGTTATGTAGGTGGGGTAACTTTATTGATCAACCTAGGGGGGAATTCAAAATTGAAAGAACAGTATTCTTAAAAAGTGACAAAAAATAAAATATTCAATAAAATAAAAAACTCTGTACAGGTACAGCCTTGCCTGTCTGATACTACGGATCCATTGTAACTCATGGAGGTTTGTGAAATATGAAATGAAATCTCAGCTTAACACATCAAAATTAACTAACCCTAAATTAACTTACCCTAACCCTAACCCTAACTCAGTGAAATCAGCAGTATCTCAATGATGATGTAATACCTGTTGGCTGATGTCAGCTATATAAGAACAGTATCAGGACCAGTCCCATGACACAAGCAGCCATATAAGTATCTATGAGATCATCATTTATAATTTCAATAAGGGTCCAAATCTAAGCAACCATTAGATGGCGACTTTTAATACATGACCATTTTTTTGATCCCTTCAATCAACACCAAATAAAACAGTTTGATACCCAGTTCTAGAATGTAGTAGACATCCTCTAATGTCAAATTAAAACACACCTCAGTGCTTTCTAGTCACATGAATGTCAGATGTAATCATACAGTGGGACATGGAGGCCATGTGAGAGAGTGTTTTTACAGTCACTTGTAAAGCAGTAGGAAGGCTGGTCATGGCTTCAATATGTGTTCCTGTCTCACACTGTGACAGTCAGTGAGGATTGTAATGTCTCTATTATAAAACAACTTTGTGTGTGTGTGTGTGTGTGTGTGTGTGTGTGCGAGGAATATGAGAAGCTTACGTGTGTAAAAGGAACCAGCATGAGGAATAACGGAGTGTGTGTGCGCGCGTGTGTGTGTGTGTCATTAGTGTCGGAGCAGATGCCTCTGATGGAAAGCAGGTGGCTGTGATGCCTCGCAAAGCCTTCGCACCATAACAATAAGCCACAACACCTTGTTCTACATCCCCCCTCTCTCTCTCTCTCTCTCTCTCTGTCTCTCTCTCTCTCCCTCTCTCTCTCTCTGTCTCTCTATCTCTCCCTCTCTCTCTCATTCACTCTCACTCTCTCTCTCTCACTGAAGGCAAAATGCCTTACAGTGCAGTTTGTAATTAGAACCAGTCCACAGCCTCAGCCTCCTCTGGTGACCCCAGCGTGTGTCTGGAAATCACAGCCAAAGTTTTCCCGGAAAAATCTAGAAAACGAGAGAGGAGGAGTGATGTCTCAGTGTCTCTCCTTTCAGTCTCCCTTCTCTGTCCTTGCACGTCCTCATAGACATTTTTCCATGCTGCAATTACACCAGCTCCTCAAAAAAAAAAAAAAAAAACTCGTGACCAGCCCTGTCAGCAGTTTTTTCTTTGATACAGTGGATTTTTTACATTTATTTGATTTGATTTTTTTGTTACTTGCTAAATTAGTTTTTGTTCTTTTGACACCTGGGAACTGAAGTACATTTTAGCTCTTGGGTTTGATGACACAATCATGTCATATCAAAAGTCCATTTTCTGTATTTTCATCTTCATTAGCAACATACTGAAATGTGTCTGTGTCACTGTCAAGCTGTCAAATACCGAAAGTTGACGACGATTATCTATTAAGATTTTTGAACTTATATTCCTACCTATATTCTCTGCATAAAACCCTTTTTTATTCAGGCAAAGTTCTTTCATAGTCACGTCTAATTAGTCATTTAACATTTAAAAAACATTATGGAGGAAACAGCTGGTTCCTTTTGATGCAGAGGTTCAACAGTTAAGCGGAGCCTCGTTTGCAGTCCCATGGCATAAGCTTTTCCTGGGAGGCTGAGTAGTGTGATCCCCTGATATTTTGAGCACACCCTCTGGTCCCTCTTTTTAAAAATGGGGACCACAGTCCCGGTCTGCCAGTCCAGTTTGTGAGTGTCTTTTCTCTGTTGAGCGTGATGTTAAAACTTGAAGCCAACAGTGTCTCAGGGGGGAAAAAGTCCCAGATTTCTCTCCCTGTTGCTCTTTTCTAGGTGATGTCATCGCGTCCTTGGTTTTTAGGAGTGAAAATTGGTTTATGTTATCATAAACAGCAGGGAATGATGGCCAAACACACCCACGGCCACGTTGTGAAACTCCAAACCCACAATAATGAAACAAGAATGAAAAATGAGAACAGTGAAAACTCCATTAGCTGGGATGTAGCTTTTCTTGGGGAACTAGGAACACTATGATAAAGAGGAGAAATTCAAACATAATGGAGCCAATTATTACAACAGTAAAACATGCAAAGTAGAAATATAGCCTTATATATTTAAAAGAAAAAAAAAAGGTTCCACAAGTAACATATGTGCAGGGTGTCCAGAATAACAGCAGTAAAGTACAATTCACATAAATACACTTGGATGGAAACCCAGCTACTGTCTTTTATTTTCTTCCAGCTCTCCGTCTCTCTCTGTTGCTGTCTCTCCACTCTGAAATTACCATTCATCACATTTCCACACTGACCTCTGGATAAGCTGTCCAGACAGAGAGAAAAAGAAAATCTGTTCTGCTTCCTCACCGCTCTTCGTTTGTATAAATTTCAGCCTGCGGGGGAAAAAAGGACAAAAAGATAGATGGATGGGTCAAGACGAAGAGAGAAGGGAGGAGACTGCAAAAGAGAGAGGAGTAAACAGTGAAGGGAGTTAAAGAAACAAAGAGGAAAGGAGATTTAGTGCAGATGAAACACTCGACCACTGTTTAGTCATGTTTTAATGCATGATGCTCAGTTCATTTGTGCAATAGAATATTTTATAAAGCATCAGTCGTGAGTCACTGAGGGTGAGTAAGTGCAATAAACAGAGGAGAGAGAAGTGGTGGAAGAACGGAGGAGTGTTCAGGAGGAAGAGACGGCCTTGGCCACGGTCTGTCTGTGACCCGTCAAGGCTCAGTGGCGAGCCAAACCAACACTCTGCAACACTGCAAGCCTGCGGCTTTAGAAGCTACATCAATGCTCTGTCGAACCCAAAGCCTGTGGCAGCCATTTTGATTACTCACTATTATAAGGGATGATTAGTTTAGAGTAGTCTTGAGGATTTACAGTGTAATTGTTGATAGTGAAGTGACAGTGTTGTTGCACTAAATCACTCAAATAACATGGATTGAATGGACGTTGCCATTTACAAAGTGTTCTTGTGTGTAGTAAACACGAAAGAGGAAGTAATCAAATAGGGACCTCCATGATGCGTTTACTTGAAGGGAAATTGTTTGTCACGAAGGTCTGTCTTCCTTTACATGCTCTTAAATGTATGCTGCATACAGTAGCAAGAAATTAAATGAGCTAATGTTGTATTAGCAACATTAGCAAATCCTGTATTAGCACTGTAGCTGCCAATGCAAACTTTTCAGTTTGTAGAAGTGTAAAAAAAGTAGCTAACAGTGTATTAGCAATGTTAATTAATTCTGCATTAGCACTGTAGCTGCCAATGCAAACTTTTCTAATACTGTATTGACAATGTTAGCTATTTTTTTAATTAGCGCTGTAGCTGCTAATTCAACATTTTCAGTTTGGAGAAGTGTAATAAAGATAGCTAACAGTGTATTAGCAATGTTAGCTAATTCGGTATTAGCACTGCAGCTGCCAATGCAACATTTTCAGTCTGTAGAAGTATAAAAAAAACTAAAGGTAGCTAACGTATTAGCAATGTTAAAAAAACATAGACATAATATATTTATTGACAAAGGAGCAGTGATGAAAGTAGTTGCGGTTTTACCACCACATTCAAATTGGTGAGATGGCAGATGTTAGCCAAACTCTCAGAGACACACTTTGATTTGTTGCTCATTTGCTAGCAGGACAGACCTCAATGTTTAGCATGCATTGCTAATGTGATGTTTTAATTGTCTTATTCCTGTGGTTTAGAAAATGCATTGTCATTTTATTAGTTAGCAATAAAGAATGGGACTTTTGCTGATGAATGCATTGACTCTTTGTAAGGCAGCTACAGAAATCCTGTTGTTCAGCGTTTACATAAATACAACTTTAGTGATGGTGTTGCCTCAGGACAGCCAGCTGGACAGTCAGCTGAGCTAAAGACATACTAGCCTGCTCACACAGTGTAGCAGGGTGTGATAGTCACATGTGTCACACTTGTTAGCTGGGGCATTAGCAAAGTGAAAAAGACACAAAGAACTGATGTGTATTTGACTATGTAGCTGAGAGCAGAACTTTGTTTCCCAAGGCCAGACTTGTTATTGACTCTCATACACACAAACACACACACAAACTAATATCATTAGGGATCAGGAGACCCAGCAGGATGTTCACTAATCAAATAGACAACCAAACTGGTCTGCTTTGAACTGCCCTGTGGGCTTCCCCTTTTCTGTGTGTATGTGAGTGTATTTAAAGAGGTTAATTAAGAAGTCACTGCAAAACTAAATTGAATAATACAAGGCAGACATCAGACAAGCAAATGCATGCCTTGACAACAGCAAATCATAGTGCTAAAAATACTGTAGTGGCCCAAATTCGAAATGACCATGATTGTAATATTGTCCTTAACACTGCTTGTGTCCTTTTTTGGAGATGGAAAGACTTTTTCAAGAGACAAACCACATTGAATAAAACAAGGAAAGCAGATAAATCATATTTATTGGCTTTTAAATGTGATTTCCAAAGCTTTCAACTGAATAACAGCTGTGGCCTTCTCTCTGTTTTTTAGTCATGTACCCACACACTCTCTCATAAAGCTCTTTAAAGGGACTGATCTTGTGCAATAAAGAAGTCAGAAGACACGCTCCATACATGTTAGCCAGCAGAAAACTGGGGACGCAAAACTTTAGCAAATACCAACTTTCTTCTAGTACTGCAAGTGGCCACAGGGACAAATTAGCAGCAAGGTGTGGTGCCTTATCCAGCTCTGTATATCCATGCTGTAGACTGGAAGGAAGAAATGCAACATTAAGGCTACCAGTGACCCAGAATACAACACTATCTCAAACTATTCTGTAACATATTTATCTCTGGGTGCTTTAGTGGATAAAATGTGACAAAGTAATGAAAAATCTCCATCACATTTTCCCAAAACCCAGTTACACATCTTAAGATTGCTTGTTTTGATTAGCCAACAGCTCAAAACACAATGTACATTTAATTTATAATAATATAAAAGAGAAAAGCAGTACGTTGTCATGTTTAAGAAGCTGGAAACACCAAGTCTTTGACATTTGTGCTTAATCTGGGACTTTATCGATTACCAAATTATTGTGGATTGTCTGTCAATCAATAAACCAATCAATTGAGCTGTAATACGTTGAATTGCTCATGTACTTTCAAGGGATAATACACTATCTTGTATCATTGCCAATATGGTATATGATAATATATAACTGATGGATTTTCAATAAAACTTGGTGACCCTACAAACATCAGTAAATGGAGAAAGGCATTCCTCCTTGTGTTCTCATGCACAAAGGCTCTCATATGTGTGCAGGAGTTTAAATCAGTATACTGGTGGGTTTGCTCAGACACACGTTACTGTATACACACAGAGAGAAGCAGGGTCTTTTCATGTCAGTTTGATACTCTCCACACCCCTCAGCTCATAAATCTCTTTAGTGATCTAAGGAAGAGGATCCCTATACTGTTTTACAATGTGTTACGTGCCACACTCGAACACATACACATATATTTAAGCACACACAAACCAAGGTCTGTCTCTAATTAGATCATAATGATCGCTGAGTGTGACAAAATCCCTCTGAAGTTTTGTAGGACTACAAGAATCTCCCTCTTTCTCTTTTCTGTCTCTTTTCATATCCAAGATTAATGCTACACTAATATTGCTCTTTTATCTTTGGCATGAAATACATTCCTGTCGTCAACAAGCTTACTGCCTCAGCCACATGAACTGTTTCCATCCAGCTGTCAAGTAGTTTTGAGCAAAAATCCTGAAAAATAAAATGTAAATTATGTGCCTTTCCATTAAGCTGCACTGAAGCAAACAAAATCGACTTCCAGATGTAGAGTGGAGCTGCGTCATTGAACAGTTTTTTCTGCAGTTTTCATACTTAATGCTTCATGCTGAAATTAACTTTAAATTCACCAGATAAAGGCCATGCAGCTGTAATGGATGTCTTGCACTGTACATGACAGAAATAATTTGAGTAAATCTCTGAAGCTAACAGTCCAAATATCCAGATTTAGACTACTCTTTTAAGCTTTTATATATCATTTTTTAGACACCTACTTCAGTCACTTTTCGTGTGTAATCAAATGCCTCACCATGACAACTTTGAGGAGAAAGTGTGCAATCTTTTAATTTTTTAATATTTTATTACAATTAATTCCGTCATTTTTCTCTATTTCTATTAATTATTTTGCCCCGTCTTTCAGTGTAACCATTCAAAACAGCTCAAAACACAACCTGGTCATATGAGACTTTGTACAAAATAGTCCTTTTCAAGCATACCCCAGCCTTAAAGTGGCTTTGAACTATGGTGAAATAAGACTGATCTAGGTCTTTGTCATTTATCACATTGTGCCTTATCAACAAACATCCCAACAATATCCCAACAATGCTGCAACCGTAATTTAGGTATGGATTAATTGTTTGGTCACAAGTTCAGTAAGCCAAAGTGGCATCTTCAATTTGCTTGTTTTCTCTTGCCACACGTTAAAAACCCCAAATATTTACAGTAATGTAAACTGGAGAGAAGCAGCACATTTTCAAATGAATTTACAGCTGAAACAGGATGTAAATGTTTGGCTTTTCTTGCTGATTACTTCAATACTAATGCTCTCATTTTCTAAAAAACAGTTGCATTTGAGTCAGTATTCCAGTCACATCATCGGTTGCATCCTGTGTATGGGCCGTGCAAGTCTCCGTTCGCTTGAGGAAAATGTGGACCAGTCCTCTTGTTGAGACACAAATTATTTCCATCTGTGTTGATGTTGGAGAGCGATGCCATCCCCTTCACCCCACACCCACCCCTTCCTCCTCTACTCCCTTGTCTTCCCTCAAGCAGACCCTCCCTTGCTCAGCAAGTTAACCATTTAACACGCACACAGAGGTGTGTTGCATCATGCACACACTGAAATTTCACACCATGCGTCATGTTTGTTTGCTTTCTTTTTAGCATTTAGTGTGCATACAGTGTATGTATGTCATGGACATTTGTATACAAACCAGCCGGATTGTGTAATCCATTGCAGTCTGGGTCCCATTTGGAATTCATTTCCTCTCTTTCTCATTTTGAATCAGACAACCCCCCCTTCTCCCAAGCACTTTAAAAGATAAATATAGCCGTAAGCAGTGATTGACGGGGTCCAAGCACAATGCACAGTTCTAGAAAAAAGGGAGCTTGAACAGCTTGAAGAGTAGGTGAGATGAAATTGACAGTGTTTACAAAGAGGACTTGGTCACCCTTAACGCAGCTCCTTTGCCTTGTCAGATTTTGAAGGAACAAAATGACATGGTCCAAACAGGATCATTTTTGTCATTTAAATGTGGGAGATACAGTTTTTTTTAGCAGCCTGCTTTTCGCAGATTGTCAAAGAGTTTGGTGAAACTTGTTCAAACAATACACATTATAGTAAGACACTAAATATTACTGTGGACAAACTGTTTGACACATCTGAACACCAATTGAAACATGGTGTCTAGTATCTAAAAAGTGTCTGTCAATTTGATTGAAGACTTTGTGGAAATAGAGATATTAATTGATTTTGCATATTTTGAGAAATAAGAGTGAAAAACTTCTAAATTTATAATAGGTTAATATACATTTTTTGCATTTGTGGTCTACAAAACGTGGGAATGATCCACAGAATGTCATAAAGAGCAGACATATTAGACGATGCATTGGCAGGATATAAGACATCTGCTGTACTTCAGAATTTTGATGAAAATTCATCAGCTAATATTGAAATTGAAATGGATTGATGTATCGAAATATATTTAACAACTTAAGATCAGAGAAGTCTGTAGATGATCCTAACTAAGTTTGGTGGTAAGTGGCCCAGACCAGGAGAGCAAAGATGCAAATGACTTGAGAGAATTTGGATTCAAAGCCAAGCTGTTTTCAAGATAATTGCAAAGACTTAAACTTGATTTTTACAGTGCCACCTTGAAGTCAATTTTATGTTTCCAATACAGTACACATGAAGTCTAAACTCATTCTTATGTATTGTAAGGTATTATGGGTGGTTCTTTCTTCTTTGAACCCACCATCTTCTCAAAGCATTTCTTGCCCACTGCAAGTCATTGCCTTCCATGTTGGTGGCTGTAGAAAAGAAACACAAAATTTGGAACAAATATAGGTCTATTGTATTTTGCCAAACCGAATGTTTTCTAGCCTAAAGGGGAAACACATCGTTGCAAATAAATGTGTCACTGTGCTGTGTCAAGCTACAGAGTGCGTGCATGGCAAGAGTTGGCTCATTATGAGACGATTTTTGTTGAATCAGACTAGCTTTAGAAATGATTTGCTTGTGGTGAAACCATGCTTGGGATTGACGCATAGTTACTCTGTCTCAATTGGTCTTAAAAACATCCCCTTTAACCTGAAAACTTTGAGGGCAGAGTATGAGTGGTGGAAATTAGAGAGGTCAGAAGAAGGTCAAATAAAGCTCCTCAAGGAGGGAAATGGTGCCTTGCTAGCTAGCAGAGAAGAAGTTCCTGAAATGAGAGTTCCGGATATGAGCTGCTTCACAGTGTTGGCATATGGGAAATAATAACGTATCATACCAGAGGCTTAAAATATTATAAGGAAACTTATTGTATGCTAGTAATAACCAAACGTAAAAATAGGATAAATGTACAGTACCAGTTAAAAGTTTGGACACACTTTTCCATTCATGTGAATGGGAAAGTGTGTTCAAACATTTGACTGGTACTGTATAATTTTCAGAAAAAAATGTATTGAGATAATTGACACCAAATTGCCCCCGATGGCTGCGCCAACAGTGTGTGTATGTGGGTGTGAATGTTAGTTCCCATCTGATGAGCAGGTTGGCCCCCCCTGGTGGTAGCCCCTGCCTTAAGTGTATGAATGTGTGTGAATGGCTGAATGAGACATGTAGTGTAAAAGCACTGAGTGGTCAAAAAGACTACAAAAGTACAGTCCATTTGCTATTTACAAATCTATCCATATTGCTTAAAAAAATGCTAAAGTAGTGATATGATTAATGGGAGAGGTAGTCTGATTGGCTGGAAAGACGTCATATGAAAAGAAATGCATAAACACAGACCTATACTATTCTGATCATGTCGGGAAATTAATTGAATAAGATAGCCTAAACTGATTACAACTACTAATAGTAAGTGTCACAAAATGATCAAATTATTGCACATTATGGGACTCTTGGCTTTACTTTTGATTGTTTTGATCATATATCGTATAGAAGGCAAAATGTTCCTACAAATACAATAATTATTGTACATCTGGTAACGCTGCTGCTCTGTGAAATGTCGTCTTTCTTTAAAGACCTCGACGGCTTTAAAAAATATATACTCACGGCTATTTCTGAGTTAAAGGGGGATTTATGGAAAGAATTGAAGGAAGAGTTGAGAACATTAAACAGAAACTTAACTAGAAGCTATCTGAGGTCAGGGCGACACTCCACAAGCTCAAGGCCAGGCTATCACCAAGGTGGAGGAGTGCATTTCAAATGTGGAAACTAGCAGCGATGTAACCAAAGAGGGCCTGCTGTGTCTGCTAAAAGAACAACGCTGGCTCCGTGAAAAAGTGACCGATCTGGAAAGCAGATCCACAAGAAAAAAACATTCGGATTTACGGTGTGCCTGAGGACTCCAAGGGCAATGATTAAGTTTGTGGAAAATTCGCTGACTACGGAGCTCCCCTTACCCGACGGTATGTCCCGGCAAATTCAACGCTCTGACACAGAAGCCAGGACCCGATGCTACTCCAAAGTGTATCATTATAAACTCCCTGCAGCTTGATGTTACATAAAGTGTCCTAAAGTTGGCTTGGAAGAAGAAAGTTAACATAAATAACCAGTAGATTTTCTGTGACAATGATTATGCCTGTGAGGTGATGGAGAAGCACATAGTCTATGGGAGAATTTAAAAAGTACTCAAAGAGAAAGCATTTGCTTCCAAACTCCAGTCACAAGGATTGAAATCCACTGGAGACCATGGACCTACAAGGACGTACAGGAGGGCACACAGGAGCTGAGAGTGCCAGGATTCCAGGTGGCCACCGCTGCAGAGGACCTGGGCTCCAGCATGGAGGAAAACATACTGAAGGTGTTTCCATGGCTACATGCAGAAAACCAGGGATGGAGGGAAATAAATGGAGGCATGAGTGAGAGAAAAGCTTCAGGGGTTCAGGAGACCACTTTTACATTAAAAGAACCATACAAAATCTGGAGTTTGGACACAAGAACCCAATAGATCCTAAGATTAAAGTAGGAGCAATGAGGAAAAGAAAATAGGTTGACGAAACATATACACAAGAAATCCAAAAGAAACTGATATACACTAAACAACTAAAACTGATTATACACAGAAGCTTTTGAAAAGAAATGTGTATCCTATAATAACGTGGATCTATCATATTGGGCTTTCACATGGTTTATTTTCTGTGGCTTCAGAAAGCCACAGCTCTGATTACCGACTGTGCTCATGCTTATGGTTTTATTATGGAGTACAAAAAAATCTGAAACATAAATATATTTTGGTGAAAACAACTCATGCAAGGACTTGAGGGTTTAATGAATACTCAATATTTTCAGTAGTTTTCGTTAGCCATTTATAGTTGCCCTATGCAGTTTCCAAATCATCAAATTTTATCCTTAGTAAGAATATCCCCTTACACTTTGACTATTCAGTGACTCCCAGTGTCCTATACATGGGGGCACTGTCATCTTGGATAAGACTCCCATCAGCATAGAAATGCTTCATTATAGGACAAAGGTGATCTCTTAAATTTCAACTTTGTATTGATTTGCAGTGAACCTTCCCCATAAGGGGACAAGTGGGAAAAAATAAGAAATTAGCTTTCGGGAGTTCGTCGCAGGGCATGTTTTGGTCTCTACTTGGTGCTGATGAATCTGTTTTCTTACTTTACGTAATTCCTCTGTGGGATTCCCCTACTCTGCAGCTCGGTCAACCACAGCAAAGCATTCAGTGACATCAGCACTATTGCGTCATTGACTCAAGAGAAGAAATGAGGTTGCTTAATAGATCATATGGGGAGGCGTCACACTTTGTCACTGAGGCAACCAAACAAGTGGCAAATTGGAGATTGATTAACTGCATTGAGCGGCGAGATCACACTAAGTGACACATGCCCACAGGATGGTTAATCCTGAGGGCGAGAACTGTTTCAGTCTACTTATACTTTGGAAAAAATCCCCACTGAGAAACTGGAGCACGGATGGAAAACCTATTTCACAGCTTTTTTTCACCACTTAAGTGCTTTTGAAGGCTTTTTACAATGCCAGGACTTTTTTCCTGACACATGATGTGATCTGAGTGACAAAGCACTGAGGGAAGCTGTTTCTTTAGGCTGGTAGAGAACTAACACAAATTGAAGACTGAATCAGGAGTGATTGAAACATATGCATTTGAATAAAGGTTTTAGTAATGGATTAACTTGTTGGTCCCACCTTTAATGGGTTAGGTGTCTATTCATTCTATCTGTGAAATAATAATTGTCTGGTGAGCTACTCCATGTTAATGTGGTGGTGTGATTACATAAAGACAGGAACATTGGAACAAATTTAGAAACAAATGGAAATACAAGCTATTACTGTAACAGATTTAAATGAGCAGTTTGTCTGGAGAAAGCTGGAGTTAACAATAATGGCACACAAAGAAAAAAATGTCTGGATTTTTAAACTTTAAACAGTGTGGCTGACAACTGCATATGCTGACTGTAGAACAAAGAAATGTACTGATTGTGACGTTACGCATAGACTTCTAAAGGAATGATGTGAATCCTGGTGGTTCACCATTTACTGGCCTCTAGTCAGCTGCCGAAGCATAAAAATCCATATTTGGGCAATGGGGCATAGCCTAGGTAGAAATGGAGAAGGGTTTAGCAAGCAAGCAGCAACCACTATGGTTAAGTTTCATGGCCTGAAAATGCATCAATCAAGCAAACACATCATGCACTCTTTGGAAGAGGTGTCGGGTGGGGGCTCTTCTATGACTTTATACTGACGTTTAAAATCCACAACACTTTTTTCACTGAACTGAAGTGTACTCATCTGCCAAACAGTGCTGAAAAAAGTAATGGTGTCGTTGTCACCATAAGACGTGTCCTTTTCATTTAAGTATATCTGAAATATTCTGGTGTGGAAAACATAGTGGAAAACGAGGCAGAACCTATAACCAAGACAGATTCTTACAAAATGTGCTAATGGGAGATTCCAGGTTATTAAGTTCTCTTAGTGGATTAGGGTTGTCAGTATACGATATACTGATACCTTGATGTGTTTCACTCATAATATATGATCAGTACATTATCTTTGATGTACCTTTGATTGATGCCTGCTGTAGGTGACTGAATGCTGTAAATGTATATTGTGTTTCTGCAGTCCCTCCATGAGACTAACCCCTTAGTGATGTTACAATAGACTGGTTCCATTCCAGTATGTACAGTACCTACTTTTTAACACATGGCTCCCTTCCAGTTAAAGCAGGGCCACCCCACCCCACCCCACCAGATCCTACCGGCTCCCACCGGCTGCTGCTGACCCACATTTACACCTCATTGTGAGGTGAGAGAAATGCAGGAAACACCCAACCCAGTCTCACTCTTCAGTTATTTTTTCAGCTCAGCCAGCAAGCAGGCACGTCCGCCAGTAACTGCACTCTGGTGAATGCACCTGTCCTGCAAAATACACACTTAAGCCGCCAGCCTGAGGAAGGAAGGAGGGAAAGTGATTGAGGGGAAGGGAAGAATAGAATTTAAAATGGTAGCTGTGAGAAAGGTTTTTGTTTTTTCGGAGGTAACACTAGCATGGGTGGTTCATGTATAAACAGAGAGGTGGAACACTTAGATGTGTATCGCAGGGGTTGGCAGGTCCAGAGCTTGGACGAGGCCTCGAGTCCTGCGGAGAGGGGAATTTTAGAGAGATTTAGTGTGTGTGTGTGTGTGTGTGTGTGTGTGTGTGTGTGTGTGTGTGTGTGTGTATCTGTGTGTTAGTCTAGTTTGTCTTTTGTTTCCTTGTTTCTTTCCAGACCAACGCTTTCTACGTGTGAATGTTGGAGGTAACACTAGCATGGGTGGTTCATGTATAAACAGCCAGGTGGAACACTTAGATGTGTATCGCAGGGGTTGGCAGGTCCAGAGCTTGGACGAGACCTCGAGTCCTACATAGAGAGGAATTTTAGAGATATTTAGTGTGTGTGTGTGTGTGTGTGTGTTAGTCTAGTTTGTCTTTTACTTCCTTGTTTCTTTCCAGACCAGTGCTTTCTATGTGTGAATGTATACAAGTATGTATGTGTATGTGTGTGGTGTAAAAGAGGGCTCTTATGTAAAGGGTGTGTGTTGGCTAATCAGCTGGCATCCGGATTAAGTTCCTCTCCCACACAATGAAGCTTTCAGTAGTGCTGCTGGACAGCTGCCACATTTGCAACCACCATAATGTATTCTGTGGTTAGTTAATCACAATATTTCAACTGATAACCCAGATTCATATATACAGAGTGTCTGAGATGATTGAATGTTAGTGTATACGAATAGCCAACAGCAGGCTATAGTTTTTTGTCTTTGGTTTTTCCTTACCAATTTTTACAACTTCTACAAGTAGATTAATTTAAAACACAACTTAAGTGACCATAATATTCCATGGAAAACTGCATGTATGGTATACACACTGTTACAATACAATTTTACTACTCCTTTGGAGATCCAGTACAAGCTGTAAAATTTCAACCATTTCTCTGTCCTTTACAAGCTTAAGGTTATCTTGGGACAAAGGCAGGCCATGCTGGGTCAACCTGCAGGCTAATGGGTTACTATCACTACAGCCTTTTGCTTTTTGTGCTTTCATCTTTTCCCGCAATCTGGCATCCATTTATTTTTTAAGTCATTGCCTTAGCTTGACCTCATGCATAAGCTTTGAAGAATGTATGGGGGAAGGGGATAGCTGTCCAAACTATGTCCCATGTGTCTTTCCCATGTCTTTCTCATTTTATTGAAGATGGTTAGACAAGGATTGTAGTCATAATTGAAAATCTTTCAAAGGTTTGGAGGTGTGCTGATACTGCAACAGCTGATCTGAAACATTCGAGCAGTCTTTTTTCATCTGAGCATTATCGGGAAACAAGACAGAACACACGTGTGCTTGAATAATGGGTGGCAGTAGCTTGGAAATGAGAGGGGCAGTTGGGAACAGCTGCAATAATCTGGTCAAGGAAAGAAAAGGAGAAACATTCCCCCCCTCCATCAAATAACTACCACTCAGGTGACCTCGAGCAAAACACTTGACCTCCGGTTGTAGAAGTGCAACGGTGACCAGAGGCTGACAGCAGAAGACTGTGGTTGGACTGTGCAACTCCCAGATGTGAATGTGTATAACTGTGAGGCAGGGTGGTGCTGGAAAAGAGCGTAGGCCTCAGCAAAATACCCCTCTTTGGATAAATAAAGCTTTGAGCAAACCTTAAAAAGAGCTTTCACAGATAATCCTTACCTTGTGGGAGCTGAAGGTATTTTCATTAACAGCCATGTGTCCTTCAAATGGAAGTAGTAGTTGTCTTAAATGATAGAAATTACAGACTCAAGTCTTATCATTTCTCATGAAGTCATTCACCGTCATAAACCAAATTTCTTCCCAAGCCTTTTTGGTTCTTTTAGGGACCTGTATATTCTGTACCACAGCATTGAATATGTGTTTTTGTATTCTTATAGAAATGTAAAGGTATTGACCAAAATATCTAATAATAATATAATAATGCATCATTAGTACCCTAATAGCTTTGTTGGAATAGATTTAAACAGCTGAATGTATGTTGGAGGTTCTGCTTTGACTTTAGCTCGGCAAACTGCTTGAATGCACCAAGGGGAGTCTCAATTGACATCTGTCTTTACGTTGTATAAAAGAGACGTGTACCTTTGTCTTTTTATATCAAAGAAGCAGATAAGCAGATATTTTCTTACACAGTTATTCGTCATTTGCACTGATGATTCAAACAGGTCCATGCAAGCCCAGGAACTGTCGGATTTATCCCTTCTTCAATAGATGAAATAACGCTAAATCAATATAAAAACCAACAGTGCTTTATTTTTACATTCTGTGCTTTTTTCTGTGCTATAGGTTTTTTTTATCCATTTAACATCAGTGGATGTTTCCGTCTTTTTTTACTGTATGTTTTACTATTATGTTCTTAGATATATTTCTTGTTCCCTGTGGCTGTCTTACCATGTCTTTTATGTATGTGGAATGTTTTTTATGGATGCAGCGTGGGTAGAATCCCGTTCCAAATTTCCTGCAATGTGGGACAATAAAGTGAATCTTGAATCGTGAGTCTCCTAAAATTGTCAGTGAACCTTAAAAACACCCTTCCCAGAACGCAGCCATAGCAAGGTATTTGTACTATTTTATGGACACTCTACCATGTCATTTGCTGTCCAGTAGCATAACAAATGAAGTACAATTTTTGAAAATATAGTTTGTATGTAAAGGTGAAATGGTCATTCATCAATGCACTACTGACCAAGTTACTGGTTACGAGTCAAACTGGTTTCATTCCAGCAATGTTTGCTGTCCAAAAATATTTTAGGGTTGGCTTTAGCTAGAAAAATATGTGCCATTACCCAATGTAAGGTAATTTGCCAAGAATCATGGGAAAATGCAGTTTTCCCTTTCCAAAGCCTTTCCGAAGGGAGTGGCTTTCCTGTGTCCACTCAGTTTATCCATTCCAGCATCCCATTGGCACCATGGTCGAAACATTTATTCGTGTCCAGTCCTCCTACGCAGGGCAAAAATGGATACTTGGCATAAATGTTTGGATGTAAGTTTCAGGGCCAGGGCCAGAGCAGCAGACAAACCTCCCACTCCAAGTATCCAAACCAAGGTCAGGACTTCTTTACCACTACCTAATTACACATTATGACTGTGGAATTCTGACATTTCTGATCTGCATCCATGCACATGACCTGTACATACTGCTCTACTTATGGTTGTAGCAGTATTTCCTCTGGAAATGTATTCTTGTCAGGGAGGAACAGCAATGAGACCCTGACATGACATGTTCATTGCATTTCTGATTTTGGTTCATGATGGTCATTTTTTCTTTGTTTTCCGTCTCTACTTTGGCAAGAACATTTCTCCAGCAAACAAAAAGACAAAAACAAGTTACATAGTACATTCATTCCATCATGTTATTTAAAAAAGGGCAACACACATTTTTACTTGGCGGACAGCTTATTGAAACTGTAGAAGGTTTCAGATAGCTTGGAATGGTCCTGGACTGCCGACTGAAAATCTCTGAAAATAATCATATGCCTTCAAGCATTTCTTAAAATTTGAAGCTGAGCAACCTGAATGAAAGCGAGGCCATGGACATCCTGAAATATAGTTTCCATGCTTTATCCCCTCAGTGTTTGCTCCCAAAGTCTAGGAGGTTATATTGAGAGCCTTTGGAAACTAAAATATTTAGAAGAAGCATTTTATTTCATGTGAAAAACAGCTTTTCAGATTTTAAAAAGACTGAGCTACAAATCCGTTTCAATCTTTTAATGTAAACTATTCACCACTGGAGTGCATTTTAACTTTGTTTTGTTTTATATATTATTATATCTTTGGTTCATTGAGCTACACATAATCTACTATTGGGAATACCCAAAGAAAAAGTTAGACAGTGGCTAGTTCAATATTTTATCCATAATTCTCCTTTTTCCTGAAAGTTACATTAGAAGATTAATATGGCTCTCATATGTGTACACTAAGTATGAAGCTAGAGACAACAGGTAATTAGCTTAGCTTAGCATAACGACTAGAAACAGGGAAACAGCTAGTCTGACTCTGTCCAAAGGTCAAAAATCTGCCCACCAATACTTCTAAATTTATAAATTAACATGCAATATTGTATATTTAATTGTCAAAAAAAGTTGTAAAAATGAAAAGTTATGATTTATTGGGAGTTCCATGCTGTAGCTATTTATTGACCTCCTGGAGTCTCTGTTCGTTTCTACGCAAAGATAATTCAAATTCATTACAATGAAATCTCTTTTAATGTAAACTCGGTTGTGAAGATTTAGAAGCTTGACTGGCGAGTTAACATCTGTAGTTATGAGGTTTCTGCTGTATGGATAAAGTGAGCAGAGATCTGTGAAGCACTGAAAACCCCGAGCTAGACTGCAGTGAAACGTGGACTTTTACATGTTGGTGATTACGCAGTGTGTGTTTACGGTCAGCAGAGGGGCGGTATGCATTGTGACCGCAATGAACTCCTGTTAGCTTCAGTGTGTTGCAGCATAATCGATCTGCAGATCTCTCGTGTGATACGGCCAAGCTGTTGTTTTGGGGAGTGCAAGCATACGCACGTCTGTATACAAGTGTGTGTGTGTGTATGCAGTGTATGCAAACACACTTTCCTCAACCCCAGTGCCTCCAAACTTTGAGTCACCACATAGCAAAGCAATGGAATCACATTCTCTGGAGTGTAGTGTAATGTATTCTGCTGCACTCAGGGAAAAATGCTTCCCCAAACAATCGTCTTCTGCATGATTATTAATGGTATTATTGTTGACTCAAAGTTTGCTAAAGGAAGTCATTGTGATGTGAGATATGAAGCTACAGACCTCATATCAACAATCCTCCTCCACCAACGCAAACAAGTCCAGTTTCACATCCACTTCTCAGACCTGATATTCTGATATTCTTCTATTGTTTGACCGTTGAGGTTGAGTGCTTGTGTTCTTTTCAGTTCTCTGCCTTTCTTTCCTTCTGTCTTCCTCTCTGGGGGGATTTTTTTTTCTTCTTCTTTTGGGCTGGGATAGGGAGGAGAGTACTAGCGGCCATGGAGTTTAGCAGGGCAATGTATCCCAGCCAAGAAATGAGTTCACCGAACCGCTGTTTCCCCCTAAGGAGATGCGATAAGGTTTCTGCTAGAGGCCTGGCTCGCCACTTGTCTTATGGATGAAAAGAGAAGAAATGGGCGGAAGAAGAAGAGAAGAGGATTTGCTAAGAGGAGCGGGATGTATTGAGTGAGACAAAAGAAAAGACTACAAAGAAACACGACTTTGCTTTGTGCATGGCAAACCAAAAATGCCACAGATGACTATTTCATTAGGATAAGTCATTCACATCATTTCACTGAGTCTTAAAAATCAAGATTGTAGAAAACAGCTAGATTCTAGATGACTGGAGATGGATCTATTTTGTGCAACAGTAAAAAAAGACAGATGAATAGTGACGAAAGGAAGACTATAGCATTTGGCTTGAGGGAGAAAGAGTTTTAAATATTTATAATGGATTGTTGGGTGAATGGTGTTATAGGCCTGGTATTTATCAGTGTTTATCTTTCATCTTCTTCCATCTTTCATTCTTAAGGCCTTGACCCCAACTTATTACTAAATGTACAGAGCTGGCGCTAATATTAACAAATGGGACAGTACCTCATGTGGGATTTAACACAAGTAATGGCACAAGTGGGGTTTTTGTAGATGTTGACAGTTGAAATGGAAATCTCAGGAAATGAATGGAAATTTGTGGATTTGACAAATGATTTAATTCATTTTAAAATACAGGGCCCTGTTTTTTGGGTGTACGTCAGCCTTTAGGCTCTATGTCCATTTCCACCCCAAGGTCAGCACTGCACATGCTGAGGAAAACCATGTGACGGGTTGTAGCGTCTATGCAGCAGAGCTTTCAAAAGCACTTATTTCACCAGTGAATGTAACTTCTTAATATAACCTAAGAATGGAACTTTGGTCAGGTCCTGTACTAGGGGGATCCCGCCTTAGCAAGTTGCATTCACTGAAGAGTGCCAGGGGAAAGGGTTGAAAACTCCAGAAGAAAGGCTAATGAATATTCCCTGACTCTAGAATAATTCATCACAGATATGTCAACAATAAATCCTCCCACTCACAGACTACTTCTTTCCAAGCACATTTTCAAACTCATTAAATGTCAACATCAACTACATGGAGTATCCTTCCAAATAAATAACCAAAGGATAATAAATAACTTGTAGAAAAATACCCAAATTCTAACATTTAGTAATGTGTTTCAGGCCAAAAGGAATAAAAATGTAAATTAAAGGTCATCTTTGAAAAAAATGGCAAATGTAGTAGTGTCTCTAATAAATTAGCCTTTCTCTTGGCATTCTTTTGATATGCTTGTTCAAACAAAATTTCAAAGTTCTCTTTCATTACAGCAACACCATAATTATGGCAGAATGACTGTGATGTTAGACTGTCCACTTTGAAGGTGCAGTGACACATACTTTCTACCCTTTAAAGAAGTTCGCCATTGAAGCCCGCCGCCAGCTTTTATGAATGTTCCACGTTGCTACAGCAATGGATGCTGACATCACTGCAGGGCTGACGCCTGATTGGGTCAGCTGTAACCAATGGCCCATAGCACATAGAATTTCATAGCAGTTATGGAGTTTCTCCTCTTCAGAACCGAGTCGGCAGGGGAAAAATCGGCACCACCATCAGTAAATAAAATAAAAAGAGAAATCAAAGGGGCTTTTCCATAAGAGGAAAAAAGTCTGCAGGCATTGCAGCTTGGTCATGGTCTTTGTGAAAAGCGCTTTCAGAGAGACTTAGAGTGCAGCCTTATAAGGTCTTTATGGCTTGACAACATTTCATACACTTTGAGGTTGTCTGGTACTTGCTTGTGTGGGCTACTTATTAGACTGACGCTCCAGAAGAAACACTGCTTTTTAATGGACCATGCTATATTCCGATGTGCTCATGTAAGCAGGGGTTTATAAGCATAATTTCATGGTAATGTACTTCCTTAAAAAAAAAATCTTTATTTTCACCAGTCTGGGTGAACGTCCATTTGACATCAGTGACCCCACAAAAGCACAGGTGTAAATCATCACATTTAATAACAGCTGAATTCTATTTAGGCTCATTGTCACACTGTCAGGACTATACTGAGACACTTGAAATAAACAGAGCCCTTGTTGGTGTTATTAGTAAAACCTGTGCTTTTCCTACCATGACAAGTCTAAATGGCTTTTGTGATAAAGACCTATTGACTCTCAAGCATTATCCAATTTTTGGAGGGTTAGGGTTAGCACAATAGGAAAGTAAGCTAATAACTGACGTTAAGATGTATTATCAAAAAAATGCTTCACCCTTAGCAAAAATCATGCTTAGTTTTATGATTTCATGCTATAAATATTACAAAAATAAGAAGTAAAAAGAGAGGTAAGATTATAATGTGAGATTAGTTTGAGTTTTAGCTAAGACATATAATGCTAGCTAGCTACAGAAAACATCTGCAGGCCTGTTAAATTAGCTGTTTTAGGAAAATAAACACATCTAATTCAGCATTCAAATGGTTGTTTGTGTGAATGGAGGTTACAATTCAGCTAAATATGACCTAACTCTACAGTAAGCAGTTCTCTACAGTGTGGAAATGCTGGAATCACAGTGACATATGCCAACCAGTGAGATATTCTTTTCTGTGTGCTTAGAGATTATCAGATTTGATGTTTATAACCACAGTTCTGTTAGTTTTAAGAGGTGAAACGTCAGAGGAACGGTGCTCAGCACCATCCAAGACGGATCACGTCAGGCTGTGCAGTTGATCCCTCGCTCTAACAACTGGATTTGCTGGATTGTGTGGTGCCAAAGGGAACACATCCAAACAAAGGGGGTCTCATTTCTCTCCCTCTACCCTCCACACTCCACCCTCTCCTTCTGCGTCTCTCTCTCTCTGTTCCTCTCATGAGCTCTGCAGTATAATACCATGAAATACCTTAAATCCATGCAAGGTCTAATTATTCACCACGCAATAACATATCAGCTTTCACCAGCTTTTTCAATTAGTTGGTTTTCTCAGCTTTGCTTCTTTATTTTGTGTATCGACTCGTTCTTACATTCAATTCTAGTCATTACTGAAAGACTTTAATATAGCTTTCTTAAACCAACACTGTTCTTGGCCACTCGCTGTTTTTTTCTGTCACACAGTACCTTGTAATTATTGTCTTTCCCTCCTCACAAGCATTCTTTCTCCAGTCTCCGGGACCTCTACTCTCTCTCTTTTCAGATTCTGAGTTAAGTGAAATATCTTGTGCACAGTGGTAGGCTCTGTTTTTCATTGACACCGGCCAATTATGAGTGCTGCACTGATAACATTATAAATGCCTCCTCTTGTATTGTCCCTGCTCTGATCAAGAAAATCTGAAGAGTCTCCTCTCCCACGCCACAGACGCCACAAATTACAGCTAACTACTTCCTTGCTGATGGGGAGATAAATGACTATTACTGATTGTTGCCACCAGCACTAAAGACTCACAAGATAAAACTTTATCATTTTAGTTGATCTCATGTTGAACTCCATTTTTGTTTTCATCGTCAGTGTATTCATTGTAAGTTATATATGGGAGTAAGGTTGTCAGCTGAACTGTAAATGACACATGGAAAGGAGTTAAAGATTCAGTTGAAGTGAAAATGCTAAAATAAGTTGAAATTAAAACTGCAAGCAGTGATGAATTCCCTCAAATGCAAAAAGGCCTTCTCACTGTTAGTGCTCGGACCCTAATAAGTTAATTCATAGTGACTTAAAGCAGTTTAAGTGTCATGAGGATTCGCTGAGGTGAGAACTTTGCACTGACTAATAGAATCTTCTTTTTTCTCTGCAGCCTCCAAACAGCGGCCCTCCTCCTCTGCCCAGCTCCTCTCTACCAGAAGGTTACTATGAGGAAGCGGTTCCTTTAACTCCTGGAAAGGCTCCTGAATACATCACATCCAGTGAGTGACTGATTTATAATAGGCATCACTGATACAATAGAGTCACACATAGAGACAGTAGTTTATGGGCCATGCTGCTGAAGAGAAACAGTGAAGAACCATGTCTTTTGTCTTGTTCTGCTCATCTTACTATCTTATTGTCTCATACCCCACACCTCTCAGACTATGACTCGGACGCCATGAGCAGCTCCTATGAGTCTTATGATGAGGAAGAGGAGGATGGTAAAGGTCAGAAGATGCGTCATCAGTGGCCCTCTGAGGAAGCGTCTATGGATCTGGTGAAGGACGCCCGGATCTGTGCATTCCTGCTGCGCAAGAAACGCTTTGGCCAGTGGACCAAGCTTCTCTGTGTCATCAAGGATAACAAACTGCTGGTGAGGGCAATTCTGTACATGTATAAACATGCAGCTTATGGCTAACAAAGACAATAAAGAAGTTACCCCCCATTGGCGATTGAGGAAACATCATACCAGCAACATTTTAAGTTCCTCCAGTTTAACATTCCACCTCTCTCTCTCTTTCTCTCTCTCTAAGTGTTACAAAACCTCCAAAGACCACAACCCCCAGATGGAGCTGACCCTGTCTGGTTGCAGCATCACTCACATTCCCAAAGACGGCAAGAAGAAGAAGCATGAACTGAAGATCGTCCACCAGGGAGCGGACGCCCTGGTGCTGGCAGTGCAGAGCAAAGAACAGGCGGAGGAGTGGCTCAAGGTGACACTATGAACCCTAATAGTCAATGCAAAGATGCAAGTAGACACTAATTTGCCCAAGATGACACAAATTGATGCAAATATATCACAGGGCTTCATATATGTAATTGCAGGAGAGGGAAATAAGAGCAAGAACCAGAGTTTCTTGTGATCTTTAAAGTCAGTCAGAGGCTGGACAGTACAACAAATTTAACCTGATGATTTAGAATGTGTGATGCGATCAAAAGCCCCAGCGCAAGCAAGTAAGTGGACCTTGAGTGGACATTGAGTGCTATAACTATTAACCATATGGAATGGTGTTAGCAGAACCCATTTGATTACTGAGTGTTTTACTCACCTTGAATCATTTCTACTCTTTTCTTACAAATTGAGACTCATCTTGGACACTTCTGTAAAATTGCATTGACCATTTTTCTTAAAGCATAGCATTGCCAAAGATATGATTGCTAAACAGTGAAGAGGCCTGAAGCCCTGTTAGCTGTTCTAAAATTACTTAAACCACAGCATCATGTGGCTCATTGCATAAAGTAGAGAGCTGTCAAACACAGTAAAGTTAGCTGTATACCAGCGTCAGTGGAGCTTACCATAGATCATTGAAACGTAGTTCAGACTGGGGTGAAATTCTTGAGATGTGCTTGAAAGTTTAATTTCGGATGTTGTTGTCAGGAAGGTAAAATTAGATGCTGGTATTTAAGAATGAAGGGTGTAGCTCTCTGGTTTTTGTTCTTTAGGATGAGCCTTTTCCTGATATTGTATGATTGGTGGTTTGTTATGAACAGGTGGTTCTGCTGGTTTCTCTCTGATGTGAAGATGTTTGGTTTGCAGTCCTCCTCTGATCCCTTTCCTCTGTCTCTCACACATTCTTTCCCTGCCTCTGTCACCCACCCCCCTCTCTTTCCTTCTCCTCTGCTCTCTGATCTTTTCTTCTGGACGCTCGACAAGTCTGCAAAACAAACCTACCCCGCCGACATCAAATAGGCTCCGGTGCTTTCTGCTTTTCAATCTCTCCGTCCGTTTGTTGTGAGTGTGGTGCCAGCACCTCTGGGCTCTTTCTATTTCAATCACAGGAGGGAAGACAGGCCTCATCTGGTGTTTGGATTTAAAAAGAAACCCTCACCCTACTTCTGCTTCACTTTCCTAAGCGTCTCCCGGAATCCCTTGTTTGTCCTTGACAATCTATTGTGCGCTATTTTTAAAGATCTCTTCTTTTCGTTTTGTGCAATGGTATTTTTGTAATCATTTGTGCCTGCTGGCCTCTGCCAACTGCATTCCCCTCTGCTACAGTTTTACCAACAGGCTTTTGGACTCTGAGGCGCACTTTTTTATTCATTACTCGCCGAAGGTCTTGTTAAAAAATGAAGTGTGGAGCAATTTTGCCCCGCAGACCATTGATGGAAACACCAGCCTTCTTATTTGCAGTGTTTGCTCTCTGTCTTTCCCCACTTAGTTTTTCATGTTTATGGCTGTCAGGAAACATGGATCAAAACCGTTGGTGTTTTTCTTCTTGATTCGATTACTTGTTCCGAATGGTAATTAGCCGTTGTTTATTGATTGGCTGGGGCAGGTAACCTCGCCGAGGCCGAGGTATCTGCAGGCAGTTGCAACCAGACCCGTGAAAATATACAAATCTCTGCACCACCCAAACTTTAGTAACAACTGTACTAATTGTTGCTTGGAGAAACTGGGTCTCAGTGCATATTTAGTCAGGTGCCTGGATATTGGAAACATATTGAACTGATAACACCACGGCAGTTAGTTTTTCACTCTCGCAATCACCCTGGAGCTTTTTGTTCGCTTAATCGATGCACATGTAGTTTGTCATGCTGCTGCAATCAGCAGTCATTGGATCCAGTTGGCTGAAGCTCTGCGCTCACACCCTCCTTTGCAAGACAAGTCTGGTTTGAAGTCTGTATGCTGTCATTAGCAGAGCAGTGAGTGAAGTTTCTCCCAAGTCTCAGGGTGTGTTAGAGTGGCATCCAGCCAGAAAGATTAGCGTTTTCTTTGTGTCTGTGTTTGGATCCAGTGTTGCTAGGACCACTGGGTATTAAGCACTTACTCATTTCCTCATCATTCCCTTCAACTCTTTTAGTCCAACTCTTCTGTCGTCTTCTACCCAGAGGCATTAAACTTCAACAGCAGTCAGAGATGAACTGGTACCAAAATTCAGTCCTGGACTTTTGTTCAGACCAGCCCACACACAGGCCCAGCAATGCAATGCCTTCATGTGTTATATAAAGGAGTACTTTATAAATCTAATGTATGGTTGTCACTGATTATTATTATTACTCTAATCATCATCATTTTAATAATTATATCGTACGACTACCACTCCCAATACTACTACTCATCATAATAATGTTACTAGGCTGCTTCTACTACTACTGCTACTACTACTAGTACTACTACTATTACTACTACTACTACTAGTACTACTACTACTACTAGACTACTGCAATTACAATAGGAACAAGGACAGTACAGTACCAGTACCTTTGTGCCTACTACCAGGCTATAGGATGCAATTGGGGGTGGCTGTGACTCAGGAGGTAGCGCGGTTGTCCGCCAATCAGAAGATTGGCAGTTCAATTCGCGGCTCCTCCAGTCCACATGTCGATGTGCCCTTGGGGAAGATACTTAACCCCAAATTGCTCCCGATGGCTGTGCCAACAGTGACTGACTGTGTCTGAATGGTTAGCTTCCATCTGATGAGCAAGTTGGCTTTGAGTGGTCACAGAAGACTAGAAATGTGCTATATGAGTACAATCCATTGAACATTTACCAATTGTTATGATGCACTGAGCAGCACTGTAAAGTAGTCTAATCTACCAACTGACTGTCAATTTATGGAGATAGACTCCAGCTACAAAATGTTCAGTTCAGTTTGTTTTACATCTGCATGCATAATATTATTCTTACTGTGTCAGCTGGTTCGTGAGCAATGGCAGACTCAGCAGCCTCCACCAGTGGCCAACCTTGTGACATCATACTTGGTACTTGTTGAGGTTGACACATCAAACAAATGACTTATTTTTAAAAAATATTTTTCTCTCTCTTGCCGACCACCCTTTTCACTGAACTTGTCTTGCCATGCCGCATAGTGTTGCAACTATTATTGTGGTTTAAAAAGCCACCCAAAAGTTGAACTCACACGGCATACATACATACAACTCAATCGAGGCAGTAGTTTGTATGTGTGACCACTAAATTGAAATAATGAATACTGGACAATCACAGTACAGGAGGAACTTGCACTGCCAGCTCCCTAGTACAAAGTCTACGTAAAGTCCGATGTGTGAATACAGCAGAATTCAAAGACCGAGTGAGCTACAATTGCTCACTGCCATAAATGGAACAAAATCCAGAACTAAGGAACATGGTACGAGCAATTTATCAAAGAACTGTTGAACAAGCAGACCATGAACTTCAATATAACGTATTTAACCTGTAGCAGTCAGCCCCCCTCTCATCCACGGCCGTTAAATCTACTGTGAAGCTAGTGCTAATGGAAAGAAGGATTTCCTGTGATGTCTTGTGGAATAAAAGCCTTTGTATTTCTAATGCAAAGCTTAAAAAATGCTGAATTACAACCGCAGCATACTTTTTGTATCATGTCCTGCCTCCTGCACCCTTCGCCCAAACCGAACCAGTGGGTGAGACTATCTCCTGCTGTGTGCTACATGTGTGAAAGGGAATTTTTTGGAAAATTCCAGCCCTGATTCTTTGGACATTGTCCAGAGTTCATATGTGGAAACGGCTCAGAAGATATACAGGGCTATGTTGAAGCCTAACAGGTCCACTGGGATTTTGCATTGTTCGCCCAATGGCCAGCACACAGGGATGGAAAGAAAAAGGAATGGAGAAGAATGAGAAAGTGGTTGAAAAGAGAGAGGGAAGGAAGAGGAAAAAGTTAGGGAAGGAAAAGATTGAGAGATGGGATGACACAATAAGGAAGGCAGGGAGAGTACCTGACGATTTCCAAAGCCTGCTAGTTACAGTTAATGGTTCTCCCAGACACTGTCAGCCAATGATGTGTTTATGGAACACGTATGTCCTTATTGTTACCTTACCTCATTGTACTATACCTTCCTGGTTTTTCATTAAAATTGTGTCTTCCTATCTATATTCACCCCTTTCCTTTTGCCTCTTTCCACAGTATGACCTGTTTTTCCTTTACCCATTGACTAATATAATATCTATCTCTTACTAACTTCTCTTCTCTTGTCTTTTTCTGCATTAAGTTTCAGGAACGTAAGTTGTATATTTACAGTCATTCACAGCTTATTTCTTAAGTGTGCAATCAAGTGCTACCTTGACAGACCAACCCGTACTGCAAGTTGCTGGTTGACAGTGCATGTCTATCTTGTGCATGTCACCATCTTGTTAAGACATGAAGGACTTGGTGTTGCTTGCTCAAAGTGTTTTTGATTAAAGCAGTGGAATCGCTTATTCCTTTCATGGGATACCTTGGTAACATTGTGGTTAAGGCTGCAACATCTCTGCATTGTATCCAGCCAAGGATCTTTATTGTGCCATTCCTTGCCTCTCTCTCCCATCATTTCCCATCACCACTACTTTCAGCTGTATTATGAAGGTGTAAATTGCTCCAAAAAAGAAAATCCAAATCCAAGGATGTCTATTCATCTTCATCGGAAAGGTTAAAAATGCCACTTTACATAATGCAGCTATCAAAGTCTTCCAGCTTTCTGCAGCACAAACATGCACCCAGAATTCATTCAAAAAAGGAAAACAAATAAAGATAAAATTATAAATTTAAATAAAAAGAAAATGCCTCAGCACTGCTTTCATGCATTAGTGGCATACGTGAAGTAAGCCAAAGGCAACTGGTCTAAGCCCACAGAGCATTAAGCATGATTTTTGATCATTTTTATGGAAATGATCAGAAATCCCCCCAATAAAAAGCCCAACTATGTGCTGTCACATAAGTGTAGCCTTGAATATTGGTTGATTATAAAGCTTTTTGATGTTTTACCAGATAAATAATATATCCCAAATGGGTTAAGGCATCAAATACTTATTTTAAACTAGGCAGATTTGCTGTTACTGGAATATATAAAGTTTTCACATTTTCACTAGTCTTTGATATGGTTAAAAAGTTCAGTATGTGTAGGTTTCGAGCAAATTTCATGGCATAAAAATGTGAACTTTGTGGTTCTGGGAGGTGCATATGTATAAAAACCACTTCAATCCCCCGAAAGCATGCAGCAGCAGCAGCAGTTGTCGATCACCAGTGTACTTATTTTATTGAAAGTGGTGTTTCCGCATCCAAAAGTACCACACACCACTCACACTACCTCCTTTAGCTTGATTTGTAGTACATCATCAGATGGTTCTCGTACCCCAGTCTGGCAGCGCAGCTCTCCAGTGGAAGATAGACATGATGTTGCTGTCTGTCCCGCTCTTTGGCCTCTTGAGTCGCACTCTGAGCCAAACCCATGGAGCCACAGCCTGTCATTTCCCCTGCGAAACCCAATTATGCTTCCTCCAAGCCAAAACCAATGAGCTGAGGAGCACTGCGCGGCCAGAGATGGTTCAGAATGCTTGTGGAGAAGACAAGGGGGAGTGTGTGTGTGTGTGTGTGTGTGTGTGTCTGTGTGTGTCTGTGTGTGTGTCACAGAGTGCCTTAGCCGATTTGTGCAAGCAGCAGGTCGTCTGAAATCTCATTTCCAACTGCCCACCACTCATCTACGCACACCCCTGTCACCGCTGCATGCCTATGACTGCCAGATACGACGGTGGCTTGCCAGGTCTGAAGTCCAATGAGGTCACGGTAATGCACACTGGCGCCCCGTCCAGAGCCCTGCAGATCTCATTCACCCCTACTGGACCTTATTGCATAAGGATTCCAAAGACGTAGTAAAACTCTGTGGTGTCTAATGTGTGTAGCAGACACCTCCACCCCTCCACAGACTCCTGCCACACATGCATGCACGCTCTCTGCCTCCTGTAGTTACTGCACTGCATGTGCTGTATTGCCTTATGATCCCTTTGGCTGCCATTCAGTAGCATGATGGGATATGAGAGGAGGGAGTTCACTGTACATGTGGCCCACATTACCCAAAGCATGCTCTCTAGGCTGAAGGAATGAGCTGCTTAATTATGTGGCAATGGTGCGAGGAAATATTTAAGGATTTTTTTAAATGAGGGGATCCACCCATGTGTTATGATGATGGTGAGGACCTAGCATTCCACCAGCTGGGTTCGACACGGCAGCGTATAAACTGAACTCCCTCGGTAGTGATCAGTATGTGTGAGAGAGTGGACTTTCCACCCCTTTTTTTTTTTTGTAATGTAAGCGGCACTCTGGTTAGCTAATGCTGTATTTTCTTACATTTCCAGGTGATGAGAGAGGTGTGTGTTAATGGGAGTGTAGACTTGGATGGAGCTGGATCTGGATCACCAGTGCACAAGCCCGAACTGGAAAAGGTAAACAAAACACATTCATACGCTGATTGATAATGCTGGTGCAATTATCTTAGCAGCAAATAGTCTACTTTCCCATAAATTACTTAGGTTTAATATAGGATTAAGTTCCAGGTTGGCAAATTATATGGAATTATCTGGATTTGTCTATGTTGGTTTGGCTCGGCTGTGTTCACGATGGATTTGAATCTATCATCACCTCTTTCAGGTAGCCGACGTCATCTTGTTTTTAGCCAGTGCTAACTATTGTTTTCATAAGTCAAAATGACAGAACATAGCAGGCAGCAAACTATATTATTTTTAATTCCATCAATTTGTTACGAAAGGCCAGAATTCAAGTCTTGGATGTTGCAAGGTGGTGTCTGTATTTGACGACTTAACGTTTGTTAGCAAAAGAAACTCCATCAATTTCATGACTTAACAGAGGTGTTAGCTTTCCCTAGGGTTGTGACATCTTTTCATGGGGCCCAAAAACCCTGGTGGCGCCCCTGTTTAGACGTAGGATCTTATGAAAATACACTGTGGAAAGTAGTCTACACCTGTTGATTCAATAACAGATCAGTAATCAACATTTTATCTTGTATGTTGCTCATATTCAAAATACTCTCCGCCATATAAGCTAAAACATATTTCTCCAGTTTAAGTATTATCATCGAAGTCAATAAAAGTGCTGAGACTGAACTAAAAGGGTTAAATTGTGGGATTTTAAACCAAAACAATAAGCTGAATTGATTATTGCAGCTTTAGATGTAGCCTAACATACTCGTGTTGAAAGTGACATCATAGTAGATTCAATAAATGATTTAAAAGGATTTGTGATGCATTGTTAATCCTTCTGAATCTAAGAAGCAATAGGGTATTTTAAGAAAAAAATCTCCCTCAGAACTTAACAACTGCTTAATTGGACCTAAAAATTGATCATGCTGTAATAGACAGACGTTTTCAAATATTCCTTCTTCCCAATAAAGACTTCTCTTGTTGGCAGAATCAAACACGAGCACACAGGGCAGTAAAAGCTGTTTGCCAAATAACTCTTATTCCATATGGCACATGAGGAAGATTTAGGGAGCTGGAGTTAAGAGGGTGCGTTATTGGTTTGGAAAAGCAGGTAAAAACACAGTTAACACTGGAGCCATACTGTACTGCACGTGTGTTCGTGCCTGTATGCAACGCATGTGAGTTTAGTGGTGGAAAATGAGCTACATCAAGAGGCTCTTTAATGACAAACCCAGCTTGGCGCAGCAAACACGAGCGCAGCCTAATTATTCATCCATAACATGTTGCAGATGCTCTTAAGGGTTTTTACAGTGTACTTAGACAGCTGTGTTTGTGCATTAATGCCTTTGTCGACCTGTCTTTTTTCAGAAAAGTACAGTTTTGTTCACTTTGTACCTTCTTGTGCATCCATTCTCCTTCTTGTGTGTGGTCTCCCTGCTGCCAGAAGTCATCATGTGAGAGGCCGAGCTCCGACGGTGAGGTGCCCCATGAGAATGGACACAGCGACTGCAAGGACCAAGGTGAGAGTCCACAGCAACGGCATGTAACATTTTCATGTCATTAAAAGTCTGCTAAAAGAATTGATTATTTTTTTTAATACAGTTCAGGAGAGTGTTTCAGGTGTTTTCTTGAGGTTTCCTGGGAAAATCTGCCTGAAATGATGATTGATGGACAAAAAGAAGAAGGAGTAGGTAGTTAGCATGAGCAACAAAACTGACCACGGATGTAGGAACAGAATTTTAAAACTTACAGGGAAAACACAGATGCTAAATAGACAGTAATGGTCATACATGTATTTGAGTCAGGTTTTCATAGCTGACGTGTAGCTGACCACCTCTCATCTCTTCAAAATTCCTGGTGCATCCTGAATTCTTGCAATTTATTCTTGTAGCAGAATCAGGAATTATGAGAAAACATCCCAACAGCTTGTTTTACCTAAACATTTGCCAAGGTACTAACCCCAAATTGGATTTTTTTAAACTACAAGCAGCTACAAACAGTTACAAGTGGCCACATGTAGAGCAAAATAGTGAATGCCCCACACAGTTGGGCCCTAATGGACCAGCATAGCTCAAGCCCAAAGTGCAGGGTTTGTATAGACAGCTCTTATAAGCCCATCTGGTCCATAGCAGTGAGACCACAGTGTGTAAAGACCTATGTCAAGGGTCCCACCATGAGAATGCAAAGCCCACCCACACTTTGCTCTTTCGGATACTGCGAAATAACATTTAAAAAAAATCTATTAAGTGGACATAGTTGGAATCGTTATGTCAGATTTGTGTTATGTTTCAACATCTTCACATGGTACAACTGTGTAGCAGTGTTATAAAACACAATACAACACTGTTAATGAAATGAAATAAGAGGTAGGATATCATCACTATTTTTATCTTTGCTAACCAACAAACCAACAAAGAATTGTTGTTGAATCGTGAGATATTACAGCTCTGGCTTTGTTCCCCCCATCTGTCAGAGGAGAATCTCTGCAGGCTCTGAAAAGGTCAGACTCTAATAACAATGGAGCATGACGAATGAGCATTTCGATTCATTTATCAGGGTTTGAACATGGAGATTGGTCTTTCCCTGCTGGATTACACGCCAAAACAAAGAGATACGGTCTAAAAGGTCTTCGATTGTTTACCGTTTGTTTGCGGAGCAGGCAGAATCCCTCGGGGAGAGAAGTTCCATTACACTCGTCAGCTCAGCTCAGTTATTTGGATCTGCAACTAAAATTTAACACTCTTATTTTTCTTCCCTCATTAAGATTGGTTAGGTTTTTCCAACATTATGTCTTAAACAGATTTCCCACGAGCACTTCATTTCAAATCTTCAATCCAGTTGTGCTTTTATGGAGTCGGCGCAGAGCTGTGATTCATTGACTCGGTTGTGTAAGTCGTGTTTATGTGTCATTGCTGTGAAACTGCGGGGGGAAATGTGGAAATAGTATCAGTTATGATCTCCCACATGAGCTTAATGTAGTCATATAAAATTGTTGATTACTTCTCCAGAGAGGTTAGGTTTTAACCTGGTTGGTCTGTGGTCTCTAGAGATGTATAGAGGCATCATTCAGGATGGAGCGCTCTTCATTCTCAGCCTCCCAGTACACGTACACACCCTCAGAGGGCGAAGGAAATAAAAAGCTCCATTAGCTGAGCAGTCATCTGTGACACCAAAGACATGTGACATGTGATTCTAAGCATTTATAGTTGATGGTTGTATACAGAGTAAATCATTATGATAACTGGTCAGAAACATATTGGTTGTATGACATTTTCTTAAAGGAGAAACTATGCAGCTATTTAGATTTCTTTCCATAGTGGATTATTCATTTGCTGGCTATATGTATTTGTGTTGTACCATACTGCAATTCAAGCATTAAAACACAAGTCATAGGTTACTAAAGAAGGTTGCCTGCTACATTTGTTGTCATCCAGTAAACACAACAGATTCATCAGTGAAATAAAGTTGATACTCCATTGCATTCAACGCCGTACTTCACCCATTCTCCTTGAACTTTCAGTCAGTCCTTCATTCAGCCCTTGAAACCCTCTTTTCAGCTTAATCAGGCACATTCTTTCCATGGCTGGTAACAAAAAGAGCTGATTTACTGGAATCAAATTTACCTGATCAGAGTTTTCCTCCTCCTCTCCTCCTAAAGGGAAAAATATAATAATAATTCCTCCTATTTAAATAGATTTGAATTGCTTTCACATCTGCATGTCTGGTTTCCACCTCAGGCCTGCATTGTGTGTCATGTGTGTTTGTATACTTTTCATATGACAAGAGAGAAATCCTGCAACCGAAAAGGGAGCGCAGACAGCTTCCTATTTAATTAAGGCGGTCGCCATGGTAGTTTGTCACATCATATCAGGGAGCAAAACGCAATGTGGAAAAAATGTTGAAACAGAAGCTTTGGAGTGCCAAAAAGAATTTAATAGAAAGAGTTTCTGTCATTACTGTATCAGTTTTGACTACTATTCGTTCATTTTCAGCAGCTAGGTGCCGATGCGTGCAAAGGCAAAGACACCGTGCAAACCATCTCTGATGATTTATACACACTATATTAGCGTGTGTGTGCATGTGTGCGTCTAGAATCGCTCCAGACACTCGGTGTTAGCCGTCTGGGCGAGATGACATCAGTGAAGGGGAATGCTTCCCTCAGTTCTTCTCCACTGTCTCTTTTTTCAACTCGAGATCTGTCGGCTGACGTCGCACTATCACGTCTTCAGACCCCAACCGCCTTTCTTCTCTCCTCTTCTTTCGTTTTCCTCTTTTTCACACACACACATTTGAATACGCCACAGACCACAGTATCTAAACACGAAAGCCAAGCAGGAGCTATTTTCTTCATGTAGCCTTGCAGGCAGACAGACAGAGGGACTGAGACATAGCCTCTTAAGACCTGGCTTAGGTCCTCTTCCAGCAGAATGTGCACTGTCACTCCTCTCTCCCTCTCTCCCTCTCTCTCTCTCTCTCTCTCTCTCTCTCTCTCTCTCTCTCTCTCTCTCTCTCTCTCTCTCTCTCTCTCCCTCTCTCTCTCTCTCTCCCAACAGAAACTAGGCCAGCTGAAATCGGCCCACTCTAACCTGTGGGGTTGCTGGGATTGCAAAATGAGCCTAATTCACCAACAAAGAGCTTTTTTGAACCCACACGGGTCTGATTAAACCCAATGCAGCTGATTCTGAACTTATGGTTGTTTATAGTGGAGTCTAAGGTTGCTTGCTCTCTCTCTCTCTCTCCCTTTTCCTTCTCTTTTACCTCTTTATTTACAATACTGCCAAATCATCCAAACATAATTGAATCAACATAAATGAACATGTATCATCTCTCTTAGTAATTCCCATTGTCTAAATAATGAGCACATTAAGTCTGCAGGGGGCCAATCGGAAAAGGACATTAAACAGTATTTTTACTCATTTCCCCTTTGTTTTAAGTCACAAATTAAACTCATAATCTCTACTTCGTTCTCAGGAAAAGGAAAGAAGAATTCTAAGTCAGAGCAGAAGTCTGGGACGGTGGGGAAGGGCGCGGGGAAGAAGATCACTAAGATCATCGGGCTGGGAAAGAAGAAGCCATCTACGGATGAGCAGACCTCGTCAGCAGAGGAAGACGTACCTACATGTGGTAAGAAGAAGAGTTATTATCCCGAAGGACTTTAATAGATTGTAAAGGAATATACAAAAAGTGGGATAACAGTGAGCACTTTCCTCAAAAACATTCATGGCGTTGCATTCACTGTTCACACAAAAAGCAACAAAAAAAGTTGACACAGAAAAAGAGAACAAGAAAGAAAAGTTCAACGGTTCCAAGCAGTGGCTCCTATTCTCCTGGGACGTGGACCTGTACTAGGCCTTGGTATATTGGGTTAGGGTTATGGTAAGGGTCCACAAAAAAGTGAAATAATAATTATATAACCTACTATTACATGTTATTTTATGATAATCAGTTTGAACTTCCTGCTTCGGATCCTGATTCAGCACTGAAGATAACCAGTCCATCATCTCCACATGTCTATTTGTATTTGTTAATTTGTAGGTAACCGAAATGAAAAACAGACCCAAAAAAAGTAAGCCCACCCCCACTGGTTGGTCTGCAAGTAATTAAAAATGTTTGGGAGACCGCTGGAATTGTGGCCTTAATGAGACCCTGGTTGATGTGGAGACACCTGGTGAGAACTGGTGGAAACAGCAAGTAGATCTTAAAAGTTCAGGTCTCAGAGTTCTGTTCAGAATTGAAAATTAGGGCAGAATGAGATGGCTTAAGCAGCAGCCAAATGAATTGGGGGTTTAGAGGAAGACATATTGTACAGGTCATGTTCTTCTAACTAGGAAAACTAAAGATGATAGTCAACACTTTGAATGGAAATCTGAAGTGTTTGTCAGTTCTTAAAGACTTCATCGGCTTCGATTGACAGGCTACCTGAACGTCCTGTCCAATAACCGCTGGCGGGAGCGCTGGTGCCGTCTCAAAGACAACCAACTGCTCCTCCACAAGGACCGGGACGACCTGAAGAGCCACATTGCCTCACTGCCCTTGCGAGGCTGCGAGGTCAGCCCCGGCCTCGACCACAAACACCCCTTCGCCTTCCGCCTGCTTCGCAACGGCCAGGAGGTGGCTGTACTGGAGGTTCGTTCTACATGCATCCCAGTATTCCCGTGCTTACCGTGGTACAACATACAATGATTGTCACGTTTTCTCCTCCTTATTCCTGCTGTTCCTCTCATGTGGTAAAGCATCTCCTCCACCCAGCAGTGATTTGATGTTGTTGGTGTATATGAACCTCCTCCATTTGCCTTTTCTCAAATGTTGTCCACGCATCTGCACGATTTTCTCTACTAGCCTTCTGGCTCTTTTCCTTGTTAAACCATATCATTACCAAGTCTTTGATGGGTAGTAACACGCAAGAAGTGACCATTCCCTACAACAAACCAACAATGTTGAACAAATTATATTAATGTAAAAAGTAAAGATAATGATTGGTTATAAAAACTGCTCTAAGCTCTTAGTGTCAGGCTATTTTAGGTTGTTTAATATCATGCAAACTGGTTCAGTACCTGTCTTTTTCCACTTCCAGGCCTCCTCCTCTGAGGCGATGGGTCGCTGGTTGGGAGTTTTGTTGGCAGAGACCGGCTCCACCACCGATCCTGCCACCTTGCACTACGACTATATTGACGTCGAGACCACTGCCAACGTCATCCAGCTGGCCAAGCAGTCCTTCTGGTGAGAGACACGCAATCAAAGTGAAAGAATTGCCATTTACTTCTGATTGAGCCGTCGCTTTTCTCCCTACTTTTCCCTGCTTTTGTTCAGTAATTCTGTATTTTCTAGCTTAGTTTTATTATTTTTATCCATGAAAACACTGTTAAAACGGAATTTTGTTAAAAAAAGAAAAGAAAACAACCTAATATTGTAATGACATAGCAATATGTTGTGAATATAAGTCACTGGATATATGTATGTAAATGTATATTTCTGTAGCTGTCAAACAAAGAAAGAAAGACAGACAAAAGGAAGTGTAGTTGCTTCCCATCATCTTTTTAAAACCAAAATACTTCCGAAATTGCAGATGTTGCCATTATTTTATTTTGTTAGCTTTTTTTTTACCAACTTGGTTTGATTTTTTCTCCTTCATTCATTTTAGAATTAGTGGCAAAAAAATATACGTTTTACGATAGTTGTGTGATAAGCAAATCATGTAAGCAGAGCATGCATGTGTAACTGGTGACCAAAGTGCAGTTAAATGAGGGCTATACAGTTAATTTAGCTTTTTTTTAAATATCACACAGTATCCTCTGCAGTACAATGTGATGACTTGACCGTACTAGTTCTTAAACAATGTATAGTATAGTTTATTTTGTGGACTAATGTGTCTATTTGAGGTCTGTAACATGGAAATGTTACGTCAAAGAAATACTTTATTAAAGATACATGCATTTTCACATAAATCTTGATCTCCTCACCAGTTTCACCAGTAAGCGCGCTGTCTCTCCTAACCCGTACCTGGACAACCCAGTCAACGGCTACGCCTGCCCCACAGGGATGGCTCTGCACTACGATGACGTGCCTATTAATGGAACAGTAAGCACACACATCATTCAGTTCTTGGCTGTACTACATTTTGATCGTTTCCTTCTTTGCTTTAGCTAACTGCTTTTCACTTCCTGTATAACAATAAAGGCACCACATGCAGACAACAGAACAAAATAATTATAAACAAGTGAGAACACAGTTCAAATTATTATTATCCTACATTTTGGTGTGGTATTTTAAGGTACGTTAAGGCAGCCAACTATTCAAAGTGTTTTACAGAGAAAAATATTGTAGCAACAACCATTAAAGTTATTAAGATTAAGTTATTAAGAATAAAACTCAGTTTCACATAAAGCCCTTGCTTTCCATTACAAGTAGATGTTAGTTGATGCTAGTTGTTGTTTTTTTAGGGTTAGGGTTAGTTTTAATTAAACTGAATGTTAAAATGCTACATGTAGCACCTTTAATAAATGTCATGTCATAGAACTTACTATAACTATACTGAACTATACTGTACTATACTATACTATACTAACAATATATTGCAACATCTCTTCTCTCCTGTTATCCTTTTTCTATCTTTCTTTGCTGTTATGGATCATGTCTCTTCTCTTCTCTTCTCTTCTCTTCTCTTCTCTTCTCTTCTCTTCTCTTCTCTTCTCTTCTCTTCTCTTCTCTTCTCTTTTCTCTTCTCTTCTCTTCTCTTCTCTTCTGCTTGCTTGCATGCATGCTTGCCTGCTTTAACCCAAGGACCCGGAGGCGCAGTACTCCTCTCCTAGCACCAGGGGGCACCAGCTGAAAGAGGATGTGCTCTATGAGAATGATGACCTATATGAGAACATGCCCTCGCCCAAGCTGGCTTCTCGCTATCCTCAAAAGCCTTCCTCTTCTTCTACTTCTTCTTCCTCCACTTCAAGAAGTCACTACAAAACCCCTGTTTCTAAAGTCTCTTCTAAGTTCCTCACAGCTGATACTAAAACTAAAGCCACTGCTCAGGTGACTAACAGTCTGCTCATTTGACCTAACCTTTTTCCTCCTTCACTCTTTTATAGTTCACCATCATAATTAACCTTTTCTTTTCAATATGTTAAAGTGTACTTTCTGGTGGTAAGACTTTGCATCACTTTCTCTTTGTCTGTGTCTACTTACCAAAAAAATAGCTGAAATACAGACCACCTTCCGTAATGACAAATAAATAGCTGAACAACAGTTAAACACGTATTTTAAAGCTCCATTACACATTTCTTTTGGGGGGGGTTAGTACTTGGGGGCAGAAGAACGAGCTTATCACCCAATAAAGTTGTCACTGTGATCATGTCTGTAAACATTTGTCTATTTACACATCCAGTAAGTCTGTGTGTATGTGTGTGATTAATTGTCCATTATTCACTCTCCTTTTAAGCTCTATTTTCATCTCCACAAACTGTTAGGGAAAAAAAAAATTGGCTTTCCAGTTGATAAATGTTTCACTAAATTGCTGGTCACTAACTTTGTCTGCTGTTTGGTGCGGGTCAGGCCACATGCAGTCAGTTTATCAGAGCTTGTTTGCCCAAAAACAGCTGTCTGCAGCTGTAGCTTACAGGGCCGGGAAACCGAAACAATGAGCTGAAAGAGGCTGAAAAAGCTCTGTAGAGCTGAGGAGGAATGTGATAATTCACTATTGAGTCACATCCTTCATGCTACACATTGTTGATATGAGAAACATTGATTATTGCAGGGTCGGAGCTAACACATTTCCTGTTAGGCAAAACTGTGGAGTGTATGTATTTGTGTATTCAAAATGATTTGTTCTTTTGTACTTCGATCATACCGCATAGCTGTCATGAAATGGGACATTCCCTGATTTGCATTCTCTGAGAACGAGCAAAGTGAGAGATGCCTTGGTTAAGGGGAAAGAGGGAATTCTGTTTATTATCCCTGAAGAAGTATTCTTTCACTCACTAGATAAGGTGTTGATATTGGCCACCCACAAGTCCACCTCTATTTCCCATCAGCCTGTGAGGCCTGCATCTCCCTCTGGTGTAGTTCTTAGTAATTTGATTATTACCATGACTGGCCCGAAATCATTCCCGTGTCCAGTCTTTGGAAACACTCAGTATGTACTTCAGGTCCAATTAGAGTTTTTATAGGACTGATACCAATAACTAATTTAATATCAGTAACATCCAATACAGATCAATGCTCAGATTCAGGGCTCAAGTAGTTTTATACAAAGTTCCTGCATGAGTTCCTGTAAAAGCCAGATTTCAGTTTCCTTGTGATTTATGTGTATTATATGCACAGTACGAGTAGAACATGTGTATAGAATGTGTATGCATATATATATATATATGCGTGTGTGTGTATTTGTGCTTATGTGGTTGTCCCACATATTGTACGTTCTTCCTCCCCTTTACAATGAGCATCAGCTGTGTGTGTAATTTATATTTTTACAGCCCTTGCTCTAAGTGCCACCCTGCCTCAACAGCCACATAAGTCACCGCATGGTGTTGCATGGAGCTCCGCCTCCTCCCCGCCAACTCTTTGATGTGTGCGCTGCGTGTGGCGTGGCCAAGGGGTGTTAACATTGCCTCCACAACCACAAAGTACCGCTCCACTGTAGAAGAAGTAGATTTTCATCTAGAGAGGTGTAGAACAGATGACAGCCCACATTGCTGGATTCAAGCTATCCAAAGTCAAAGCTATCAAAATCAAACCATATCATGTAGTGCTTCTATATATCTGTTGCTTTGATACATTTATGACTTTCAGATCAAGGAATTTGTAAAATATGAGTGTTGGCCTTGACAGCAAGCACAATATACTACCATTATTCTCATCACAAATACAGTATACTGTATCTTGTTAAGGGCAACAGTGACCAACTAATTTAACTTAACTTGGACCTGTACTGCTTTCTGACAGTTTTCCCAGATTAATTTAATCATATGATTTATTATCAGTCCCTAAGTGTTTTTTCATATGTGCCTTAGCAATACATAAAAAGTAATTCAGACAATGAGGTTACATCCTTACATCACTACACCACATTATTGTAAGCAACATGTCCTGATAGTGTCGAATTCAACTATAAAATATTAAAAAACTGATTAAAAAGTCATTACATTTATATTAAATGGTATTTTTAAATGGTGAAATTATACAAACAAACATGAATAAAGTTCCCATACAAAAACAATTGGTTAAAGCTGCTGTCATTAGTGAAACAGATGTTCGAATGTCTTACGCTTCCAGCACTGTGACATATTTCCCAGCGAATACATAATGAATATGTAGTCAAATTTCTAGAAGGATTTAATTCAAATCCTTCAAATTAGATTGGACCACTAAAATGTAGGCACGAATACAATGTGATACAAAGCTGTAGAGAAAAACACAGCTACACACCTCTCTCACTACTTGTTACTCGGAAGTAGTTTGTTGTTTTTTTGATAACTGAACCAAAAGTACACCTCCACAGACGATATGGCCATGCTAGCTATTATCACCCACACAAAAAGGGTTATTTTTTATTTGTTTTAAAGTGTATTTGACACATATTTGGTATACAACAAGAGGTAACTAAACGATTAAGACATGAATGTGTGATTAGAAGTTGTAAATAGAACATAAGTAGAACATAATAGCATCAAATGGGAAACAGACAAAGTGAAGTGAAAATACTGCAATGGAGCATCAAGTGGCTCCAAATCTCCTTTATGGGTGTAAAGACCAAAGACTTACATTTTAAAATATGACTCCAAATGAATGTTAATGTTGCTCCATTTCTATTGGATGTATATATAGAAGTGTTTTTGTTAGTTATAACACCTTTAAAATAAAATATGATAGTGCTGTGTGTAGCATGTACTGCTGCCCCTAAGTGGCCAAAAATATGTAATGCAATTTAAGATTTAATTTTCTACATTTCTATTTGTAATATATGCTATTAGTCTAAGTTTATGAAATGTTTATCACATGCGTTCCACCTTTTTCAAATATATTTTCATGTTTTGACCCAATTCTACTATATATTAATCAATCAAACTGCACCTTTTTTCTATTATGTTTAGAGGTGACTAAGATTATAACGTTTTCAATCCAGGTCCATAGGCTATAGCTGTGGAACAAGCAGATTTCTTGCCATATTAAGTGTCATCAGCCTTTATTAGAAATGTGCGATTGGGTTTTATTGTAGAGTATAAATTTCAAATGTGCATTTTTTTGGTGCAATGTTTGGGACAACCGATACATATGGTAGCTTATGTAAAGTATTAACCTTCCCAAGACATTTTGAAGAGATTTGAAAATGTCTTCCTTATTCTCCTCCAATCAGCTGAAGGGAAAGAAGGGAACTACGACCAATGGAGTGGCGTCAAAACAGAAGGCAGAGCCAAAGAATCAGCACAAGAAGAATGGAGTTAATGGGACGAATGGGACAGCATCTCTGAAACGGAACAACTCCAGTAAGTAGTGACAAAAACTACTTTTGTGAAAATAGTCACTTTTGATAGTTGTCCACCTTTCCTGGTCAGTTCCTGGTGCTGTAAGTGAGCAGCAGACAGTGTGTCTGGCTCCCCAGTCCCAGCCTCACCACCACTGATTGCTTTCTAGCAAAACTCCACTCCACAGCGATTTGGAAAATGCAGGATGTCCAAATTACAGTTGGTTTAAATGGGAGTGGGGGGGGGGGGGGGGGGGGGGTAAATAACTCCTAAAGCCTATCCTACCCTCAAGAAGATCCATGTGACGCACTGGGCCAGACTTGAACCTTCTGCCAACATTGGGGTAACGTTCAATCAGACACGATAAGCAGAAGCGGGGCCAGATCATTGGAAGAGGTTGAACTGTGGTCATGTTAATCCTTGTGGTCCAGAATAGTATTATTTTTTTGCCTAATGTGTGAACGAGGAGGGTTGTGACCGCTTGTGTAGCTTGTCATTTCTCCAAACGTCAGAATGGAAATTAAATATGTGTCGTGTTGGATTAAGAGTAAGCCACATGATTCTCATATTTCCAGTGTCAAATATTTGTACTTAATTTGAAAATGTCAGAGGCGGTTTGATTGAGGTATTCGTCATGAGCAAAGTTCACATGCGTGAACGATGACACACACATTGTTGGATGGTTACCCTCAGTGTATTTTCCAGTAAGAGGAGGCATAGTCCTGATGTAATTAATGACTGCTTAAGGTTGTGGCTGTGAGTTCAGTGGGTTTCTGGGCAGTTCATGTCTAACCAATACTTACCAGTGTCCCGATAATCAAGGCTACACTCTCTTTTTCTTTTTTCCCCCCTTATGTGTTGGTTTAGGGTCTCGTTGTCCTGGAAAATCTTACTGTCAGATTTTTTGAGGAATGCAGCACCATACAAAGGGTGTAAGGGGTCTTTTGGCCTTGAGTCCAGAGCTCAGATTATTGAAGTGGGGCTTCAAAAGCATTTTATTGAACCCTTAATCTAGTCTGGAATTTATTTCAACTTTTATTTTTATGGATTTTAGTTTTTTTCCCAAGATTTTAAAGTTTGCCAACAGTATTATGGATCAAGTCTTGAATAGAGAGGAAGTTGTTATAGATTTCGTCACTCAGATAAACATTTACAGTAAAATTTGTTCAGAAGGTTTTGTGTTGGAGGAAGCAGACATTAGCTGTTTGAACCTACTGCTCTTAGCCATGTCTTCTAGAATGAAAAGAGTCTTAATTTACCCAAATTCAATTCAGAGCAGATTAACCCTGGTTATGTTATGGTCTACTGAATGGGATAACTAAATTTAACAGGTTCACAAGCTATAAAGCTGTACACTGGCAGCAAATGGAAAAAGGCACCAGTTACATCATTTATGGACACCAGCCTCTTGAATTCAGTTTCTTCACACTTGTTGTTGTTTTGCAGATGCAGATCAGTGTAAGTACGGTAAGAACCGCGTGGAGGCCGACGCCAAGCGGTTGCAAGCCAAAGAGGAAGAGCTGATGAAGAAGAAGCAAGAGATCAGGAACCATCTGACCCATCTGAAGAAGGAGAGGAGAGATCTGCGTACTGCTGTGGAGAATTCCTCTGGTAAGACAGATGGACCACTGTTGACAATGTGTTGCCAAAATGGTGCTTAATTGTGTTTTAAGATTCAATCTAAAATAGTTTATAGCTGTTCAAAATTTAAAGGACTCTGAAATGTATGGGGGGGATGTTATTTCACCAGTTATGGCAGATTTTGAAATAGTTAATTAGCTTTGGCTTGGTGTTGTGATGCGTTTTAATCACAGTTTTGTTAAATTGTACACAGTTTGACGGCTATTATAATACAATATAGCTATTTTAATGAAAATCACGGACGCTTGTGTATTTATTAAATGATATTTTATTCCAATAGTGGTCAAAAAAATGAAAGAAACCACATTTATTACAGCAGGAGTGGATAAACCCGGTTGAAAGAGTGCCCGCCCGTATGCGACGCTCCTCGAAGAACAGCAAACGCACCCATAAACAAACGGGACAGTCTGATTGGTCAATACTAGCCAGCCTTCTATTGGTTGACAGCTATCACAAAATCTGAGCATGAAATCAATAAATACTGCTCTCAAATCCACTTAATATGCTATTGAATTAAGAACATCTGGGTTAGTGTTTAGTGCTGGACTAAAGGTAAAAAAGATCCTGTCTCTTTTACTCCATTAGGCAAACGTTCGCATGCCTCCCTGTCCGAGCGACTGAAGAAGGTGGAGGATGACTGCAGGCAAAGGGAGGAGGAAAGGGTGAACCTGGAGCTGGAGCTGACAGAAGTGAAAGAGAGTCTGAAGAAGGCCCTGAGTGGAGGAGTCACCCTTGGCCTCACCATTGAACCGAAAACTGGTTCCTCTGGCCTCCAGGTCAGAACACTTACCTCTAATATGCTTTTACTGACCTGTGGTGCTTCATAACTCCCGCAGCAGTTTACTTTAAATTGCAAACAACTGCCTGCATGCCACCATTAGCTGTCTAATTTTTTCCCTGTCTGTGTGTGTAGTCACCAGCGATGATGCGTCGGACCCAGGAGTCTTCTCCCTTCTCTAGCTGTGACACCAGTGACACTGAGTCCTGCTCCCTGCCGGTCAACAGTGCCTCACTGCTCCGCCGGCAGCAGGGCGGCCAGAAGGCCTCACCAGTCCGGGGACACGTCCTCAGGAAGGCCAAGGTCAGAGCTCACAATGTAAACTGGGACTAGAATGATGTATAATAGATTGCAATGTACTGGGAATGTTTTGGCAGTCTAGTTTCGGAAAGACCCCTTCTTGTTTCCTGGTTTCAACATCAGTACCCTCATGCATTAAGTTCATAAAGACACTTTCTCACTTTCGGAGTAGGATTAACACACCGTCTTATCACCTGACATCAGTGTTGGACCTCACTAATGCTCTTGTGGCTGAATGGGAGTAAATCCCTGCAGCCAGCTTCCAACATCTTGTGGAAAGGAAAGGAAAACTTTTTATTTCATTTTTGCAGCTCTGGCTCATAGTTCTGTCAGTTATGATAACATCATATTCAACAAAATAATTGGTCAGTTTTACTACAATTTGTATGACTAGCACCTTGTAGTGCTGGAAACTGTGTTCAGTCACAGTAACTAGTATATGCATCAGCATAGGGAAAGAGGAACATGCCACTAGTGACATCAATGGCATGCAAAGTTGTGTGTCAGGGTGGAGAGAGGAGGAGCAGTGTGTTAGACACAACAGACTAGAAGTGAGCCAATTATCTTTTTCACTTTTGGATAAAAATACTGTAAGTTTGTGTTTGTGTTTTAGACATTCAATTCACTACAAACTCCCCTTTAAATCATTCAAATCCAAATCAAATAAATGTTCTATTTAGACTTTAGTAATTATATAAATAAATCTGACAGGCTTGAGGCTAGAACAGACAAGTGCTGAAAATGGATGTAATTTGTTCTGCACATCTTCTATTCGTCTTCTACTATTATGTTTATGTATTGTACAACATTATGTGCATATTTGGTTACATGAGCCGTTTTTCCACCACAACATTTTCCTGCCGCAGTGTGGCTGCGGCTTCCGTGGTAACTCACACTCTGTGAAGCACATTGTGTTTCTACCTGTAATGAAATGTACTATGTAAATAATGTGGAGCATGCAAACTAAATGTGTCTATTTTGTTTGTCTGTTTTGTAGGAATGGGAACAGAAGAACGGCACATAAACCACTCAACCCCTCACATCAGTCTCATGTTATCTCCTTTTTTTTTAATTGTGTATATATTTATTTAAAACTGTCCATACAGTCTAAGAGCATGTTGAGGAGGACACAAGCATAGCATTCACATGAACCAAAACAAGTTGCCTGTTTTAGTATAGTGTTAGTACCACAACATACAGACATAGCAACCTTTTTAAACTTTTATACTACCCAGCATGCTTAGAACACAAAGTTGTGCAACTTGTGTTGTCTGCTCTACTTTCTTCTTCAAGCAACATTCAGTCTTTTTGTTTCCTTTTTACTCAAAATCTGATTCAGTTTGGGTTCAGAAAGGTCAAAACCAAGTATTTATTTGTAAATGTTTAAAGGAGATAGTAGCTTCCCTTTGTTTATTTATGTTGATATATTTAAAGATTTATGTAGAATTTGTGGAACTCCACACCATCATATTTTCTACATCATGACTGGTTCTCATTCATAGGTGTCAGCATCAGCAGACAAAGTGCATTTTTAAGGTCACAGTAACACACACACACACAAGCTGAATAACAATTCAGCTCCTCTCAAAAAGCTATTTATTTGAAGAAGCAGGATTATTCTCAGCATCATCCAAACAACTCTAAAAGAAACCCATCATGAATTCATTATTTATGTCTCTGATGTGGTAGTATTTGAAGGTATGTTGGTGGGTAATGGTTAATTTTTCCTGTTTCCTTGTGCATGTATCCATGCTGAATGAATACAAATACTGTATTTGTATTCTGGAGTACCTCCAGACACTGACCCCTGGTAGCTGTGTCAAGACAGCAGCTGACAGTTGGTAGGCCTCTTCATCCTGGTTTAGTGTCCACTGGGTTTGAAACCTGAGCCCTTCGTGTTCATCAGAGCCTTTTTTAGTTGTGCCCATTACCTGAACTGTCAGTTTTTAAGATGGAAATCCATATTATTCTCACTTTTCTTTTGTGATCTCTAGCCATACCGACAATTTACTTCTCCACACCAGTGCAATGGAATTGAATAGAATTTTGGTAATAGCACCAACAAAATTGAATAATCTGAAAACCCCAAAACAATATGTCTTTCAAGAAACGTATTTACAGTACAAAAGTACCATTTTTGCAGTACAAAATTGTTCCAAACCAAAAGTACCTGCAGGGCTAACACCTGTACCTGAAGTTACAGGTAAGAAAAGACTATCACTAGCCACATACAGTATGTGGCAGGGTACAACAACTAATTCAATGTTAAAACAAAGCATTTTAAGCTAGCAAATAAAATGAATTACTTGACGGTTCATCTGCCCCTTATTAAAACATCCTCATTAATACATAGAAATTGTAACCTCCCTGTTACCATTTGTACTCGCCAGTATTCAAAATTACTCAGCGCAGCATCAACTGTGCTCTTTCAGAGTACTGTATCTTGCTAATAGAGTAATTGAGCTTCTTTAAATAGTCCCTTAGTGTTATGATGGATGATTGTCATTAGGTTGCAGCACTTGGAAAGCAGGGCTGTCTGGACTCGGGCAGGGCCGCCCTTAGATTTGGAGCTAGTTGTTGGAAAACTCAGAAACCTCAGACGATGTGGCTGATGTTAGTCCCTCATCTAAGAACCATGGTCCAGCTCTTCTAATCACACCACTGGTCTACTGTAACCCTGTGATCTTACTCTGTGTGTGTGTGCTCTCATACGTCTCCAAGGCACATTCCAAACCCATTGATAATACACTGACTGAAATAGAGGCACTTGCTGTAAGCTCACATTGTTGTGTATTCTGTTGAATCAGAGACTGTGACTTTGATTTTCAGCTACATACACACACTAACACACACACACTCATCAGTGTCATATTTTTAATGGTGCTTTTTTTTAAATAAAAGCTTTATGCTCCACTGCCTATGCTTTGCTGCCATGTTGATACTGCTAACTCTACAAGGTGCTTCGTCTGGACTGTTAACAGAAGTAGCGTTAGAATGCACCACTGCTAGAGTTCGGTAATCAAGGCATACAGTCTTGTAAATATTTTCTATCCCCTTCTTGCTTTCAGATTGATACCCCACATGTCTGCAAGCTAGAGTGTAGCCAGCATGTTAGCATGAAGACAAGGAGTAAAGGATTCATATCTACATGTATTTAGTTCATGTTGTTTCCCTGTCAGCTTGGGGTGGCTTAAAAACTGAGCAAGGTGTCTGATGTCAGTAAATGTGAACCTGCTGTACATAGCTTGGCTTTGTGGGTGGGGGTGGGAGGTTTTGGGGGAGAGGGGGAGACAGACTCATGCATCAGTGTTTGTTTTTGCACCTTATACATGTTCTACTCTGTTTTATATCTTAGACAGTCTCCACTTTGGTGACAGAAATGCTTGTACATAAATTAATAAAAATCTTGACCAACCCTTCTGGTGACTTGTGAATTATTGGTGGGGTTGTTATTGTAAATAAAGAACAAAATTTAAATTTTTCTGAGTATTTTAAGGAGGTTTCCACGTTAAAAGCTGTGGTTCAAGTTAAGAACAATACCATGTCCTTAAAGTGCTCATAAAAATGCACATTTGAATATTCACTTTTCAATGGCAACTGGGTAAACTCCATCTACTGATCAATGCAATGTAATATTGTCATGTGCAGTGGGAACCAACTCCCATGCGACAAAGTGGCATCTGCCATACAAAGAACTATTGTCCTGAGACTCACAGTGTGATCTCTGTTATTAGTTCCAAAGAAAGCTGCCCAGATGAGGAAGTAACATGATGAACATAACTAACTGATGGGTTTTTAATCTTTTTTGGACAACAACGCAGGTCTATGGCACAGAGAAATAAGATATCCAAACAATACTTATAATTAGGATGAGTTCATTGCTGTTCAAAGGCAGTACTGTTAACGACTGGGTCAATGAAAGTAGTCCTTTCTGACATCAACCGTTGCAAATTAATAACAGCAGTAACAATGAGGACATTAAACATCATGTCAGAGCTCCCTCAGGCTCTGCAGGAGGGATGAAACAAAGAGAAAGTCAGGGTTTGAAGAAAAGTGACTGACAGTGACTGACCCACAGTTAAAATCATCTCATCTGGTGTTTTCTCTAAACCTGTCAACTGAGGTAGACCCCAGGCTAAAGAGTGGACCCCGTGCTGATGGGTACAATGTGCCACATGTTGTTGTACCTCCTGTGTCCCACCCCAAAATGTAACATTTCAGCTCCTTGTCTGATTTGACAGAAACTTCTGGTCAGTGTGTTAAAATTACAATATGCATTCAGTCAGAGGCTCAAAAGACTTCCTGCTACTTGGAGACTTCTTCTTTCATTTGATACACATACACATCTGAATCAGTAGAATTTTAATTAAAGGTGCATTTAAACATTTCAAACATCCAGCCCAGCCTCTCTGTGAACAGGTGTCACTGAAACTGCTAGTCTGATTGGAAAGTCACACAGTTCACATTGAATCTTATTCAGAGTAATGAAGACTCCAGAGGGAAGTGTTTCATGCTGAATTTCTACTTTTTAGAACCAAAAATCTAATAAAAAATTCCATTAATCTTTGTTTGATAAAAGGTAGAAATAACAGAAAAATAAACACAAAGACAAATGCAACTGAAAAAGATAAAGATAGATTTTTTTGCAAATGGGATGAACTAATCCCTTCAAACCAACACCTTTGCACATGATCAAAAATACACAGCCTCAACAATAGCCTACACTGTGGGTACATGACAAACATTTTCACACGCAACGATCATTTTTGCATGTGTGATGCAGCAGAATCATGACATTTGCCAGTAAGAGAGAAAAGATGTTATAGTTGAATTTTCCTAGATTTGCCTAAGAGCAGCTAATATAGAGTATACTTACTGTACTTATATAAATATAACTAGAGTTTTCTTTTAGCCATACACTTGGGCACATAGAGACCTACAGTAAGAGCAGCATCATGATGGAAAGGTTCTTGCTGTGTGTTCTGTATCTCTCAGGTAAGTGAATTATTTAAATTTAAAGGTATAATATGTAACTTTTCTGCATTGTAATGTCTAAAAACAATGTTGTATATTTTGTTGAGTTTCCAACAATATTTAAACCCAGAGAAATAATTTGATTTGAGGTAATGCTCTGTGTCATTTGGTTGCCTTTTTTTTTAGTTTTAGATCTTGGTCGTTTATTATCTATAACTTTTAAATGGAGATAGATATATCCTGTGTCCACTGAAACACATGGGAGAAACACTGATTTTTAACATGAAACTACTTCATTCAGTGCCTTTAGTATATCATTGACCATGTGCGTTTATACTCGTAAACCTCTGCACATAATTTAGCTTCATGTTAAAACCTCCTGAAAAACCAACACCAAGGAATCCTAACCAGGAGTAGCTGACAGCAGTGATGTGGTTGTTTTACAATGAAGACAACAAGTCCATTGTATGAGGTGCCAATTTTAAAATTTCAGTTACAGTTTTATAGCTGATGTTTTGAATATTTATCTCACTTTCTCACATTTAGCAATTTTTTCTTTCATTTGAGACAGAAAAGTCATGTAGAACAACATGTTATATATAGCTGTTAAATGTGTCTAGATGTAAAAAAAAAATAATAATTTAATCAAATAAAAATATAAATGTAAATGTAAAATCTAAATATTAAATATAAAACAAAATGTTAAATCTTGATCTAAATGTAAAATATAAATCTTAATTTGAAATATAAATGAAAATGTTATAGAGACCCGAGGCAGCGCTGTTGTTCTGTCCAGTAAAAACATGAAATATCAATTTACATTCATCGGATCATGTTCTCCCTCAGGTGACCATTTCATCAGCAGTCAGGAGTTGGGTTAGATTTACAAACAGGCGTTATTTGGATAAACTGACCACATATTGGGAAACTACATAGTTACTTTCTCACCTGAAATAACATTAAATGTTAATAAAGTGAAAAGCTTTACAATTAGGAACTGATTTAACATTTAAACTTGTGTATAACATTTATATTCAGATTTAACATTTAGATTTAGATTTATTTTTTACATATACACATTTTTAACAATTATATATAACATGTTTTACATCAATTTCTGTCTTAAATTAAAGAAACATTAGCTAAATATGAGAAAAGTAAGCTGAATATTCAAAATATATCAGCTATAAAACTGTAACCAAAATTTTACAATTGGCACCCATACCTATGATCCCACACAACTTAGAAATGCTGTCCTTTTTTATTGTTTTGATTGAGAGACCCCTAGTGGCAGAAATTGCAAATTGTGAATTTAGTCATGTCTAAAGATGATCATCATTTCATTATACTGGAATATATCAAAAAAATGTTTGAGCCAGCTTACATGTAATATTGTTGTTTTCCTCACAGGCTGGTTCATCTTCTCCACATCTGGTCTCCATCAGTACCACTATGTTGCTGAACAGATGAATTGGACTGAAGCTCAGACCTACTGCAGAGAGAAATACACAGACCTGGCTACCATTGAAACCATGGAAGACGTGAACCAGCTGGTTAACACAGTTTCATCTGCTGGTTACAACAGTCTGGTCTGGATTGGTGTGTACAGTAACATTGATTGGAGGTGGTCAGATGGGTACAGAGGGAGTGGGGCTGAATTTAGGAACTGGCAAACAGATATCAATGAACCAAACTTTAGGTCAGGTGATCAGTTCTGCGTGTCCATGGAACACCGTGGAGTATGGTGGGATTATTGGTGCTCATTTGAATCTCATTTCATCTGTTATCAAGGTAAGTAACAGCAAAGAATATTTTCTTCCTTTAACTTACAAAACAGATTTTTATGGCTAACCAATGGGATCTGCAGTTGGGTGATAATTCGATAATTCTCTATAGGTTCATCACTACAAGCAACACATCTGATATTATACATTCTTATTTGATACAAGATTAATTTAAACATATTTTTAGCTGATTTAAAACATTATTTAAAAACTCAGTATATCAACAATTCCACTTTCTCCCCAAACTAACTGCAGGAACACAGCTGGATCCTCAATTTATTCATATAAGTCAATCAATGAACTGGTCCAGTGCTCAGAGGTACTGCAGGGAGAACTACATAGACCTGGCCACTGTGAGGAACGACACTGAGAACCAGCAGATCCAGAACTATGTGCAGAGTGGAGACCGGGCATGGATCGGTTTGTTCAGAAATCCTGACATTTACTGGTCAGATGGGAGTAACTCCTCATTTACATACTGGGATAGTGGTGCACATCCATTTGGTTCTTTAAGCAGGGTTTGTGCTGCAGCTGTGCAGAAGTCTGGAAAATGGAAGGCAAAGTCCTGTGAAGAGAGATTACCATTTGTCTGCTACAGCATCCCTGGTGAGTGCTTTACTGTCCTTTAGTGCAAGAGAACAAATGCTCCATAACATTTGAATCATTGATGTTGAAGTGTACTCAAACAAGTACACGAAGTGATTGCTTCTTTACATTTATGGGTTTGATGTCATAAAAGCATATTTTGTCTCTCTTATTATTCTGTGTCTCTGCACCAGTGAAGAGGCAGGTAGTTAAGCTGAGGATGAAGCTGGAGGACTCCTCTGTGGATCTCAATGACCCTGCTGTGAAAGCACAAATCCTGAAAAAGGCAAGTCTTCAAACTCCACCCTGGTTTGGGTTCTTGGGGTGTCTTAACCAGGTCTAAAATACTTGATTACAGGCTTATTGTGCTTGCTGTGTTTTGCCATGATGGAGTTTGATCATATCTTAAAACCAGTGACTTTTTAGATACATCAACAACAACGTGATAAGGGGGATAAATGTTTCCATTTGTGTTTCCCAGATCCAGGACAGACTGAAGGAGCAAGGAGTGAGTGGAGCCAACCTGAAGTGGAGAGAGCAGCCTGATGGGAAAGTCTTCCACAAGGAGGGAAAAGAAGAGAAGAAGAAAAGCAGACAGAGGACTGAGCTCTGAAATTAAAACAGACTTTTTCTTTTTCTTTTCTGGTTTACAGACCAAATATAGTATCACCCACGTCTTTTATTATTATAGTATGCTAGTACTATAAATAAATAAGAGGAAATACATTTTATACCAAGATTCTGTTTTATTCAAACCACTACATTTTACAAACATATATTTTGTAAGAACTGAATTAAATTCAGCAATGGAAAAAGTACTGCAGTAAAAATAATAATACACAAAGTAATACTTATGTATCAATGTAGTTCAATTACTGTTCATCCAGATAGTATGTGAGATACACAGAATGGATAAATCTCTTTGTATCTACAAGAGTTATGGAGTCCCAATTCAATCCTAACTCAATTATGAAATAAGATATTATGAAATCATTTGAAATAACAAAACTGATTTTTTTGTAAAATTCAGTTCATTATTATGAAATGCTTTCCATTGTTATTAAATATTTTACATCATAATGAAATATTTTCCATTATAGTTAAATACTATAGTACACCGTTATGTTTCCTCAGCATGCTAGCTGAACTAGCTGCTACTCTCATGCTGTGTTTCACACTGAACACTTCTCTTCTTCTCTCAACGCTTTCACAGATCACATATTTTATTATTATTCAAATCAAACATAACTATCAGAGCCATGTCACCTATCTTTGTCACAGCTCTTCCTCTTCTGTTTTCTCTCTTTGCTTTACCTGGTTTTTCCCCACAGTGAATCTAGCCAGGGGGTTTGTTGATCTGTCTGTTTTTGTGCAAATACATATTTATTAAATTATTGCCTCTGATTTACTGTAACACCACACACTATTAGTAGAACAAGCAATGTATGTGAAATCATTCCAGAGTGAAGTTATCTGCTTAACATACAAGTAAAGACCCTGAACCCTGTTATAGAAAACACACATTACATAACAAAACTAAAGCATTAGTCATAAACTCCTGGGACAGTTGACAACAGTTAATGTTGAACACATAAATGGTGATTCTATAAGATAAACTTATGGGTTTTTGTGTGTAATTTAATGGTTTAATTTGCATTGCAGTTGGTTGATTCATGAGTTAAGTGTTGTATAAATTCCACCATTAGATGGTGGAATAGAGTATTATGAAATAAACCGAGGGGGACAATAAAGACCATTGAAGTAAAGCACAGTATATTATTGTATTACTCTCATAAAGCCTTAAATATGATACATTCATCGACATGTCTGACTTATCAAACGTACTCCTTTCTTTTCCTCTTAATATTAAATCAGTAAAGGGACAGTTTTGAGAAATATTAATTGATTTAACACTAGCATCTGTAACTCCTCACAGATGTACTGACAGGACAACAGACCAGCTGGCTGTGTGAAGTCTTTATTGGACTTATTCAGTACTGAATGTGTTTGGTGACCAGTGACCCACTGTCAGCTCTGAACACGTTACACACACACAGTCGTATCTGAGGAGAAGAGTACCGGTCAACAGTGCCTCACTGCTCCGCCAGCAGCAGGGCAGCCAGAAGGCCTCACCAGTCCGGTAACACGTCCTTAGGAAGGCCAAGGTCAGAGCTCACAATGTAACTGGGACTAGAATGATGTATAATAGATTACAATGTACTGAGTGGGAATGTGTTGGCAGTCTAGTTTGGGAAAGTCCCCTTCCTGTTTCCTGGTTTCAACATCAGTACCCTCATGCATTAAGTTCATAAAGACACTTTCTCACTTTCAGAGTAGGATTAACACACCATCTTATCACCTGACATCAGTGTTGGACCTCACTAATGCTCTTGTGGCTGAATGGGAGCAAATCTCTGCAGCCAGCTTCCAACATCTTGTGGAAAGGAAAGGAAAACGTTTTATTTCATTTTTGCAGCTCTGGCTCATAGTTCTGTACTCATCAAAATAATTGGTCAGTTTTACTACAATTTGTATGACTAGTACCTTGTAGTGCTGGAAACTGTGTTCAGTCACAGTAACTAGTATATGCATCAGCAAATAGGGAAAGAGGAACATGCCACTAGTGACATCAATGGCATGCAAAGTTGTGTGTCAGGGTGGAGAGAGGAGGAGCAGTGTGTTAGACACAACAGACTAGAAGTGAGCCAATTATCTTTTTCACTTTTGGATAAAAATACTGTAAGTTTGTGTTTGTGTTTTAAACATTCAATTCACTACAAACTCCCCTTTAAATCATTCAAATCCTGCAGCACATATTCACTGAGCCATGTTCTATTTAGACTTTAGTAATTATTCTGACAGGCTTGAGGCTAGAACAGGCAAGTGCTGAAAATGGATGTAATTTGTTCTGCACATCTTCTATTCGTCTTCTACTATTATGTTTATGTATTGTACAACATTATGCGCATATTTGGTTGAATTTGAGCCATTTTTCCTCCACAAATTTCATTTAAAATGACTACCAATTAGTTAATTGTGTTTATTTGTGTCTTTTTAACATGCCATCCACATTGTTTTTGTGGCTGCAGCTTCCACGGTAACTCACAGTCTGTGAAGCACATTGTGTTTCTACCTGGAATGAAATGTAATTTGTAAATAATGTGGAGCATGCAAACTAAATGTGTCTATTTTTGTTTGTCTGTTTACCGGAATGGGAACAGAAACCACTCAACCTCTCACATCAGTCTCATGTTATCTCTTTTTTTTCTTTTAAAGAAATTGTGTATATATTTATTTAAAACTGTCCATACAGTCTAAGAGCATGTTGAGGAGGACACAAGCATAGCATTCACATGAACCAAAACAAGTTGCTTGTTTTAGTATAGTGTAAGTACCACAACGTACAGACATAGCAACCTTTTTAAACTTTTATACTACCCAGCATGCTTAGAACACAAAGTTGTGCAACTTGTGTTGTCTGCTCTACTTTCTTCTTCAAGCAACATTCAGTCTTTTTGTTTCCTTTTTACTCAAAATCTGATTCAGTTTGGGTTCAGAAAGGTCAAAACCAAGTATTTATTTGTAAATGTTTAAAGGAGATAGTAGCTTCCCTTTGTTTATTTATGTTGATATATTTAAAGATTTATGTAGAATTTGTGGAACTCCACACCATCATATTTTCTACATCATGACTGGTTCTCATTCATGGGTGTCAGCATCAGCAGACAAAGTGCATTTTTTAAGGTCAGTAACACACACACACAAGATGAATAACAATTCAGCTCCTCTCAAAAAGCTATTTATTTGAAGAAGCAGGATTATTCTCAGCATCATCCAAACAACTCGAAAAAAACTCCATCATGAATTCATTATTTATGTCTCTGATGTGGTAGTATTTGAAGGTATGTTGGTGGGTAATGGTTAATTTTTCCTGCACTGAATGAATACAAATACTATATTTGTATTCTGGAATACCTCCAGACACTGACCCCTGGTAGCTGTGTCAAGACAGCAGCTTACAGTTGGTAGGCCTCTTTATCCTGGTTTAGTGTCCACTGGGTTTGAAACCTGAGCCCCTCGTGTTCATCAGAGCCTTTTTTAGTTGTGCCCATTACCTGAACTGTCAGATTTAAGATGGAAATCCATATTATTCTCACTTTTCTTTTGTGATCTCTAGCCATACCGATAATTTACTTCTCCACACCAGTGCAATGGAATTTAATAGAATTTTGGTAATGGCACCAAGAGAATTTAATAATCTTAACTGTGCTCTTTCAGAGTACTGTATCTTGCTAATAGAGTAATTAAGCTTCTTTAAATAGTTCCTTAGTGTTATGATGGATGATTGTCATTAGGTTGCAGCACTTGGAAAGCAGGGCTGTCTGGACTCGGGTAGGGCCGCCCTTAGATTTGGAGCTAGTTGTTGGAAAACTCAGAAACCTCAGACGATGTGGCTGATGTTAGTCCCTCATCTAAGAACCATGGTCCAGCTCTTCTAATCATGCCACTGGTCTACTGTAACCCTGTGATCTTACTCTGTGTGTGTGTGCTCTCATACGTCTCCAAGGCACATTCCAAACCCATCGAAAAAAAGAACAAAATTCATATTGTTCTGAGTATTTTAAGGAAGTCTCCAGGTTAAAAGCTGTGGTTCAAGTTAAGAACAATCTCAACTTGAGGTTGTCCTTAAAGTGCTCAAAAAATGCACATTTGAATATTCACTTTTCAATGGCAACTGGGTAAACTCCATTTACTGATCAAGGCAATGTAATATTGTCATGTGCAGTGGGAACCAACTCCCATACAACACAGTGGCATCTGCCATACAAAGAACTATTGTCCTGAGACTCAAAGTGTGATCTCTGTTATTAGCTTTTGGAGCTGCCCAGAACTCAACAAGATATCCAAACAATATTTATAATTAGAATTAGTTCATTGCTGTTCAAAGGCAGTACTGTTAACGACTAGGTCAGTAAAAATAGCCCTTTCTGACATCAACCGTTGCAAATTAATAACAGCAGTAACAATGAGGACATTAAACATCATGTCAGAGCTCCCTCAGGCTCTGCAGGAGGGATGAAACAGAGAGAAACTCAGGGTTTGAGGAAAAGCATCCAGTGAGCAGGTCAGTGAGTTATCACAGTGACTGACCCACAGTTAAAGTCATCTCATCTGGTGTTTTCTCTAAACCTGTCAACTGGAGTAGACCCCAGGCTAAAGAGTGGACCCCATGATGATGGGTACAATGTGTCCCACCCCAAAAATGTAACATTTTGCCTACTTCAACTTTCTGTCAAATCAGACAAGGTCTGATTTGACAGAAACTTCTGGTCAGTGTGTTAAAATTACAATATGCATTCAGTCAGAGGTTCAAAAGACTTCCTGCTACTTGGAGAATTTCTTTCTTTCTTCTTTCATTTGATACACATACACATCGGATTCAGTAGAATTTTAATTAAAGGTGCATTTAAACATTTCAAACATCCAGCCCAGCCTCTCTGTGAACAGGTGTCACTGAAACTACTTTCGACTGAAGAAATAGTCTGATTGAAAACTCACACAGTTAACGTTGAATCTTATTTTGAGTAATGAAGACTCCAGAGGGAAGTGTTTCATGCTGAATTTCCACTTTTTAGATGAACTCATCCCTTCAAACCAACACCTTTGCACATGATCAAAAATACACAGCCTGAACAATAGCTTACACTGTGGGTTTATGACAATGAGACAAACATTTCCACACGTGACAATCCTTTTTGCATGTATGATGCCGCAGAACAGTGACATTGGCCAGTAAGAGAGAAAAGATGTTATGGTTGAATTTGCCTAGATTTGCTTAAGAACAGCTAATATAGAAGTAGAGTTTTCTTTAAGCTATACACTTGGGCACATAGAGACCTCAGAGCAGCATCATGATGGAAAGGTTCTTGCTGTGTGTCCTGTATCTCTCAGGTCAGTGAGTTATTTAAATTTAAAGGTATAATATGTAACTTTTCTGCATTGTAATGTCTAAAAACAATGTTGTATATTTTGTTGAGTTTCCAACAATGTTTAAACCCAGAGAAATAATTTGATTCGAGGTAATGCTCTGTGTCATTTGGTTACCTTTTTTAGTTTTAGATCTTGGTCGTTTATTATCTATATCTTTTAAATGGAGATAGATATATCCTGGTTCCACTGAAACGCATGGGAGAAACACTGATTTTTAACATGAAACTACTTAGCCAGCTTACATGTAATAGTGTTGTTTTCCTCACAGCCTGGTTCATCTTCTCCACATCTGGTCTCCATCAGTACCACTATGTTGCTGAACAGATGAATTGGACTGAAGCTCAGACCTACTGCAGAGAGAAATACATAGACCTGGCTACCACTGAAACCATGGAAGACGTGAACCAGCTGGTTAACACAGTTTCATCTGCTGGTTACAACAGTCTGGTCTGGATTGGTCTGTACAGTAACATCGATTGGAGGTGGTCAGATGGGTACAGAGGGAGTGGGGCTGAATTTAGGAACTGGCAAACACATACTGTGAGTGAACCAGACTTTATCTCAGGTGATCAGTTCTGCGTGCTCGTTGACAACAGTGGAGGATGGAGGGATGATCGGTGCTCTATTAAATATCCATTGATCTGTTATAATGGTAAGTAACAGCAAAACATATTTTCTTACTTTAACCTACATTAACAGATTTTTTGGCTAGCAAATTTGAACTGCAGTTGGGTGATAATCCTCTGTAGGTTCATCACTACAAGGAAAACATCTGACATTACACATTCTCATTTGTAACATTTTTTTTTCTTTTCACCTGCTTTGAAATAGTATTTAGAGCCTTAGTATATCAACAATTCCACTTTCTCCCCAAACTAACTGCAGGAACACAGCTGGATCCTCAATTTGTTTTTATAAGTCAATCAATGAACTGGTCCAATGCTCAGAGATACTGCAGGGAGAACTACATAGACCTGGCCACTGTGAGGAACGACACTGAGAACCAGCAGATCCAGAACTATGTGCAGAGTGGATTATGGGCATGGATCGGTTTGTTCAGAAATCCTGACATTTACTGGTCAGATGGGAGTAACTCCTCATTTACATACTGGGATAGTGGTTCACACCCACTTGGTTCTTTAAGCAGGTTTTGTGCTGCAGCTGTGCTGAAGTCTGGAAAATGGAAGGCAAAGTCTTGTGAAGAGAGATTACCATTTGTCTGCTACAGCATCCCTGGTGAGTGCTTTACTGTCCTTTAGTGCAAGAGAACAAATGCTCCATAACATTTGAATCATTGATGTTGAAGTGTACTCAAACAAGTACATGAAGTGATTGCTTCTTTACATTTATGGGTTTGATGTCATAAAAGCATATTTTGTCTCTCTTATTATTCTGTGTCTCTGTACCAGTGAAGAGGCAGGTAGTTAAGCTGAGGATGAAGCTGGAGGACTCCTCTGTGGATCTCAATGACCCTGCTGTGAAAGCACAAATCCTGAAAAAGGCAAGTCTTCAAACTCCACCCTGGTTTGGGTTCTTGGGGTGTCTTAACCAGGTCTAAGATACCTGATTACAGGCTTATTGTGCTTGCTGTGTTTTGCCATGATGGAGTTTGATCATATCTTAAAACCAGTGGCTTTTTACATACAACAACAACGTGATAAAGGGGATGAATGTTTCCATTTGTGTTTCCCAGATCCAGGACAGACTGAAGGAGCAAGGAGTGAGTGGAGCCAACCTGAAGTGGAGAGAGCAGCCTGATGGGAAAGTCTTCCACAAGGAGGGAAAAGAAGAGAAGAAGAAAAGCAGACAGAAGACTGAGCTGTGAAATTAAAACAGACTTTTACTGATGTGTAATCCATGTTGAAAGTTGATTCTCTATCTGCTAATAATACACTATCATCAGCTTAACCATAACCTTCACTACATCCTGTATAGAAGAGCTTTATCCTTCCTCATCAATATTACTGTTAAATGTTTCAATCATGTTCAGTTTTCTTCCAAATAGAACATATGAGATGAGTTTTTGTCTTCAACTTCACAGTGTGTGTAGTATCATTAGTAAAATGTAGTAGAAGCATAACAAGTGAAAATAGTGATTGTGTAGTGATATTAATATAACTTTATTAGATTATTAATACTGATGCATCAGCTACAACATTTTATTGTTGTAGCTGGTTAAGGTGGAGTTAGAACTACTTTATAAACATCAGTGGTTCCCAACCTAAGGGTTGAGTCCCTCCAAAGGGTTTCCAAAGGGTGATTTCATCTTTAATGTGTTGTATCATGAGTGTTTTAATGTTAAATAAAATATTGTGTCAAATAACTGCTGACTATATGTGTTAAAGAAGTGAAGTGGATTAAAATGTACAATATTTCTCACTAACACATTGTGGAGTACAAGCTGCTAAAAATGGAAACAATCAAGTAAAGCACAAGTACCTCAAAATTGTACAGAAGTACAATATTTGAGTAAATGTACTTAGTTTGTCATCAGATGATGTCAGGAACATGTCATGTGACCCAGCTCCTCTGTTATATTACACACCATTGGACAAACTACAGCCTCCTATAAACATGGTTGTATCCATCACATCAAACCTCTGTAACTATGTCATGTCTAAATAATTACAGACAAAAAAGAGAATATACAGATACTTAGTGGGATTATTATGAATTATGAGTAACTGCACAAGCACATAATGTGTTTCATATTCCATACATGCTGAGCTCTCATCATATCTGTGTGCAGGAATTAAAATACTCCTGTGTTTGCATGTGTCTATTTTTGGCTTTGAGGTCAAAGTCTAGTAAATGTTGGAACAAAGGGACGGACAGATATGTAAAACAAGAGGGGAGGATGGGAGTTTTCATTTTTTGACTTTTACTGAGCTACAGCTGACTGCATACTACCCTTTTATAATAATCTGACTACCATAGACTCATTTAAATGATTTACTGGAGAAAACATCTGAAATTTCTTCATTTTAGAGGAGTCATTGAACCTCTCGTGTGTTTCTCTGTTTGTTGATAATAATTTAGTGGATCCTATTGCATTTCGGGAAGACATAGAATTTGAGGAAGACATGAAAGAGAGAGAAAATAAAATGTGTAATAAGTTTAGTAAAGTGATTTATTTGAATGTAATTTGGTTAAACAGAGAGCCCAGTGTTTTGTATTCATTTGCAGCCTTTTAAGATTTAGACGAGAACTATGTTTAGTGGACTTCTGTTGGACAGAAATGATAATGATATGATAATAAACGACTCACCTTGACTTCTAGGGATAGAAAAAGCAACACCATTGACTCTAACTGACATGTATTACAAGTGAAAAACAGCTCCAGTGTAACAGTAAACCGACACTCGAGACCCTTCAACGTTAACAAGCCCAATAGATGAGTCTGAAGCCTACATGGGGTGCAGAGCCGGCCAGTGTTAGCTAATGTTACGGATGTTGTGGTGGTGCAGAGATGGCCATAACAACAGGTGGAACATCTCATGGTTGCAGGCTGTTTTGTTTGGTCCGCTGCCCCGGTGAGGATGGTGGAGGATATGTGGAGATGGGTGTCAGTGCATCTTTTGTCTCTGATGGCAGGGAAGGCAGGGCAGGTTTATTATTTGGCTTATTTCAGCAACAAGGCAATTCAAGGTACTTAATAACATACATACATGAAAAACTAAAAGCCTTGAGATTTATTGCAAAAAACAAACAAACACACAATTAAAGTGTTCAGACACCCTTATACAGCCCAGTAGTTTCAGTTCTACACTGTTGGGACAGTCACAGGGATGCACTGTGTTAAACATTAAACTATCAATGACAGCATTAAGCCAGACAGTTTATTAATTTATTGAACTTTCACAGGAATAGGGAAGAGAAGCAGGTGTTGAATTTGCATATATTTACCTAAGATCACAGTTATTCTTCAGTCATATTGCTCAGCACATACAGTACTCAGAGCAGCATCATGATGGAAAGAATCTTGCTGGGTGTCTTTCATCTGTCAGGTTAGTGAATTATTTGATCATGCCTAACATTGATTATTATTGTATTATAGTGAAAACACTGGATGAAAAACTTTACTTTGAGTCTTTACATGTTAAAAGATGTTAATAAGTCATATGTGTTTTCCTCACAGGCTGGTTCATCTTCTCCACATCTGGTCTCCCTCAGTACCACTATGTTGCTGAACAGATGAATTGGACTGAAGCTCAGACCTACTGCAGAGAGAAATACACAGACCTGGCTACCATTGAAACCATGGAAGACATGAACCAGCTGGTTAACACAGTTTCATCTGCTGGTTACAACAGTCTGGTCTGGATTGGTCTGTACAGTAACATTTATTGGAGGTGGTCAGATGGGTACAGAGGGAGTGGGGCTGAATTTAGGAACTGGCAAACACCTTTCAGTCAACCAGACTTTATCTCAGGTGTTAAGTTCTGTGTGGTTTCTGTCAGCAGTGGAAGATGGGAGGCTCATGACTGCTCTCATGTACATCCATTCATCTGTTATAATGGTAAGTAACAGCAAAGCATATTTTCTTCCTTTAACCTGCATTTACAGATTTTTTAGCCAATGAGAGCTGCAGTTGGGTGATCATTATCTCTACAGTATGTTCGTCACTACAAATAACACATCTGACATTACACATTCTCATTTGATACATTATTAACATTAAAATATTTTTAGGTGCTTTAAAACATCATTTAAAACTCAGTATATCAACAATTCCACTTTCTCCCCAAACTAACTGCAGGAACACAGCTGGATCCTCAATTTATTCATATAAGTCAATCAATGAGCTGGTCCAGTGCTCAGAGGTACTGCAGGGAGAACTACATAGACCTGGCCACTGTGAGGAACGACACTGAGAACCAGCAGATCCAGAAGATGACTGAAACCTGGACATGGATCGGTTTGTTCAGAAATCCTGACATTTACTGGTCAGATGGGAGTAACTCCTCATTTACATACTGGGATAGTGGTGCACACCCACTTGGTTCTTTAAGCAGGTTTTGTGCTGCAGCTGTGCAGAGCTCTGGAAAATGGAAGGCAAAGTCCTGTGAAGAGAGATTACCATTTGTCTGCTACAGCATCCCTGGTGAGTGCTTTACTGTCCTTTAGTGCAAGAGAACAAATGCTCCATAACATTTGAATCATTGATGTTGAAGTGTACTCAAACAAGTACATGAAGTGATTGCTTCTTTACATTTATGGGTTTGATGTCATAAAAGCATATTTTGTCTCTCTTATTATTCTGTGTCTCAGCACCAGTGAAGAGGCAGGTAGTTAAGCTGAGGATGAAGCTGGAGGACTCCTCTGTGGATCTCAATGACCCTGCTGTGAAAGCACAAATCCTGAAAAAGGCAAGTCTTCAAACTCCACCCTGGTTTGGGTTCTGGGGGTGTCTTAACCAGGTCTAAGATACTTGATTACAGGCTTATTGTGCTTGCTGTGTTTTGCCATGATGGAGTTTGATCATATCTTAAAACCAGTGGCTTTTTACATACAACAACAACGTGATAAGGGGTATGAATGTTTCCATTTGTGTTTCCCAGATCCAGGACAGACTGAAGGAGCAAGGAGTGAGTGGAGCCAACCTGAAGTGGAGAGAGCAGCCTGATGGGAAAGTCTTCCACAAGGAGGGAAAAGAAGAGAAGAAGAAAAGCAGACAGAGGACTGAGCTCTGAAATTAAAGCAAACTTTTACTGATGTGTAATCCATGTTGAAAGTTGATTCTTTATCTGCTAATAATACACTATCATCAGCTTAACCATAACCTTCACTACATCCTGTATAGAAGAGCTTTATCCTTCCTCATCAATATTACTGTTAAATGTTTCAATCATGTTCAGTTTTCTTCCAAATAGAACATATGAGATGAGTTTTTGTCTTCAACTTTACAGTGTGTGTAGTATCATTAGTAAAATGTAGTAGAAGCATAAAAAGTAAAAATAGTGATTGTGTAGTGACATTAATATGACATTATTAGATTATTAATACTGATGCATCAGTGTGTGAACAACATTTTATTGTTGTAGCTGGTTAAGGTGGAGTTAGTTTGAACTACTTTATAAACACCAGTGGTTCCCAACCTAAGGGTTGAGCCCCTCCAAGGGGGTTCCAAAGGGTGATTTCATCTTTAATGTGTTGTATCATGGGTGTTTTAATGTTAAATAAAATATTGTGTGAAATAACTGCTGAGTATATGTGTTAAATAAGTGAAGTTGAGTAAAATGTACAATATTTCTCACGAACATATTGTGGAGTACAAGCTGCTAAAAATGGAAACAATCAAGTAAAGCACAGAAGTACAATATTTGAGTAAATGTACTTAGTTTGTAATCAGGTGATGTCAGGAACATGTCATGTGACCCAGCACCTCTGTTATTTTATACACCATTGGACAAACTACAGCCTCCTATAAACATGGTTGTATCCATCACATCAAACCTCTGTAAATATGTCAGGTCTAAATAATTACAGACAAAAAAGAGAATATACAGATACTTAGTGGGATTATTATGAATTATGAGTAACTGCACAAGCATATAATGTGTTTCATATTCCATACATGCTGAGCTCTCATTATATCTGTGTGCAGGAATTAAAAACTCCTGTGTTTGCATGTGTCTATTTTTGGCTTTGAGGTCAAAGTCTAGTAAATGTTGGAACAAAGGGAGGGACAGATATGTAAAACAAGAGGGGAGGATGGGAGTTTTTTGTTTGACTTTTACTGATCTACAGCTGACTGCATGCTACTCTTTCATCGGGTGTTTCGGGTCTCACAGCATCAGACATCCCCACTCAGGTGACCCAGCCAATACTCAGAATCACCAAATCCAGACTCATGCACTTCATAGAGTGAGTCTAGAAACAGAATGTCCCTCAGTAGTAGCCTTATGACCTGTTGTGAGTAAAAAGATGCATAAGATCTTAAAAGTTATGAAGGCTGAGTATAGTTGTACTGTAGTTCATCACAACATCAGACCTGTTGTTCACTCATTCATCCTCCATGTTAAGTCATTCCTATGAAAGACAACACATCCCCACATTTAATATGTCAGTGAATATTACCTGAGTACGTGAGTATGTGCTATATTTGTACTGCCTAAATGTTCAGTCTTAATATGTCAAAACTTCCTAAGAAAGACCACTGAAACTGACATCTAGTAATACTAAAATTTGTAATAACCAAACTCATTACACATTGTGCTTACACATAAAAGGAAGTGATCTGGTCCACTTGCATTTGTCCATACTGGAAAGACTCGAGGTGGTTCATGTCATGAAACCATAATATGAAAAATTGCAAGTTCTGTTTTTCAGTCTTCAGTTTGATAATACTGTCTCCATTCAGATTAGGAGCTGTATTAAATTCAACAATAGGCTAAAATTGGAACCATTCGAGTAAAGTACAAGTACCTCAAAATTGTACAGAAATACAATATTTGAGTAAATGTACTTAGTTTGTCGTCAGATGATGTCAGGAACATGTACTGTTGAAACATGAACTGCTCCAATTTTAAAGAACAATAAAAAAAACACCAACATTCCTTACTGGGATTTAATATTCAGTGACAGAGGCCTAAGGGCATTGAGTGTGGTTCTGGAGTTGTCTGCAGGGTCAAAGATTAGAACCTCAATTCTATTCTGGTTCAGTTGGATTAAGCTTTTTGCCATCCAGTAATTAACATCAACAATGTAATTCAGGAGGGAGCTAACACTGCAATATGTTATTTGAAGAGTTTACCTGTAGTTTAGTTTCGCTGGTATAAATATCACCATGATGCAGAAAGACTGTGTTGCTAGTAAGCCATTTATTCTTGTTAATCATCATCAACAACACTCGCACTCTGTTTGCTATGGTCGATAAGCTTACAACCCCCCCTAAACAGATAGCTCCAGAACTCCTTTCCACAGAAAAATGCAATGAATTTCCTGGTCCTGTTGGATCTCAGTGCTGCGTTTGACACTCTGGAGGCAGTATACTGTTGAACAGGTTGGAAACTTGGGCAGGACTCAGCGGAACAGTCCTAGAATGGTTCAGGTCCTACTTGGAAGAGTGGAGTTATTTTGTGACCGTTGGAAGTTATGAATCCGATCGAGTGGCTATGACATGTGGAGTTCCTCAGGGGTCAGTTCTTGGACTCCTTCTGTTCACTCTATATATGCTGCCCTTGGGTCAAATTCTGCAGAACTCTCATGTAGACTATCACAGTTATGCAGATGACACACAGATTTACCAAGCACTGTCCCCAGATGACTACAGTCCAATACAGTCATTGTGTCACTGTTTAGAGCAAGTCACTAATTGGATGAACCAAAATTTCCTTCAATTAAATCAGGACAAAACTGAGGTCAATGTTATTGGCAATAACGAAAAGAGGATTGCTGTCAGTAAACATCTCGAGTCACTCTCTCTAAAAACTAGGGACCAAGTCCGAAACCTTGGTGTGCTGATAGACCCAGATCTGACCTTCAGCAGTCATATCAAATCAATCACCAAAACAGCCTTCTATCAGCTTAAGAACATATCCAGAGTGAAGGGTTTTATGTCTCAAACAGACCAGGAGAAGTTGATTCATGCTTTCATCTCAAGTAGACTCAACTACTGTAATGGTCTTCTGACTGGACTCCCACAAAAAAGCATTAAACAGCTGCAGCTCATTCAGAACGCTGCAGCTCGAGTTTTAACCAGAACAAAGAGATCAGAGCACATTACTCCAGTTCTAAAGTCTTTACACTGGCTCCCAGTCAGCTATAGAATAGATTTTAAAGTTCTGCTACTGGTCTACAAATCACTGAATGGATTAGGTCCAGAATACATGAATGACATGTTAGTAGAATATAAACCCAGTAGAGCTCTGAGATCTACTGACTCAGGTCAGATAGTTGAGCCCAGAGTTCAAACTAAACATGGTGAAGCAGCTTTTAGCTGTTATGCTGCACACAACTGGAACAAACTACCAGCAGAACTGAAATCAGCCCCAACTGTGAACATTTTTAAATCCAGGTTAAAAAGATTTCTCCTGTGCTTATGATTGAGCTCTTTTAAAGCACTTTACATTTTAATATTTCATTTGCACTCTATGTCCTTTTAATGATTTTAAAGCAAATCATTATTTTATGCTACAACCTTATATTTAATGCTATATTTACTACCTATTTTTATGCACTTAGTTTTTTTTATTTTTTATATTTCTATTACTGTTAGTGGGGTAGGGGGATATAATTGTATGTTTTAATGTTTGGGTTTTATTTCTATTTCTCAAATTGCATGATTTTATGCTTTTTGTTTCCAATTCTTACTGTTAAATGCTTGTTTTATGTAAAGCACATTGAGTTGCCATTGTGTATGAAATGTGCTATATAAATAAAGCTGCTTTGCCTTGCCTTGCCTTATAGGGCAGATCAGCAACAGCTCATTTGCAACACAAATCAAGTGAGAGCGGACTTGACTGCTTCAGCTGTTTACTGTTAATTATCTGTTAAAATAGATGACGTTTTCTTTTTTTTAATATGTCCACAACAGATGCCCTGTTTCTACTAGGACACATTTCTGTGTCACACAAATAAAAGCTAACAAAATGTTAGATGTGTGAAGGAGTTTTAATTTACAGAATACATGAAAGTACAACACAGTTAATCACATTCAACATTTTGATGATTGCATTCCTTTTATACCCAATTTTGGGTAAATATATATTTTTCAATGTCAGTAATGTGATTGATGTAAAACATATCATCCTCGCCTTCATTGATGTTTTCAGAAATAGTTAGGACAATATTAAATTTGACTTCAAAAAGTGTGCAGACACCCTTACATGGGCAAATAGTTTTAATCTTACAAGGGTAAAATTACATTGTGGGGTTGGATTTGCATATATTTACCTAAGATCACAGTTATTTTTCAGTCATATTGCTCAGCACATACAGTACTCAGAGCAGCATCATGATGGAAAGGATCTTGCTGGGTGTCTTTTATCTGTCAGGTCAGTGAATTATTTGATCATGCCTAACATTGATTATTATTGTATTATAGTGAAAACACTGGATGAAAAACCTTACTTTGAGTCTTTACATGTTAAAAGATGTTAATAAGTCATATGTGTTTTCCTCACAGGCTGGTTCATCTTCTCCACATCTGGTCTCCATCAGTACCACTATGTTGCTGAACAGATGACTCGGGGTAAAGCTCAGACCTACTGCAGAGAGAAATACACAGACCTGGCTACCATTGAAACCATGGAAGACGTGAACCAGCTGGTTAACACAGTTTCATCTGCTGGTTACAACAGTCTGGTCTGGATTGGTCTGTACAGTAAACTTGATTGGAGGTGGTCAGATGGGTACAGAGGGAGTGGGGCTGAATTTAGGAACTGGGAAACACATACTGACAATGAACCAGACTTTCACTCAGGTAAACAGTTCTGCGTGCTCGTTGACAACAGTGGAGGATGGTGGGATGATGGGTGCTCTCGTATATATCCATTCATCTGTTATAATGGTAAGTAACAGCAAAACATATGGTCTTCCTTTAACCTACACTGACACTTTTTTGGCTAGAGCTGCAGTTGGATAATTCTCTCTATGTTCATCACTACAAGCAACATATCTGATATTATATATTCTCATTTGTAACATTATTAACATAAAAAAATATTTAAGCAGCTTTAAAACATCATTTAAAAACTCATTATATCAACAATTCCACTTTCTCCCCAAACTAACTGCAGGAACACAGCTGGATCCTCAATTTGTTTATATAAGTCAATCAATGAACTGGTCCAGTGCTCAGAGGTACTGCAGGGAGAACTACATAGACCTGGCCACTGTGAGGAACGACACTGAGAACCAGCAGATCCAGAACGTGATGACGAGTGGACACTATACATGGATTGGTTTGTTCAGGAATCCTGACATTTACTGGTCAGATGGGAGGGGCTCCTCATTTACATACTGGGCTAGTGGTGCACACCCACTTGGTTCTTTAAGCAGGTTTTGTGCTGCAGCTGTGCAGAAGTCTGGAAAATGGAAGGCAAAGTCCTGTGAAAAGAGATTACCATTTGTCTGCTACAGCATCCCTGGTGAGTGGTTTACTGTCCTTTAGTGCAAGAGAACAAATGCTCCATAACATTTGAATCATTGATGTTGAAGTTTACTCAAACAAGTACATGAAGTGATTGCTTCTTTACATTTATGGGTTTGATGTCATAAAAGCATATTTTGTCTCTCTTATTATTCTGTGTCTCTGCACCAGTGAAGAGGCAGGTAGTTAAGCTGAGGATGAAGCTGGAGGACTCCTCTGTGGATCTCAATGACCCTGCTGTGAAAGCACAAATCCTGAAAAAGGCAAGTCTTCAAACTACTACAAACAGTTTCAAAGGTGGCATATCTGTCTAGGTGTAATATCATGGACTCATGGTTTTTGAACTTTGGACTGTGTTTTTGTTTTGTGGTTTCCTGTGGTATGCCTCTTTTGACTTATTCTTTGTGTCATATGGTTTTACCCGTTCATATAATTTGAGTTATATATCTTTAAAGGACTGTCTTGCCTGATTATAGTTTGCTTATAGTGTTGTGTCGTTATTTTGCCTTTACACCCTGACATGGGCAAGTAGTTTTAATCTTACACTGTTGGAACAGTCAAAGGGGGGCATTGTGTTTAAAATTAAACCGTCAATGAAAGTATAAAGCCATAAAAACTGTGCTTTTGCTATCAAGTGCACCAGTTAAGTGAACGTTGTGAGAAACAGGGGAGGGAAGCAGGTGTTGAATTTGCATAGATTTGCCTAAGATCAGATTTCCTTTTCAGTCACATACCTCAGCACATTCAGTACTCAGAGCAGCATCATGATGATTTCTTTTTAGTGTGATATAACAAATGATTACTTACTTTTCAAGATGGTTATCATTTGTGTTTCCCAGATCCAGGACAGACTGAAGGAGCAAGGAGTGAGTGGAGCCAACCTGAAGTGGAGAGAGCAGCCTGATGGGAAAGTCTTCCACAAGGAGGGAAAAAAAGAGAAGAAGAAAAGCAGACAGAAGACTGAGCTGTGAAATTAAGACCCAACTTTAGCTGTTCTAATGCTAATGGGAAAGCTATAATGAATGCTGATTCTGAAATGTAATCATCTGCCCCATAATAAAACATATGTATGAATTATTGCAGATAGTATTTTTCTACTCTGTTCTCTAAATGCTCTTATGTTCTAACTTATGTATTAACCTTCTCAAGATGTTTATTCTAAAATGTGGAAACCTGATAATAGAAAACTAGTGATGAAGAGAAGCTGACATTTCTTTGTGAACACAATCAGTTCAATTTCTGTTTTAGCTGCGTGGTCACAGTGTATGCCACATACCGTAACATGTCTGGTTTGAGCCTGACAAGGAACCTTTATTGCATGTCAAACCCATTTCTCTCTCTTGCCTTATTTCCTGTCAGCCTCTCTGCCACCAAACTGTCCATTAAAGGCAAAAAACCCTCAACAATAATATTACACAATAAGGGGAGAACTGCAAAGGAGGAAAAGTCACTGCATGGTATTTGGTGACATTTGAGATGTTTCTGAAAAATGCTTACTACACCACCACCACCACATTTCTGGGTTTGAAGACAATTAGAATGTGGAGTGCAGTTTGTTACCAATAGTCAGTTAAATATATCAAATCTAAATTAGCAGAGGATATAAAATTACTTAAAATAGAAAAAGTTTTACTTGAAAGAGATCTAGCACAGCCTGAATGAGCATTGGGGTTGCTGTTGTTTTTGAGAGAGGGCGCCAGGCCACAGGGGGGAGCTACTGAGTCTGGTTGTGGCGGGAAGGTGAAGTAATCCCTCTACGTGCTGAGGACAGGAGGACTACTTTTGGCGGCTGAAAATGTTTGTAAAAGAAAATGCCAGCTAAAATACGACTGCCCTAACACCGAGGAGGATATCATAATTTCTTTAAAGAGACGGACATTATAAAAAAACATGAAATTTGCAGAACCAGCAGCGGTGTCGGTGTGTATTAGACCAAGACGAAAGCTGTCCACATATATTCAGACTGTTGGATATAGAGAAGATTCTTCCCTCCAATGACACTAGCTTCTCAATGTGAAGAGCACAGCTAACACAGTCCGGCAGTATGGTGAGTAGAGGCATTAGCGACAGATGTGTTGCTGGGAAACAAATAAAAAGGGCTCAAAGTGCAGAGTTATAATTGAGTGAGTTGTGGACGGGGGTCAAGCCAAGAAGCTAGCCCCCCCTTGGTTTTGGATGTGAGTTTATTTGTGTAGTTAAGGTACATGTGTTCTGGGTGCTTGGAGTAGGAACAAAAGTCACAACAATAATAATCATTATTGAATAATTAATTCTAGTCGTAATTAGTAATTAATAGAGTTCACTCAGTCAGTAATGAGCCCAGCAGTAAATTATACTGCTGGACTATCAACTACTTTTACTGTCTTCTATAAGTAGTTCTTGAAACTTAAAATGGTGGATTTAGTACTTCTTAAACTACATGCAAAAAAGTATTATTTTTATTGTGTACCGTTTTGAGTAATTCGGTGTCAAAGACCCTTCTAGACATTGGGCCACATAGTCTAGAAGCTTAATTTCTCTAAAATGCTAATCCTTTCTCATGAAAAGGCCTGATGCTTTCATACTCATTTCTGACAATGACAAACATTTTGCACGTCAAGACTACGTTTACTACTCACTGACTTAGTATCAAACATTTTGCATGTATCATTTTAGAGAAATTAAGCTTTACATTTTATGTAGAAAAAAGTCTCATGCTCATTTTTTACTGTACTGTAAAATCCCTTGGACCAATCATTTCTGACAGGTTGATACAGTTGTCCTCAGGACCATCCTGACTGTTCATTCACTCAGTATCAAGCATATTTACTGTATCATTACATGTCCAGCTTTAAGGACGCATCTCTGAGCATTCACTATGTCTCCTGCCGAAGAGAAAACTCTCTCTGCAGAGATGCACAGGAAACACTTTGCTACTCTGGATAGATGAGGGTACTACTGTTCATGTCCTCTTCACCTACTGAGAGGATTTCCTGTGAGAGGCAGGGGGGTTTCATCTCTAAACCTCTTGATCTCAGCTGCGGCAACATCATCTGCAGATGTTGGTGCTGTGTTGTCTGCGTTAGTGGGAAATGTAGCTTCAAGCAGGTTGGCCAATGCATATGACATCCTCGGTCTCTTCAGAGCTGCACAGATGGTTGGTTGTTGTTCTAAAAAATCTGTCTATCATTTCATAAGAGCTGTTCCATCTTGTAACGTCTGTGATCAATCTGTGATTTGGTAGCTGGAGCAGGCTCTTGTTTGAGCTTTAGCTGTTCGCTGGCTATGGTGCTGCGCTTAAAAAAAAAAAAGAAGCTGTCACGCGTCTGATCCTGCCGAGGAGTCGCACCGCTGTTGGTATTTTCAGTGCTTTCTGTGAGGCGAGATTCAGACTGTGTGCAAAAACACTGTACGTTCGTCACTTCTGCATGTCTAGCTGCTACAGTCATATTGGATGCATTATCTGTAACAACGGGATCCTTTGCACCCAATCCCCATTCAGTCACAGCCTCATTTAGTAACGCTGCAGTGTTTTCCCCTGTGTGACTGACATGCATGGCTCGGGTTTAAGGTCCCACTCATTGGTTATGTGATGTGCTGTACTCAGTGGCCCTCAAAGTCAAGGCGTTACATGTCTCAGCTCAGCAGAGAGAATCCAACACCGTTGCTTTGATTTCGTTGTGCAACTTCGGCAGGGCGATGTCTGTGATGTGTTGAGGGAAGATGTGATGTAGCGGAGCTCTAGCAGTTCCCAAACTTTTTTAGCTGCGCACCCCCTTCTATGTCCCAACCGTGTTGACGCACCCCCAATATCCCACATCTTCAAAAAGAACACACGTGCTCACCCAGGTGCACGTCATTGTCCCCCAAGAACTCGTGAAGCGTAGGAGTGTGTTCCCACTGACACAGCTCGCCCAGAACCGTAGCTTCTTCATCAGAGCTTCCATCTTGTTTTGTGTGTTGAACAGGGTAACACGGACTCCCTGCAGATTCAGTTCATTCAGAGCAGAAAAGATGTCCGCCAGATAGGTGAGCCTCTTCAGAAAGTCTTCGTCATGCAGACTGGAAGTCAAATGAAACGGATTGTCCTCAAAAAAACTGCTGAAGCTCGTGTCGCAGTTCAAAAAGCCTTGTTTACACTTTGCCGTGGGACAGGGTGAACAGTCTTGAATTTAGCGGGCGAGCTTTAATGAAGTTCACCATTTTCACAGCGGTGCGACACAGTGTTATTGGATACCAGAATCATGTCTAACTTTTTTGCTTCTCTCTCTCCAATCATGCATCTCACCATCTCTTTGACAGCTGGCAAGCACACGTCTTCAGCAGTTGTGTGAGGCAGACCCTTTCTCCTTATTCTGTAGCTGACAAGATATGAAGGCCGTAATGCGTCTTTTGTAGACCCAACATATGAATGAAACTGCAGTTGTTTTTGGCTTTGGGTTTGGTTTTGCAACCTTAATTCTGATTTAAAAAATGTAAGGGGATTTTGATCGAAGATAACTTCTTCTACGCTTCATTTTAAGTGTTTTTTTAAAAAGTGATTTTAAGTAGTTCTTTAAGTGCATTTTGAATAGCCTGCATTTATTTAATTAAAATTACAGTTTTTGGTTTATTTACACGTCTTTATTGTGTGGGGAAAAAACACTGTAATTGTGTAATTATCAGACCACCATTACATTTTTCATTTTGCACATGCACCACACTTTGGGAATCCCTGCCTTAACCCTGACCCTAACCCTGACCCTGATCCTAACCCTGACCCTGATCCTAACCCTGCGGTCAAGTGTATCAACCTTCTGTCAGAAATTATGGATCAAAGGGATTTTACAGAACAGCATGAGCCTTTTTTCTATGTAAAAAAAACTAAATGTAAAGCTTAATTTCTCTAAAATGATACATGCAAAATGTTTGATACTAAGTCAGTGAGTAGTAAACGTAGTCTTGACGTGCAAAATGTCATCCATTGTCAGAAATGAGTATGAAAGCATCAGGCCTTTTCATGAGAACATATTAGCATTTTAGTTCAATAGCTTCTAGACTATGTGGCCCAATGTCTGAAAATCAGCTTTGGATCACATTGGCATGTCTGTTTTTACTGCCTTGGAATAACCAACGTTTTATTTTGGAAACCAGGAGTTTGCTCACCCTGTATCAGTGGACGACATGCATTTACCATATTCTGTGATACGGTTTGACCACAAAAAGACGAACAATGGCTCACTTGACCACAGTGTTTTTTCGTGTAGTTATGGTACGGTTACTACTTCCAATAATAATTTTAAAATAATTGATTTCAGCAATAATTAGTAATTAGTAGGCTTTACGCCGATCTGATCGGCTATATTGGATCGGCCGATATTTTGCATTTTATGCAGTTAGTGAGATGGGCTGTGATGTCTTAATTCACTGATCCGATCAATGTCGTCATGTTGGAACTTTTTACAGATGCTTCCGTTGCATAGACTGCAGATGGATTGTGTTTTATCTCATTTACTCTGAAGAAGTTCCACACCACCCACCTGTTTAGTTTTGAGCCCTGTCTCGATGTGACGGACAATAAAGTTGTTTGAATCTTGAATCATGAGCTGTCGGATTCAAACAAACATGTGGGTGTTGTGGGCAGACAGATAAAACACAAGCTATTTAACAATCTGTGCAACACTGAAGAACCTCGTAGGGAAGCATCTGCAAAATGTTTCAACAGCACAAATGTACCTGGAGGGAACACGAGGAGGAGAAGCTGAGTTTAAGAAACGGAGCGTGGACAAAGAAGACGTGATCGGATCACTGATCGGTTTATTTAAACTCATTGATCGGTGATGGGTTTATTTAAACTCATTGATCGGTGATCGGCCCCAAAAACCCTGATCATGTAAAGTAGGGTGGGACGATATGCTTTGGTCACAATTTGATTGTATCACGATTCTCGATAATTGCGATTCTACAAGTATTACGATTTGATATAATCAATAATTGCAATTTTCTTTTCCTTCTTAAAAAACAAACAAGTTGAATCATACACTCTAGAGATGATAAACCATGAATGACATTCTCATAAACAATGCACATCAGTCTGTGTCAATGTAATGAATTGTTCAATAGATGAACCAATATGTTTTTAAATAATAAGTAAAGTGCTCTGACTACTCAGTGCTCTCTGAAGTAGTGTAATGTCTGAATAACATACACATGTATGCTACACAAAAAGAGCTATTTTCTGTTGTTCAGTCGACCTGAGCTGTTGGAACAATAAATAAAAGATAAATAATAATAATGGTTTATTTTTCTGGTTAACAGTTTTATTTTTTCCATCATTAGGCTTCCATACTAACTATGTACACTAGATTCCCCTGCTGCTCTCCTCCTGTCCTGCTGCTGACTGTGAGATCTGAGCAGGTAGAAGCTGATAGTTGACTAACTAGAACCAGGGAGCACACTGCAACAAGGTTAATGATCCACACAGTGACATTACATCATTGATATGACGCACAAAATCCATAGAAAACCCATCGTTTTTTGTGCGCGTACATACGTGCGCAGGATGCAGCACACACTTTCTAGTTTTATGTAGTATGAACTGTTCCTACACTTTAGAAGATTTAGGTACGATTAGTCTAATAAGCAGCAACACACACACTATCAGGACGCTGTGCTTTCACGCGCTGCATTGATAGTCGCACACACAGACACGCACACACTCAGTCACTCTAGTGCGCGCTCTTACTTGCTTGCTCCAGATTCCGGGAGACTGTGTCTCATTTGTGGGCGTGAAGGAGCCGCTATCAATATGCTGGAGACTCCCGGAACGTCCAGGAGAGTTGGGTTGTCTGCTTTTGTCCTCCCCCTACTTCAGTAGCTTATGAAGGGAGGGGGCAGGTTGTGTTATGAAGCCTACACCGAAGTCAAAAGAAGTTATATGGTTAACTAGCTGCTAGCAACTTGTAATGAAATCGAGCAAGTGATCAACATAATCAACGTCAGGTTGCAAAGGGGTGGAAAATTTCCGGTAAATTTCCGGAAAGTTTCCGGTAAATTTCCATGGGAAGTTAAGCTGGGGAATTTTGGAAATATTCCAAATTGGAAACTTTCCATGGGAATTATGGGAAATATGGGAATTTATGGGAATTAAATGGGAATTTATGGGAATTTATGGCAATTGAGGGTAATTTAGTGGAAAGGTATCATCATTTGATTGATTAATTGGATAAAAAAAGTCCACCCGTTCATTAAAAATCAGAACATTATTTTAAGTAAAAAGGTGCACAATGTCGCTTGATGTCCCTGAGCTGTTGAACTTATATTAAATTATACAATTATTTATAATTTAATATTAAAAAAACAACTAAATGTTATTATTCTTAATGGTTTCACACACAACTCTGAAAAAATACAACAATGTGTCTGTGAAGCTACACATCCCTGAGGGGGATGTGTCTAATGTATCCTGGTGGAGATACAACTCATAAAATCCAAAACATACAAGATGTTTTTAAAACTATTTGTTATTGTTATTTACTTAGGTGCAAATGATATAACTAGTAAGATCAAAGTTCCACTCCTGTCTGTTATTTTTTCCACCATAAGCCTAAGTATAGCACTTACACATAAAAATATCCCTAAATATATTCCCATATAATGTCATCAAAACCACAGGCTCAAAAGTCTGGCTTCAAGTTGTTGTGTGCTCTGGGCTCAAAAGTGTGGTCCAGAACTGTAGAAATCATCTGTGCATGTGATGGAGGAATGCACAGTGCATGTAGGGGGCGTGGTCTCAGATAGCATAGATATTCAACTGTACTGCATGATATCTGGTTGTTTTATTCAGGATTATGCTAAAATATTATTTTACACAACTATATTTAAGTTCCCTAATAAGAACATACCTTCAGTTTAGTAAATTCCCAGTTTATTCCCGTTAATTCCCATGGAAAGTTTCCAAGTTTGAAAATTCCCGGAATTTTGCAACCCTACTTCAAGCACAGTCATTTTTGCAGTGGCACTGAGAAGGTAGTGCTGTAAGGTAAATAAAACACTTGGCCAAAATAGAGCCTCTAAAATAGAAAAAAAAGTTGAAACTGGGGATGAAAATAGATTTTTAAAATCACCCCATAAAAAATTGCGATATGTACATGAATGGATTTTTTCCCCCACCTCTAGTGTAAAGCCTAGTGATTAATAGAGTACAGCAGTAAATTATACTGCTGGACTTATTACTACTACTATTAGTTACTGATAGTATACTATCAGTGTACTTTTTTAGTAAATGAATGTTAAAGTCCCTTCCAGGCGTAGATAATCACCCTTTTCATCCGACTTTGATCTGGAATAAGAAACATTTTTATCATAAGTAGTTAATGAAGCTAACATTTTAAACTTTTCCATTAATTTGGTGTCAAAAGTCTCTTCCACACATCAAAAAGAAGCATTTTGGTGTAACTTTGATGTGATATAATCACATCTTTCATGAGTAGTTCAACTGTGGTCAAGTGAGCTGTCTTTGGCAAAAACCCACTGCTTGGATTTTAATGTGTGATTTGAAACTCAACCTGTAGTTAGGGTAAAGGTGCTCCGTGTGCTGGAGCAGGAAAAAAAAGTCTCATTTCAGCACTTGTACTTTTTACTTTACTAAAACTATTACTAATTACTACTTATTATAATAATCTTGTACTAATTAATTCTAGAAATAACTAGTTATTCATAGAGTGCAGTAATGAGTCCAGCAGTAAAGTATACTGCTGAATTTAATACACAAAATACATAAATACTATCAATGGCTTTTACTGTCTTCTGTAAGTAGCTGTTGAAACTTATAATGATGGATGTAGTACTTCCTTAACTACATGCAAAAATACAAAGTATTTTTTGAGTGATTCAGTGTCAAAGTCCCTTCCACATGAAAAAATCTTCCTTTTAGTCTCAGCATAAATATATACTATATTACTAAATACTACTAACTATAATCATTTTAACCCTTTATTGGGCAAATAATTATATTTGGTAACTTCTGTAAATATCCCAAAATATCCTTCCTTCCTTCCTTCCTTCCTTCTTTCCTTCCTCCCTGCCTTCTTTCTTCCCTTCCTCTTTTCCTTTCTCCCTCCCTCGTTCCTTATTTCCTCCGTCCGTCCTTGCTTTCCTTCCTTCCATCTGTCCTTCCTCCCTCCCTCCTTCTCTCCTCCCTTCCTTCTTTCATTCCTCCGTCCTTCCTTCCTTCCTTTCCTTACTTCCATCTGTTCTTCCTCCCTTCCTTCTTTCCTTCCTCCATCCCCCTTTCTTCTTCCTTCCTTCCTTCTTTCTTCCCTTCATCCCTCCCTCCTTCTCTCTTTCTTTCCTCCCCCCTACCTTCCTTCCTTCCTTCTTTCCTCAGTCCTTCCTTCCTTTCCTTCCTTCCTTCCTTCCTTCCTTCCTGCCTTCCTTTCAATGAGTGTCCTATAAAGGGTTAATAATAATACTATCAGCTGTTTTTACTGTGTGCTTTTTCAATAATCCCATTTCAAAGGTGAGATCCAGAAACCTTCAGACTTGAATACTTCCATGTTTCACTGTGACTCTCTCAGACAGTATCAGTGTGTTGGTGGTTTGTTTCCTTACATCCAGCCCTCTGGTTCAGCAGATGTTAAGCAGCTGGTTATGTGTAACAGACAGTGGGGTAGTTGACCTGGAACTCAGTGCTTCAGTGTAAAACCATTCACAATAATTACAATTTTGAATGTAAAAATGCTTTAAAGTAAGACCGGTCATGTTAAGCAGCTACATGTGGATCATAATGTATCATAATATCACATAATAAATAAATAAGTACATATTTTTTAGTTGTCACAATCTCCCAGAATCTGGAGCGAGGGAGCAAGAGTGCGCTGTAGAGAGAGACTGTGTGTGTGACTATCAATGCAGAGTGTGTGAGAGCAAAGCGTCCTGATAGTGTGTTGCTGCTTACTAGACCCACCCCCCTGCCCACCCCCCACCCCAACCGGACCTTTTTATTTCTTTTCTTTTCCAGAGGCGTGTTATGGAGGATTTAGTTCAGCTCCAGGCTGATATGGATGTGGAGGTGTGTTGGGCAGTCTGGAGGACCTCAAGAGGTCTGCCAGTGGTTTCCCACTCAAAGCCATTCTTCTTCTGTGTGTCTGCTTCTAGCTTATGCTTAGTTTAGCTGCAGCCTTTTATTTGCATCCCGTGGACGAGACTGTGAACAGGAGAATGCATTCATTTGCATCCATGCATGAATCCTTTGCTTTTGTCTGATTCACCCAATTGTGCTTAGGACTAATGTTAGAACCGCCCACGTATGGAGACAGAAATACAGAAATAAATGTAGGAAGAAATAAATAAATACAGAAATACATGTAGAAATGTAAAATTAGCCCCTTTCACGACTAAAAATGTATTTATTTATTTATTTATGTGTATTTATTTATTGTTGTCACTTTTTGTCCTTCATAATAATGCAGCACAGACATGGAAGTAGTTTAAAGGGTTTATTAACCCTCTCTAAGGACATTTTTGGCTTTTAATTTTTTTTTTCTTGATAATTTTGGGCTGTGTTGATGAATATGGCATCCAATTCTCCAAGGACATTGTTTTTATTTTATTTTTAATTTAAACCAATCACTTATAATAGGTCTGTAATACACTATATAGACAACATTGTTACACCAAGACTATTAGGACAAAAATGTCTCCATTAAAACTACAGTTTATTTTTTCACCAGATAACATCAAGATAACTTGCAGTGTTCTCCAGTCCTGCTCATCCTGTAGTATGAAGCCCAGCAGACCAGTGAAACATGTGAGTACCAAAATGACCTGGATGAGGCACAAGGGTTAAACATTGAATGCTTCCATCTCTCTTGAGCAGTTAGCTTGCTAATATACACAAGCTGAGTTGATGGCAGTAGAGAGGTGAGCCAGTACTTACTGAACATGTAAACAACACTGTTAAAAAGATTTTGGAGCAGTTTGATAAAAGCAGCAGACATACAAGTTATGGGAGTGATTTATTCCAGGATGCAGTTTGAGTGCACTACGCTTCCTGATGAGGACACACATTTGTTTTAAACAGCAAAACTCAACAGAGCAAACAAATCAGCAGAAAGAGGAAAAGAAACAAAAACAGTGTGCTCAAAGTTACATGGTGCCATCACCTGTGAAAGTCTTTCATTATTATATTGGAATATCATACTTCCCACCTTCCCCTTTGTCAAAGGGGACATTGATACAATGACAACACATCACTAGAAAACTAAGAACAAGCTGAACATGAGCAGAATATGTACAAAACATGAGTAAGGTGTAAATCAGAATGAGTGAGCTGCTGTATTCTGGTATCAAATATAAGATGAACCAAAGGGTGATCCTGGTGAAAATGGTAGCATTGGTAGTCTGCAAAGGCCTTTCAACCAAAGACCTTTGGATTCAGAGTCTTTTGTCTTATTCAGTAGCTGTCTGGTACGTCTGGACAGAACCTCTCACACCATTAGTGCAATCAAACAAACAGAAAGACTTCAGCAAAAGGCAACTGAAACACTAACCAGTGTTTACAAGTACTGAGAAAAAAAATGACAAAAACTTGATAAGTGTATCAAAAATATCCATATACAGTCATCACTGTGTGATTGTGAGTATCTTTATAAGACGATGAAATTATTTCCAGTTAACAAAGACTGTAAAATTATTTTATTGATGAGATTACACTGAAGATATCAAAAATGGATACATGTGAAGCAGGCAATGGTGCTGAGATAACTGGAAACTGTGACATTTGTCAGGAAACTCAGTGAGAGAAAAAAAGAAAGAAAAAAAACCCCGCTGTGTATTTGGGTAGTAGTGTAAAACACTCACACACATGTCAAAGGGATTATGTACAAAGTGGAGATTGATATTTACACATTTACATACAACAAACCAAACCTTTAAAGAGACATGATTCCACCGTGGGCAACGCCTAATATAGGCTGATACAGTAAAATATATCAACTACACCTTTCCTCCATTTATGGCGACCTTTTGTCTCCAGGGGAACGAGTCCGCTTTTGACCTCTGACCCAGAAAGTGTGGGGAGGAAGAGGAGGAAGGGGGGCGTAAGGTTATTAGAAATAAATAAACTGAACAACAGGTAATGTCACTGAGCAGATTAACATCCGCTGTTTTAGGCACCATGGGACAGACGATGAGCTCCTACAGAGGCGGTGTGAGGGTACGTGGATATGACTGGAACTGTGTGAACATACAGTACACTGCTGAGCTATGTCAGCGCCTGTGTGTGTGTGTGTGTGTGTGTGTGTGTGAGAGTTTGAAGAAAGTGCAACACTGCCCTCTTGTGTCTGCATGCGTACACTCCTCATATGAAAATTCACAAGGGTTTATCACATCCTACTGTACATTCCATCGAGAGAGTATTATTGCCTTTGAAGAGAGAGTGTTTAATTGTGGGGGGTGGGGGGGGGATAAATCAATAATTGAGAAGAGGAAAACAGTAAAAATAAATGTTTCTTTAATTGGACTTCACTACCTTAATGCACTCCCTTCCTTAGTGCATGGAAATCATCTATGCACACCAGTTTAGGGCCAGTGACTACCTTGAGTGGCTACAGCCTCTTAGTCATGGATGGTTCAACCCTCTCTCACTGTGAATATTACTGGAAACCAGTGGATAGAGTCATGCTGGCTGATTGAGTGTCTACAAGTGACAGAATATACACTGATGTTCTTTTTTTACTTCTTTCTTCAAAACACAGATGAGTGAGTGTCCCTGGTGTGACGCCATCAACACCTCCATCCTCACCAGGTGCCAGTGCGGGTCTCCACGGCTGGTGTGAGAGGTAAAGAGGAGTGGGGAGGGGGTGGGGGTGGGCAGGGGGCTTGCGATTATGTAAAACACATTTGGTAAAGCGGTGTGCCTCCCCATCCCCTGACAGGAAGAGACTGAAAGGAGGGAAAAATAGGGTGGAGGTAAAACGGACGTCCCTCCATCAGGTCCAGCCCCTCCAAAAATAAACAAATAAACAAATCACACCAAAGCTGGAGCTGAAGGGTTGAGGAGGCCATGGAGCGGAGGTGAAATGTCCAACAAGGAGGAGGAGGAAGAGGAGGAGGACAGGAGAGAGAAGAAGGAAGGCAGAGTGGAGTCCCTGTGCTCGTTAGCCGGCAAGGCTAGGCTAGGCTAGCTCATTAGCGTTGCCATGGCAGCCATCAGCTGGTCAGGTAACTGTGTAGCTCTCTGGAGTTGATGCTCAGCACCACACCTGAATGGTTGCCTAGCAACAAGAGGGAAGAAAAAAACAAGACAAAGGCAAGGTAGTTAGTAATGCTGAAGAATGGTGACATGCTCTGGTTCACTGATAAAAGTACTCTGTGGAGTTCAATATTTTTACTCCTAAAACATTTTCAAATCTTGAATTTTTAATATTTTGAAACCTGCATTGATGAACTAGATACCATGTTGTGTCTCATTCATTCCAGTAAAAGTTTTCTGCTCACATGCTGAAAACCTTTTTTAACGCTTCATGAGGCTCTAGGAATTTTATTTTTTTAATTCTGTAAATGGAAAAAAGTCCTGGTACTATATGAGCAAATCCTGACATTTAAGTAGCTGGAACAAGCAAATTATTTTTTTCTTGATAAAACACTAATTGGTCAATTAATTGACAGCTCTGAAACAAAACAGGGGTCCACTCTTCAAATCACTCTCCAAAGTGCCACTATTGGTCATTAACTCCACAGGATACCTTTAATGTTTATATAAGCTTAACAGCCATGCCACATTAACAACAGTTATATGCTAGCACCTTAAATGTTGGTCACATTCAGTGGTGTAGTAGTACATAAGGAATAACTTTCTACATAAAAAGGATTTAGCTTTATTTTCATCTGACAGCACTTACAACAAGTATGTGCTAGGCATGGATTCATTAAGGATTAATAGCAGTGTGAGCAGAATGAAAAATCTGAATTAATTATATTTTTGATGCATATTTTTATGAAACAATATGCCCATTTATTGTTAGTCAGCTAGGTCTAATACACAGGCTACTTATCCTTAAAGGACCAGTGTGTAGAATTTAGTGGCATCTAGTGGTGAGATAGCAGATTGCAACCAACTAAATATACCTCTCCTCACTCTCCCGTTCCAAGTGTGTAGGAGAGCCTGTGATGGGCGTGAAACTTGTGAATAGTGTGAAAGGTCCACTCTAGAGCCAGTGTTTGGTTTGTCTGTTCTGGGCTACTGTAGAAAAGGACCTACTCCCTATGTATATATATAAAGGGCTCATTGGTACAATCAGGTTATTACACACTGATTGAAATACATAGTTAAAATACATATTCATCAATATTATATTCCATTTCTGCCAAGTCTGTTTTACCAGATGCCACTAAATTCTACATACTGCACCTTTAAACATTATGACTCAGTCAGATGATATGGCACAGTCAGGACATGATTTGAATTTGCTAATGGAGATGATGACCATGCAAAGCCTCATGACCAACCTTGGAGGCAAAAGAAAATAATTGGAATATTAATGTCAAAGCCAAAAGGCTTTCAGTGATAAGGATAAAAAGTACCTTGGTGTGTGTTAGCTGCTGGTGTTAGTGGCTTGGGTTTTAGTAGCAGTGGTTAGTGGTAGTCCTTATAAGGGAACGGAAGGCGGGGCTACCTCCTGCGTTACCTAGAGTCTGCGAGTCCAGGTCGTCGTCGATGAACTCCTCGCCCTGGATGATGTGCTGGGTGTCCTCGCTGTGATTGACGGGGCTGGTCATCTCCTGCTCCTTCTCGTTGTGCATCTGGGCGTAGACGTTGCGGCTGCCTGGAAGCTTCCTGAAAAACAGCGGGGGATAGGCATCCTCAGTCCTAAGCCAAGGACTGTGGGATTTGTTGGTTTTCGTAAGATGGGGCTATAAGTTTTGCACTGCATGTTTTTAAAACAAGTGACTTTTCGGTGGACATTTGTGTTAGGGACACGAGGAGGTGCTGCTGGTGGGTTATTCATGTGAAAAGAAAAGCATGCAGTTATCACAACATATCGCACACAATAAATCATAAACTGTCAGTTTTCATGCAAGCTACCAGGACAGGGAGATATGTGAATCTTTTTAACATCAGAAAATGTGGTAAATGATACAAATCAACAGGTCTGTTTTATGGTAATGTTGAGTTTACAGGATTTAATGTGATGCAGGTTATCTATGAACCCTGAGGACTTGGGTGCTGCTAGTGCCACAAGCTGGTCAAAGTTTTCATGATTTGGTGAAATCTCTGATGATGTTTTCTAATGACTTAACTGATCTCCAAGCTTTTTTGTTTCTATTTGGGATGGATTGCATGCATGACATTCATGTGCAGTATCTTTTTAACTGGTGCCATCAGTTCAAAACTTCAGTTCATCCGGTATTTGGTTTATAACTAATGCTGTGTCTTAAATCTCATTCTTCTGTACTTACTCTTAATATTTTGAGGTCTAACGTGCGTATGGAAAAAGTATGAATAAATGCAGCATTATGAGTATCCACATGCTGCATCCAAAAAGGTGAGTGTGGAACTATAGACACTTCTCGCCCTCAACGGTCGCCATCTTTTCTACATAGCAGAAGGGGAGGGACCACTTTTCAAACAGGAAATGGCGGCTGAGAATGTTGTAACTACAGTGAACATCACCACCTTATACAAATGTAAATTATACATTTTTAATATTAAGCACCACTATACTTTTCACATATTAGCCATCAGTAGGTTTATTGGGTTTATTTAGCAGTCTGTAATGATTTGGTATCACAATCAATACCGTGAATTCTTATGCTAGCTTGCTAACCTCGCTAATCACCATTTCCAGTAAGTACGCAACAGCCATGTTTGATTTGAGACACTAACCCGTCAAAATATGCGCACTACACAAGTAAGTACAGTGTACACAGTGTACTAACAGAAGTATGAGATTTGAGACACAAGCTTTGTGTGTAGCACTAATTAGTAAACATTAGCATGCTAACACAACAGATTACAACACACAAAATAGTATACATAGTCTAAAAAAACTAGCATGTTAGCATTCTCAGTAGCATTTAGCTCTCTGCTGAGCAGTGTCAAAAAGCAGCTAGTGCAGGCTTTAACTTATGTTAGATTTCTATTATACAATATATTAATATAATTCCATATTCTATAAGAGAAAATATTATCCATTTCACCCACTGCTGCAGTGTCCATTTATTGTATTAGCTTCCTCCCACCTCACTGATGATGTTTTGAAACTTAGCTGTGAATTTTTCTGCTGTTCAAAACATCAAGAATGAGCTTGGAGAACATGTTTGAAATATTATAGGTTTCTATATCAATTTCAACACCCTGAGAGACCACTTGTGGTTAGACAGTGTTTTTATCTTTGCTATTATATGTTATTTGATTCCAGCTTTATCTTTCTGAACTGACTGACATGCTCTTCAACAGGACCCTCACCTTTTGAACTTGTAGAGGATGAAGGAGCCGGTGGCGATGATGCTGATTAGGAAAATGACTGCTAGAGCCCAAACACCGGGACCTCCAGCAGATCCATGGTAGCCTGGGATGGATGATACACATACACACATATACCAATAAAGAATGCATCATGTTTGGTCAATGAGAAAATAGGCAAATTTTGATTGGGGGTAGGGGGGGTTGCTATGAAGTATAGAGGATGAGGAAGATCTCAAGACAAAGTCTGCAGGAACAAATGTACAAAAGTGGCAGAAAGTAGATAGAGATCATCAAAACACACAACAGTTGAAATGTTTCAGTCTCCACAGACAGCATAACCATTTTATATAGAGAGAAGGGTCAGTCAGGTGGATATCAAAGCACGGCACAGCACAGACAGGCTCAGACTGGATAAGAGTTTGGATTTGTTAGGAAACCAGGAGAGGAAAACGCACAGGAATCAAAGTCCAAGCTAAAGTCTTTAAAGGTTAAAGTGCAACCATACAGAAAAACCGGAGGTGTATGATTCATGAACGCACCAGTCTCTGCTGCTGTTGCTGTTGAGTCATTAGCAATTAGACCTAGCCCTTGGAAATAAACCAATGACATGCATGTTATCATTAAAAACATTGAGAATGGTAGATTGTTTTTAAAAAGCAGACTATATGGGAGGTGGCACACAGCGGTTAAATATAGAGGGCAGTACCTGCGTTTGGGTCCGCTAGCATCACCAGCACTTGTAGACCTCCTCGCACCACAAAGCTGACGTTGTTGTCATTGAAGGCTTGTATGATGGCTGGAATACGCTGAGGACCAGAAAATATTATATTTACAAAAACTACAAGATAAGATTGATACCAAGAGAGAAATTCAGAGTAGCATAGCAATATAGCATTCTATTCCAGACAAAGAAAATATGGGAAAGCATGTGACATACATTCTGTTTACCTTATCTACAAACATGCTCCTCTTTGCTGGTTTGCTGTCCAGTGGGAGGACGTACAGGTTAGCAGTGGTGGGGAGTCCAGGCTTCACCACGGTAACCAGGGACTCCTTAGGGACACCTGTGATCTGGGGACAGAGGGTCAGATGTCAGTAATATGGAAGTTAATGAACAGTATGTCAAATGACCATGTTTATGTGAACCGTGTCACTTTTTGTTTTGGTTTTTACAGCCCACCAACCATTGTCACCAAGCTTGTTTTTTTTTCTTCTTTTAGCCACAAGAGGCCGCTGTTCTCTGTGAAAAAGCTACCACAAACTGACTATGTTAAAAAATGGTAGAAAATGTTAGCTAGCTGATGAATGTAGCATCTAGCGGCTAAAGAGCCAGATATGTTTCAGAGTAAATGGTGTTAATGTTCATAAGGTGGACACAAAATGGCTCAAAAGGGATGATAATGCTGCTCTATGTCTACTGGATGTATCCACAGGCTACAGTTCGCTACTGCTAACACCTTTACCAGGACTATTTCATATTTTACCAATGATTAAGCATTTAAAGATGATGTTCACAACTCATAAAAAAAGTCTACTTCTTACATTCATTTCCCTCTATTTTATTGTTTTATCAGTTATTTTTGTATGTATGCTGATAGATAGATTGGCTGATAATCTGTATGTGAACACAAACACTTGTGACAAAGATATGTATTGGAGGCTGTGATGTTTTATAGTTTAACAATAAACTTAACTTTTATAAAATGACATCAGTGCACTGAAACAACAACTTAAATTAGGAAAAAGTATGTGATGACAATATCGGCCGATGATATCAGTCGGGCTCTTATACATATATCAGAAAATATTGAGGTGAATTTGAGGACGGTGCCTCAGTGGCCATTTGAATTTATTTATTTATTTTTCTCAAATTGAGGATAAATCTTGCTAAAATAAAGTAGGTAGGCTGTGTTTGAATCATCAACTATTTCTTACAGTGTATTTGAAAGTCCTACCTTGGCAAGTATTTTGGTGACCACCTGGCCGATGTCCTCTCTCCACTCTGGGATGTTTGGGTTGAGGCGATCCAGGTTCTTGCTGAAGCTCAGAGGGATGACCTGGAAGTTATCTGGGAGCACAACAGAGAAACTGAGTCATTGTACCAGTAGAAAATAACGAGTAAATGATGAGATATTGCATAGTGAGTGTTGAAGATGAACCAGCAGATACAATTGAAACTACAGATGTATTGTAGAAACACACAAATATGTGCTGAGTGAACAGATGTGCATTGTTGGTTTTCACCTCGGAGGGAACATATGTGAGAATTCAATCTGGACATACAGATGTGCACTGTTAGCATGAACAGATGGAACTGGCTCTGTGTATGGAACCACAATCAAAACAGCTTACTTTGACTGAAATGGAGCCAAGTCATAATTCAGACATTAAAAAAAGAAGAAAAATCCACCTCAGTGTTACAGTACTGTGCTGCAAACAGTAACTACACTATCACTCTCTTAAGAAACAAACGCTGGCAGCTCATGAATAAAACAAGCACATCTGTTTATAAAAAAGAAATCTGACATAATTCCTCCTGTGACACACTCACCGCCAACAACGACAGATGACATCATTAAATATTTTGAGGCAACGTTGGAAAAAATGTCAGTCTGCAGATTTTCCTCAGCTGTGACTGGATTACTCAGAGACCAGCTCTGACTTTTGCACTCCTAAATCTGTCATTTGCAAATAAAGAATTACATTTTTTAAAACATCTACAGAGGAAGCCTGTGAGATGCAGCTGAAGGCTCTAGAAAAAGCTAATGTTTGACCATTGAGTTAAATTTTAAGAAAAAGAAAAAATCTAATTACTGTTTCTAAGAATAAAAATGTACTTTTAAACTAAACGAATCAAACAATGTATTATATCAATTAATAATATCTTATAAGAGCTGCATTTCAGCTAAAACGTTTCTAGCTTGTGGGTTTACTTCTGCGTTATACCACTGCACATGCTCAGTAGTATAGTCGTGAGATTTATTCTTAAAAAGTGAACCTATATCTTCACTTAATTCATCCAATGTGATTGCACATTTACAAGTCAAACCCAAGTTTATGACACAGTTCATTCAGATGTGTTAATGTTACCGTAGACTCGGACAGTCCTGGTGTCCTGCACCATGGAGCGGCCGTTGGAAGCTTGGACAGTGACTGAAACCTCTCCTGCTTCTGGGAAACGAGTCAGCAGGCTGTTCTGCAGAGTCAGCATGGGCTGCATGAGACAGTGAAAACAGGTTGGCAGTGATAATCAGTATTGATATAACATTGATGTAATTAATAATACTGTATGTCGTGTTACTTTTTACCACCCAATCTATTTGAATGTTGGTGCTTTACCCGCAGGCTGTCTCCAATCCACCAGTAGAAGACAGTCAGGTTGGCCTCAGTAGGAAGAACTATGGCTGTCAGATTGACCTCATTGTTTTTCCCTGCAATAGGAACCACTTCAAGATGTACTTCCTGCAGAGGTGCTGTAAGAAATAAAAAATATATATTTTCATGAGTCGACAAAGCCTACAGTTACACTACAAACTCAAAGTGAGTGGTGTACAGGTCAAAGACATATAAACAAAGTCATATTTTATATAAGCGCTCCAGATAAGAGAGGAAAATATCCGAGGCCAAACCTAGTTTGATCTTGACAACATAAAGAGGAGACCACTCAGTGAGTCTCCCTCATCTTCCTCATTATTACCTTAGATCCACACAAAGACACCAGAGCTTTGAGTTTTAAAGCTGCACAAAGACAGCTGGCTTATCAAAGTAAAGGGCAACAAAAAAATAGAGAGGAACCTCCAATCCATACTGACACAATAGTTTCACTTTATATGATAAAATTCAAATGTCAGACATGGTCAGAAGAAGGAAATTATTTCTGCTCAGGAAGTAAAGAAAGAAAAGTTACAGAAGTGAGAGTCTAACCTGTCTGCTGAATATTTGATGTGTATAGAAAAAAACACTAGACTTAACAGAGATGACTGAACTGACTGCATCTATAGGCCTTAGAAGGAATGTAGCTCAAAGGAGTGTTCAGGTTACTGATGTGGGTGGTTTCTATGAAGAGCTGTATCATTCAAAACTCTACCCAAACTGTACATTATGTGGTGTGTTTTTGGGAACTGGATAGGTGGTGTACAGTTTGGTTTGTGCCTCTCTACAGGTTACTGCACAGAAAGAAAAAACCCCACCAGACGGTGCTGAAGTACACAGTTTTCTTATAACAATATCAAAACCTTCAATGAGCGTCTGAGATGCTGACCTGTGACCTGAATGTACATGGTGGCCTCGTCGTGCCCTGCCATGTTCTCTGCCTTCACTGTGACCTTGTAAACGCCTGGTTTTTCGTAGCGATGCTGGATGGGTTCATCTGTCACCGTCAGGTTCTGGTAAATGGCCCGAACCCCGTCGCCGAGGTCCACCTGGTACTTGGTGCTGCTGGTGTCGCCCTGTGCAAGCAGAACAAGGACGTTTTAGCTGGCTCTGTTTGAATGAAGAGGGAACGGCCGACGAGAAAGCGAGAACTTTCATCCTACCTGCTCCTGGTGGACAATGAATGTGATGTCATCGCCAGGCGCCACGGCAAGCATCTGTCCTTTGATGCCTAGCTGTAGTCCTTTAGGAGGCAGCAGAGGGCAGTTGTGCTGTTTGGAACTCTGCTCTTTGTTTAGCCCTCCTTCACACACATTAGATATCACTTTCCGGTACCTGAAACACAGCAGAGGGCAGTGCAAGTGTCAGTGTATGGAGGTAGACATAAAAAGTGTATAAAGGGATAGTGCTACATTTTTGAAACTACAGTACATTTATTTTCATTATTTTAAAGAGATAGGAGATGTTATCCTCATACCTGAGCATTAGACTAGAGTTGGAGCTTAGTTTAGAGTAAAGACGTAAAAAATATGTGTACCAACACCTCTGAAGTTCACTCAAATATTGCTGACATAAATGTAAAAGTGACAATTTGTGGTTTTAGAAAGAGTTACATGCTATAATAGTTTTCCTCCAGCCCCGTACTTATTGCACAGACATGTAACTGATACCGGTCTTCTCATCTCACTGCTTGGAAGAAAATGAAAATGTGTATCTCCCAAACTGTTGTGTGTGCATCTACTTGGTGCATTTGTGTGCTTGTGAACATGCACAGACCCGGTGCTGGACTCGAAGGTTTGTCCTAGATGGCAGTCGTCCGGTGGCGAGTCCGGGTCGTGCCAGAAGTCAGAGAAGCAGCGTTTGCCCTCAGTGTGGGAGCGCTCGAAACCGTAGTCACTACACACACACACACACACACACACACACACACACACACACACACACACACACACACACAAAATAAACAAAGACATAATTTATTAAAAATTGTTTGATTAGTTTCATCATATAAGTAATGTAGTGTACAACCTAAATGTGTTGCTGTGGTTACCTGACACATTTATTTAAAGCAATAAAACATTTGGTAACACCTGTTAGCCAATAAGAAAGTCATATGTTCCATGGTAAATGTACTCTATAATAATTCTGTGGTCTCACCAGTTGAAGTCTTTCTCGCTGCACTGACAGGGTTTGCTACTGAGAGCCGAGGTGTAGCTCTTCCCTTTGATACAGAACGCTGTGTCCTTCCTCTTTCTGAAACTCCGCTCCTGGCCCATAATGCACTTCTCTCCCTGAGGGTTAACATAGAGGAATTGAGTTTCAGATGACAAGATGTTCTGTCTTTGAGGTATGTGTACATGTGTGTGTTTATGCATCACCTGCAGGTTTGTGAGCAGCCAGGAGTCGTAGTCAGACTCAGTGCACTGTCTGGGGAAAGACTGCCTGAAGTCCACTTTGACCAGTTCCCAGTCTGACCTGTAGCTGATGTGGCCGAACACACTGTGCAGAAAATGAACACATCATTTAATATTATTATTAGTTTTTTTTCTTTTCTTCAAAGAATCAGACTGTGACGGTGAAAAATGTTTCCCCTCACAAAGCTGCAGTTCCTCCTTCTGTCCACTAGATGGCAATGTAACACAGCACAACATAAGTAATCAATACCATCTCCAGTCCTGAACTCAGCTGTCTTCTCCTTGTGTCAGTCAGAGCAGAGAGTTGTTTTTTTTTTTTTTAAGCAGACTGATGTGACACAAGCCAGCGACTCTGGCATATGTTGCTGTGCCGGTGGCGGGCCGCTCTCACCTCGTTGGAGTGCAAGGCGAGCATTACTAATGTTGTCTTCACCCCTGCCGTTAAAGGGAAGTGATGGATGTCTCAGCTGCTGACTCCCATATGCTTCTGTTCCACCTTCTCTTCCCTTTACCTCCATTGTTTCTCCTGTGTGTGTTTGTGGGGGTGGGGGGTCTGTTTTTCTCTCTCTCTCTCTCAGGTAAGTATGATATTAATGGAAGTAATAAATATGTTAAAACAGAGCCCCTCAACCAGACATGACCTCAAGATGAGGTAAAAAGCAAATGTAGGATCCACCTTGATGTCCTTTTTATTTCTGTTTTGTTGTACTTTAGTGAGGCACATTACCAAACATGATGAATGTGATGAATCAAAGTAGCTAAAATAACTGCCACACAGCTGATGCCCTGACCTGAGTTATATACTGAGACTCTACCTATTTCCACTGGGGGAAAACAGTAGTTTAGTTTAACATAAGAATCATAATGTCTTTGTTTGAATACATATGAAAATCAACTACAATAACAGAAATACATTTGCAAAATAAATACTCTGTAACCCATGTCATCATTATCATGACTTGCCGATCAAAACTTCTGCAGATCAGAAATGAAAAATGTCCACCTACTGTGTGACAATTTGCATTTTTGTCCACTCCCAATGTAGGTGACTTCAATCAATCGTTAATACATAGCGCCAAATCACAACAAAAGTTATCTTAAGGCACTTTTCACACAGAGCAGGTATAGAGTGTACTCTGTAATTTAATTTGAAGAGACCCAATGTTCCCCCATGAGCAAGCACTTAGCAACAGTGGCAAGGAAAAACACCCCAATAATGGGAAGAAACCTCAAGCACAACCAGACTCCAGGTGGGCGACCATCTGCCTTGACTGGTTGGAGTTTGAAGGCTTGGTGTCAAATCATACCTTCTGATGCAGTACAATTCTGCTTTGTCACTGGCAGCTGTATTAATATTCTCAAAAACATGACACTACTACATTTATTACATTTTCATCTCTGATTTTCTGGTGGAATGAATGAAACCTGTCCCTTACACACAAAAGACTGCCATGTTTTGCAGTTTTGGGGGCAATGTCAGGTTGTGCTGTTGTGACAGGACTCGGCCCCCTCATGCAACCATGCCTTGCAGACAGAGAGGTGTAAGATATAAATATGAAAATGCTCTCGCATGGTCAGACCTGTTGTTTCTGTTCTCGCATGGTCAGACCTGTTGTTTCTGGAAAGACATGTTGCTACTGAGTTTTCCAAATCAAATTTCTCAATGCTCTGTGGAGTACAAATGAAATCTTATTCTCTGTTATATTTGAGTGGAGAGTTTTGAGAGCTAGATATTTCCAAACCTCAGCACATAAAAACAAACCTTTGTTAGAAACCACTAGGGGTAGCTGAGATAGTACGTGGATTTTTGGGTGAACTAGCCCTTTAAAATCCCAAATGAAATCTTATTCTCTGTTATATTTGAGTGGAGAGTTTTGAGAGCTAGATATTTCCAAACCTCAGCACATAAAAACAAACCTTTGTTAGAAACCACTAGGGGTAGCTGAGATAGTACGTGGATTTTTGGGTGAACTAGCCCTTTAAAATCCCAATCCAGATTATGATATGTCATTGTTCAAACAAGTAGTCCAAAGTTATCACTGCTAATTTCAGAATCAAGTGTTAAAAATGTATAATTGCTTTGTTTGTGTGCAAATTCCCACTACTAGCCTCAGAGTTCATTTAGTACTTTTTTTCTGGTTTTTGAATAGCCACTCCAGAGCTATAGGAGCTCTATTAGTGGACAAACAGAACTTCAATCAGCTCACTGAAAAGAAATCAACACTCATTAACAGCAGGGAAGTTTCTCTCATTAAAATACAGTGCAAGAAGCAGAAAACATTGACAAGAACGTGTTTGGAGGTTAATTCCAGGAGAGTATTTGGTAGTGAATGAGATCAGATGCTGGGATTGGTTTGAGGAGAATGTGTTTGCTTTTGGAAGCAGCATCCACAGTATAAGTATTGAGAGTATGAGCGGTCTGTGATATTTGACCGGTTGTCATTAGTATGAGTGGTGGACGATCTCTGCTCCCCCACCTGTCCTTGGTGCTAAGTCACTGCTCAAAGCCTTCATTACGGGATAGCAGGCTGTGCCGTCAAAAATCGAAACACCGTGGCAAGGAAATAGACCCTGGCTAATCTGTCAGACATGAACTGCCCTCAACACCCCTCCTTGGCCGACGACCCTATCTCTCTGGAGCCAGACGGACAACGTATATATATATATATATATATGTGTGTGTGTGTATGTGTCTGACACATGGCAGATAATGGTGAGTGAGTCTGAGTGTGTGTGTATCGGTGTGTATCGGCGGATGTGCGTGCATGTGTGTGTGACCATCTCTTTGCCCTTCTCAGCAGATTACAGCTGGAAGCCGGCGTTATCTCTGGGCCAAGGCCTGAAGTCTGAGATGATGTGACAACTCTCACTCCAGCTAACTTACTGATGGAGAGATTGGGGGGAAAAAAGAGAGGAAGTGAGTGAGAGACAGAGACAGCAGGGAGGTAGATATGCCTTAAAAGATTCAAACTCTTGAAGCCTGTCAACAGTTTGAGTCTGAAACTGCTGATATGTTGCTCAAATATTCTTCATTTTGGGCGCGCAGGTGGTCGAGTGGTTAGAGCGCATGCCATATACGCAGCCGATCGGTTCGAATCCCGATCGGAGGTCCTTTGCTGCATGTCACCCCCCCTCTCTCTCCCATGTTTCCTGTCAGTCTACTGATGAATAAAGGCGTCTATGCCAACAAAATCTAAAAAAAAAAAAAATCCTCATTTTGATCATTTTAACAAAACCAGTAAAAGTCTACGGGGACACCAGCGGCCCCATGAGGCTGTGACGCTCATTACCATTTTATTACATCCGAGACTCCAAGTTCCACACAGTGAGGTTCGTGTTATATAGTTGAAAAATGCTGAGTCAGAAACAAAAAATTTCAAGTCAGCCTCCTAGTTGTTATTCTGAGTCAGAGATACTGTGAATTTTTGACAACTACAATATCTTCCACTTGGTAAACAGATCCAAAAATATCTAAAAATGCTGCCATCACTGGGAATTATGTCAAAATAACATCTCAGAACCCATTGGTCGATTCAGCGACTTAAAGGGGAGCAATACACCGTCACTTTCACTTGCTGACTAACCTCCTACAAATATGTCAACATAAATTTTAAAAAGTACTTGAGGCAACGAGCCTAAACCTCTTGGAACAATGTGTGAATCCCATGTCGGAATACTGGGAGGTTTTTCTGTTCATTCTGCCAACATTGCTTGAATGCAGTGTTAGGCTCAGCAATACTTTGAGGATTAACATGTTAACTGTTAATATATTATCAGGGACAGGTGCTGGTGATTCAATTTTAAACTTACCCTGCAGATATTAAAAGCAAAAGATTCAGCTTGGAATATTAAATTCCAGCTGTTGTTTTTTCAATCAACAGGTTTTGCCCCATTGAAGAATCCAGATCTATGAATATGCAAATATAAAAGTTGCTTACTGGATGATGATTGGCTAGTCCAAACTAGCAGAGACAAATATTCCTTCTTCAGCAGATGAATATGAAAAATCTCTACATATACATCATTCTATACCGTGAAGCTCAAACATCTAATTAAAGAAACAATAAGCAAAACATATTAAGTGTCTGCTAGCACTTTAACAGTAGATGTATATGCTCACAGTATGTTAACATGCTAATGTGTAGCATGTTTTAGCTTACTACAATTTAGCCTACGAAGCATGTGAGCTTACAACATTTAGCATTATAGCACATTAGAATATTGGCCCTGATGAGAGTTGAATCATTTTTTGGAAATGACCAGTTGGTGGAGCTATATTAAATATATTTTCTTTTCAGCACTTAACTAGTTTGCTTATACATGTTCTATGTGCAATGACAATAAAGTTGAATCTAATCTAATCTATCCCAAATTATTGCATGATTCCCTTTTGGCGGGATTGTGAATCTACCAGTATATTGGATGCAATACTCTCAGGCTAAAAGCTTTTAACAGGTTATATACTGTATTGAATTGATCTAGCAGTCTGTTGCAGTACATCAAAAATGGACAATACAGACTATCTGATGTCTGAGTATTAATGCAACATCCTGACTGCTGTCCTGGTCGAAGCCTGGTAGAGGCCAGCAGAGAGACAAGCAGAGACAGCGAGACAGAAACATTGTGTGGACAAATACAGAGTAGAACCATGGAAACCAAATGTCAGAGAGGGGAAAGGCGAGACAGGGAGGGAGGGTAGAGGGCACGTACGAGCCTCCTCTCCCATCAACCTCTCCTATAACAGCAATCAAACCCTCAGGAGGTGAAAAGAGAGGGAGGCTTGGCAGGAGAAATCATGAGACTGGCTCCTGTTAACGCCACGAAATTGGGCGACCCGCTCCAACAGATCGAAAGGGAATTGTTGTGATGGGAAATAAACTTGAGTTCCCTTGAATGTAGTGTATGGCCAAGGCAGGGCCGTCCTGTCTGACTGATCCTCCAAGACTACTCATTAGAACCAAGCAGAGAGCAGGAATTGTGAAAACAGGGCTGAGGGGTTAAGCTCTGGGAGATGTTAGAGATATTGCACATTTAATTTCTCTCTATGGATGATGATCTGCTTTCATGAACTGATGCATTTCATGTATTATACATAGGAGAAACATAACATTTCTAGAAGGTCACAGAAAACATGTATAAGAGGTAAACAGCATCATGTCGATCTAGACATTGTAATTAAATGAATGACTAATGAACTTTAGCATTTCATACTCATTACACTCCTCACTGGATTTGAGGATATTATAAAACATTCTGCTTCCACAGAGATTTTTAATTTCGTTTACTGGAATTTACAATCTAATACCTGAATGGAAGCTCGGATTAGGAAGCTTTCAAGCTTTTAGACCTTTCTTGGTGAATTCAGATATACGTACATAGACTTTTGTTCTATTATTCTAAGAGCAGTCCTTAAATTGAGCATGTCTGCAGTTGAAATTGTGATTTCACTCACGTCATAACCAGGGTTTCATCTCCTGGCTCGCTCAGGAGTCCATCGACGAACACAGAGGTGCTGGTGAAATTGTGAACGGTCCACGTCTGTCCTTCATCGATACTGAATCTGTGGAGGAAGAGGAAGATTTCATGATCACCAAAACTTGTTGGTGTTAAATATGGCTATGTGGCATTCTACTCAGTTCATGAAATTGAAGGAAGCCCATTTTGTTCATGTGCATTTTGTGTTGGTTGTGCCCCTAAGGAAAATAGACAATGAACAATAGACAAACAGACCATGCAACAAAGCTATGAACCAGCGACAGAAAAGATAGAAATGATCTAAATAACACAAATTTTAAATGAAGCGCTTTCATGCAAAAATAAGATTTTCTGTTAAACTATTTGGGATTTGAGTTTGCCTCAAACCAAACGTTGCTTTATTCACTGTGCTGACAACTACTGGAGCAAACAGTGGCAGCAATGCAGAGTAAATGTGACTGCATGATGGAGAAGGATCAATGTAGAACTGAGCTCGCGCTGCAGGCTGTGTGTAGTAATGATGTGCTAACAAGTGCTACAATGTGATAATCAGTAGGTAAACATGCATGGATATAGAAAGCTAAGAACGATTCTGTTGCTATGGTAAAGGCTTCAAACAAGATTGTCTAACAGCGTCTGAAAACAGCTTTCCACAGCCAGAATCGGGAGGGAGAGCTTTAGAACTCTTACGAAACGAATGCAGCAGAAGGCCAGGTGTACGGAGGTGTGGAAGAAAACTATATTTGCATTCTCTTAAGTCCACTTGTTTCATTCTCCCAATGACTGTTCCCACCACTCTTTGTTTTTACAACCAAATGCAACATAATGAATCCTTCTGAGGAGTGAATGTCCAAATGTTTGCATCCTTATCCTCATTAAGATCACAAAGACACCTTGAGTATGGCCATTAGCCACTGTATAACGTAGTTAATTTGAAGCCATTCATTTAAAGAACTTTAATGTCTTCTTTTCTGATGATTCAAAGTCTGTTAAGGCAAATACGTAACACTTAACCATTTCTTCTTGAGCAAGGCACTAAGGCAACCATTGGCTCTGTAAGACATCAGCTGGACAACTACAGTCACACATCTAATTTAATCTATGTAATTTCTTCCTACCAGCATCTGAAGAATTATTAGAGATTGATGGGGTGATACCCTGTAATCAAACTGATTAGCAGGCAGCCAAACTTATGATTCCACTCCATGCTACACACCAGCATTTCTTCCAGTGCTATAAAGAAATCTAAAACAAGACTTATTCTAGTCAGAGCTAATCATAAATCATCAAATATACGTTACACAATCCTCTCCAGACCGTGTGTTACTTTGGCATCTCATTTCTCAGCCTGCCAGCTTTTCATAATTAAATGATATGAATTCGTTGTGTGAGTTACAGTGTAAAAAAAGAAAAAGAAAAGTCAACCGATGAGAGTGGCTAGGGAATTATGTGAAATGATTTGAGTGTGTGCGCACACATGCAGAGTTGTCGCTCTTAAATGTCTAGATGTGCTGCTTGTCAAGTGGCTGTGAAAATACCAATGCCTTGATACACAAAGTTGTAGATATCCTACCCCTGCATGGGAACATGGTGTAATTATTTCGGCGAGTCAAAGGCACTGTTGAGTCGGGGAACAAGTCTTGTTTTCAGGGATGTGGAAAGATTTTTTCCATGAGTGTCTAAATGCAGAGGGCTTGGCTTGGTGAAGAAGGGTTTTAGGTCAAAAAAGAATTCTTAACAGAGACAAGTACTGACTCTCTAAAGTCCTCTCTCTCCAGCTCGCAATGTCCTCAATACCACTCTTTCTCTGTGCGTCTTAACATCTGTTTTTTCCTTTTTTTAATCATCTCTGCTTCTTTCTCTCTGGGAAATTTAACCAGGCCACATGGATTTATTAAAGCTCTAATTATCACAAAGTAGAACTCCACACTACATCTTGTATGCAGCAAAAACAGCATTGCTGCACTGAAATTTTGGTGTTGAAAGGTAAAGGTGTGTTGAAGCTTTGACCACATCCATTGATCAGTGATGGGTGTGGCCTGCTGTCCTTGTGACCACACACACTACAGTGCAGCGCTACCTCACTGCTGAACAGGGTGTGAAACTCAACCATGTTCCTAGACAATAATGTAAAGATTCTGCTAGCAATACTAGACTGATCCAAATAATGTGCAATCACCAAAATCACCATGAAGTATGCAGTTACTCTTGCAATGACAGCTGTATTTAATAATGTAGGTCCCAAAGTTCCATTCAAAAGGGTGGCAGCAAACTTGCCTTGACTAACTACTGTACTTTGTCAGATGTAACAAAGGAAGAGCAACTCATCCAGCCAAACTGTGAGCGTTTTGATAAAGAAGACTGTAGTAGCTAGTTAACAATGTGGTCCAACACTGTCCACATTCACCATGCACTGACTTTTGTCTTTTGTGTAATGTCCATTCTGTACCCATATTCTATCGTCTCAACCAGCACAAATGGGAACTACAATATAGAGAGGCAACAGAATGCCAATACATTGAGTGGTATCACCTTCTGAAATAATGAAGCTTTTAAAACGACAGGTTAACAAAGGAACCCTCTTAATATAGAGTCTCAACACCTGGTAAAAACCTAAATGTGCAGTTTTCAGGGTCCCTGGCAGTTTCACACTTTTCCTACTTTGCTTATTCATATTAAAACAGTATCTTGAGATATTGAAATGATTATAACTTTAAAAAGGCTGCAAAATGATCTTTAACATTATTTGAATTGGAGACCAGTTGGAATCTCAACACTGACATAACTTATTCCCTTCTATAAAAGCCTGTGGTGTAACAGAATGCCAGTACAACAATAAAGTTGCAGTTTTATAACACAGTCGAGTAAGCCAGCTAATTAGAGCAGGCGTCCAACAAAGACGTGTACTGAAGATGTAATAAATCTATGTGCAAAATACTGGAATAACATCACAGCTCTGCCATTAGTTTTTTTGGCGTTAGAACAATGCCTTTTAGCTTTCGCAGCTGAAATGTGTTGCTCTGCTCATACTCACACATTACACTGTACTGTATTTCATTGGAGTTCACAAGAGTCCAACGAGAGGAGAGTTTCTACCCAGGAAAACAGAGACAGTGGGCCAGATAGAGTTCTGGAAGCCAGAAATCTCCGCACCTGATGAGGTGATAACATTATGGCCATTTTGTGTAATGAAGTGCTAAAAATCGTTCTCAATTCACTTTCGGAAAGTTGCTTTTCTCGCAAGGAACACTTTCTCTTGCCTTGACAGGTCTCTGTGGCTGCTTGCGAGATGTTTTCCACCACATTTCCAGAGGCTTTGGGATTATTGATTTAGCTGAAGTATGAGGGAGGGGAAAATGTGAAGGACAACACTCTGTGGTCTTTCACTGACAGACCGATGGGAGCTCATCGAAAAGGTCATTTGATTTATGTCTGTGATAAATGTTTTTCTGAGTACTCCCTTATCTATGGTTTCTCATTATTTCATCCTTATTTATTAAGGTCGATGAGATAACATCTTGCTGAGCTTGAAATTGTCAGTGTGAACTGTGGAGAGAGAGGGGATGATCTTAAATGATTTTGAAGGGTACAGGGTTGACTGGGTAACTGAACTTCCCCTGCACTGTAGAAATATCAGGCTGTGGAGCCTGTGATGATGCCACTACTTGATACTGTGAGACTAATATGTTAAATTATGACCACTGCCTTATCAGTTAATTCCCTTTATTCCATGATTTACTCGAAAACCCTTTGAAACAGTATTTAGTGGTAAGAGACACTAATCTCTTCAGGGTAATAATAATATATGAGGTGTCACAAATAATATTTAACTCTAATATTATATATAATGAAATCTATAACAGTTGAAACATGCAAAATTGGAGGTTATGAATAGACTACAGCAACAGAGCCATAATTACTAATAATCTATTGCCTCATTTACTCAGTGATGTTGTTAATCGTGAACCAGACGAACACCAGCACTGCAGAAGTAACCACTGTGCTAGTGGTATGATGTCATACATTATATAACAAAACTCACTTCTGTCATGTTCGATATCACGAAAATGTAATTTTGTCAATGGGAAACAAAGTGGAACGGGCCAAGCTATACCACTCTATTTTAGCCAATCAGCAGGGATCATTCATGCTTGTGCACAGGATAGGTGGAAGTCATTAAAGCAGCTGTCTGTGTGAGGACATGACAGTCTTCTGTCTACTAGCACATGCTGAATGGTGGGGGAGGGCTGGTGAACTGCAGAGAGGCTGCAGCCTATTCACAATGAAAGGGTTTTCTAATGGAACAGATATGCTTCCATTTTATTAAATGTATCAATCTGCACTGAATTTGAGACAGTCTCATGGAGACCCCCTCACGTTTTAATGGTCCAAGTCAGTTTCTATCATACAAACATCCTGCTGTATATATATTATGCCAACAATCTTTTTCCAGAATGACTTTTTTTTCTTTTTCTGTCTGAACCCTCCTTGCTCCACCTTTTACACTTATTGGGACCTTTATACATTTGTACTGGCGAGCGTTATTTTCAATTCAAACTGCACTCTTTCTGTCTTGATTTGATTATTTGCTCTTGACATCTGACATTCAATGGATTCGTCCACTTGAAAGAGTGGGAGGACGTTGATGGTCCCAAAGCACCTGCCTTACAGTAAAGGTAGCCTGTTGACAATTGGGACTGTGTAACTCTTAATCAGATAGACTCAACATGTTTCAACATTAAGTGAGCCTCAGGTCAATTTTTTTCCCCCCACAAAATTTTTTCCCACATTGCTGGTGGCCTTGCAGCCCAGTAGGTGGGCCGGCCCATCTGCTGTTTGCCAGAACTGCCAGATTGCCAGTCTGAGCCTGGCAGTCACTGAAACACCAATTTCCACAGATAATCCTTGTGCCAAGTCAGAAGCCTTTCTGTTTTTCAATGCAAGGATGACGAAGTAGTGAATTCTACATATAGCTACTACACCTTCTGTTATTAGTAGTGTGGCTCCTCCTGTGTGTCCGTTCAGTAGCCCAATGATGATCTTGTATTCTTGCATATGAAGTATAACACTCTTACTTGTTCAGGAAATTGCTTATCATGTGAAGCTATGTTCCATTAGACACAACCCGGGCCATTGGGGTTGTAGATTGAGGCATCTGTTTTCAATGTAGTCTATCTAACCTAGATAGTTTTCTGTTACAAATCAGATCACTCTAAAAATACCACAATTACTGATGATGATACAATTTTGAATCATTTAACATGCAAGTGATATCACACATGGGTGTCCTCAGTTTTGTACCAGAAATAAACCAATATTATTATTCTAAATAAAAACATGCATGACTCTTAGTTTCAATTTACCATTAAGTTGGACATATTAAATTGTCTAACCCTAACCCTAATGTAAAATGGACATGGTAAATCTTATATTTGAACAGAAGGAGTAATATGTTCTTGGTGACAGCTGACCAACAGTATCCATGTATGTTTCTAACCTACTGTATACTGTAGCCTAGTTTTTGCATAGAAAGCTTTTATTGTTTTATTTTTTTACAATCCTCATCTATTCACCTTTTAGTCACCTCATATTTCAATGTTTTTCTTTCCAGTGTTGTTTCCCATGATTATAATGCGTGGGTCTTATCTGTATTTTGGTTTCCTGTTAAACACTTTACATCTGCACACACTAACCTGTATCAAACATGCAATACAAATGAAGGTTTATTGATTTACTGACTGCCAAACACCTTTTAATTTCCCACTGGAACTAATCAAATTAATAATGTAATTTATCTACATCATATCAGAGATGCATGACACTAAATGGGTTTAATCAAACATCATTAATATAACAATCTCATCCTGTTAAAGCCTGCCTTACTGCAGCAAGGAACTGGTATTGCTATGGTAACCGGCTAGTGATCTTACTTGAGTATTTTGAGGGGAATAGAGGTGTCCTTGATGGCAACAATGACCCCACCGTGGTCCAGGTACAGGATGTGATGCTCCTCCTCGAAAACCTTCAAAGCAAAACAAGTCAGGAAATATGTTACTAATGCAGTCATTAAAATTCAGTCCAAATCCTGAAAAGCAAAACTTTAACATCCAAAAATGGTACGAGACATACTTTGAGGTTCAGTTTCGAGTAAGAGAAAAGTGGACGGATATGAAATTGGATTTTGGTATCTCCTTGGATCCTGTGTGTGGAGAAGGTTAGCGGGGATGCAGAGAGGGAAAGAAGAAGAAGCAGCAGTGAGGTAGGACATGATGTACCTGTCTCCACGTCTTCCCACAGTCTGAAGTGATGTACATATCCTCCTTATATTCTACTAGCTTAGAGCCAAGGTTACCTGAAGGAAAGATGAAACATTGAAAATTGAATCAAGCAATGAGGCTCATATGAACAGGCATTGATTCAAAAATACAGATGTAACCAATGTCAGCAGTGTACATAGAGAATAAGCAAACACAGTACAGAAGTCACAAAGGTTACATTTTACACTTACCTTTTAGTAAGTAATCATTCTGACCTAAAACATGACTGTAAGAGCCAGAATTGTGACTTTTTATCTCACTATTTATCTTTAGTATAAATGTGGATAATTATTTAGTTGGTAGTAGTAGTTTATTTATCCTGTAAGTCAAAATTCTCAGTGATGTCACACATTCAACATAGACCTAATTTTGACTTGACTTTAATTGTGACTTAATGTCTGCCAATTTTCACTTACACATGTACTCCTTTCTACTATACATTTGAAGACTCTACGCCAGAGCTGGAGTAACCCTGATTTCAGACCCTCAGGAGCCACAGAAGACATACTTAATGTGTAAAATAAGTGAAATTCCCTTTAAAACGTTATCACTTTAACTTGGAATCTCACAGTTTTGAATTTCTATCCTATTATTGAACTGACAGCTAACAAATTTGGCTTAGCATGAGTATTTTTATCTTTCTGAATCCTTATATTGTAAGTTTTTAAATATTTTTCATACAAAAATGGGTTTCTCTAGCAGACAGAGAGATGCAAAGCATGACCCAGATGGCTGTCTTTGCCTTGCTCATATACAGATGGGCAGCACACTTACTTGTCTTAACTTATTCAGTTTTCAGGACCTCTATTTTTTTCCCCCCTCCATCTGTCAGGAATGCCCGTGCACAAACAAACACAGTAAAGTATTCAATAAATAAAATTGCTATTGGTTCAGTGAACTCCTCGGTGTGTTAGAGTGCTCAGGCATGAAGTGGTGTGGTTTAGACTCCACCGCTGCACTGACAGAAAGGAAGACTTGTGCCAGAGCTCTTCCTGAGGTAAACGGGTATTTGTCTCTGGAGTGTTTTATCTAAGCCATGGAGACTGTTTGCATATAATGGAGTGTTATTGTAAGGGCTGCAGACATAAATGCACAAACACTACCACATCTACTGTTATCAGTTTTGTATATAGTGTCTAGTTAATTGGATTTGATTTACACGTAAAAAACTTAAACTACATCACATACAGCATAAGGGTCAATGATGGTTTTTTGTGTCCATGTGGTTTATTCAAATGTGAAAATAAACATATGAATAACTTGCACACATTCTTTTTGTGTGGACTCAGCATCAAATTTCTGCTTTTAATCCATTTTGAGAGAATATATTAGAGGATTATGGTAAAAATGTCTAAGTGGTGTAACCATAAAAACTTCGTACCAAATAATTCAACTTGCTTAAAAACAGTAAATTCTCAATAAAACACCATATCAACTAGTTTGGCATGATCTTACATTATAACTTTTATATTAAATAAAAGTAATGGAATACAATTGTTCTAAATATCACATTCAATCTGGGGAATCATGGAGATCAGGAACCATTTACATTCTTTTGTGGTTACACTATTTGACATTTTCAGGAGCATTCAGTCTTACTTTTGGTAAGAAATCCTGCAAATTTCAAAAATACTAAATGTACATTTGAACAAACCTGATGCTGCTTTTAAAACTACTTTTTAACATATTTTTGAATTGCTCATCTTGCCAACCCTTATTTCTCACTGACCCATATATTTATTTATTTTATATTTGATTTCTCCATTCAAACACTCACTCTAAAAATGTTTTTATTGATGTTTCCTAAGAAATACAAAAGTTGGCTGAGCTGCAGCCTTCAACTCACTGTTGGCACCGGCTAAGACGTTCAATATAGACCACAGCTAAAAACAACAGCATAACCTACCAGTCCACTATCAGAAAGGAAGCGCTTTGCTTGTCTTCATCCCTGCATCTTCAAGGCGATGCTGCTTTTTGTTCTGTATTATTCTCTTTTTTATCTACAGAGATAGTATCTACTGTATTATTATTATTGGAGTCAACTGATCAGTTTGTCCTGTCTTCATTAAAAAAGAAAGTACAGATGCTTCTTCAGATGAACAATGTTCTTTTAAACCCCTGTGCAGTGTCAGGACCAGATGCCATCAAATATTTGCTCATTTTGAGCTATATCAGAGTTGTGTGTATTGATTAAATGGGGTCTGAAACTCACCAGCACCCATGATGAGACCTGGAGCTGAGTCTTTGGTGTGCACAGTCCCAGACACGTAGGGGTTGTCTGCCCAGCGCAGGTGGAGGTGGAGGTGGCAGTCCGGCTGAAGAGAGAGCAAAAACTTGTCATTCTACCACAGCGTACGTACTGATCCACCATGTAATAGGTTGTTTCACAGTACAGTCAGGACAAGAATAGAGTACTGTGTAAATGGATGGTAAACTAAAGACACTCACACTTGCTTAGTCATGTTGAATAAGTCTTAGCGCATAGATACCTGATAATCCTACTGCAAACACAGCTCAGTGTGGGGTTTGAGCGCCGTTAATCAAATTTAACACAGTGAAAAATATTTAATGCAAGATAATTCATTTCAAATGAGGGACTGTGGCTTGAAATTCAGCAACGCAAACAATTTTTCAGAGGCAGTGATGCTCTGGATTTCAGTCTGCTTTTCTGTGGGCCTCGTTTATCCCTCTTTAATCACACTGTGCCGAGCTGTGGCTCATGCATTTTCACTGTGGACTCACAGCAGGGGGTAGAGTTAGCTCTGCCTTGTTAGTGGCGTTATTCTTCAATAAAAACAGGACTCCAATATAAGATATGGACATATTTAGCTCTATTTGGTAGGAACATTTTTTTTAAAATACTGTAGGAATAAACAGTAAAAGATGAAACTGAGACAGTGAGATTGTCAGGTCATCTAACTAACCATGATGTCCTGTGGAAAATCCTTGGACTCAAAAGAACATAAAAGTAATTAAACCTCAATACCGCATTGCCAAATAAGGCTGGGTATCGTTTAAAAAATTACGATAGCAGTACCAATCCAAGTACCCTTAAAGTGATACTGATACCAACTCAGTACTTCATTTGATACCCATTCCACATTTTGAGCACTTGCTTTTATCTGTAGCTGTAACAGGCGTGTAGTGTAGACACACTTTACAGCGTTTAAGTGGCATCTTGGCTACTGAACTCAAAATTACAACGACTTCACCACCACAGACGGGTTGTGGCTGCTGTGGCAGTGGACCAATCACATGTCGCATTAAATAGAAGAACGCTTCCATTGAGTAAGTTCATACTAAGGTGATGAAAAATCATTGATTCCATCATTCTTATAAATATTATATACCATTTCTGCTATGCCATACCATTTCTATTAGATGCCAGTAAATTCTACTCACTGTACCTTTAACTGTCCATTGCAAGTCTGACAATATTATAGAAATGCAATGCTAAATCAGTGAGTGCTCTACAGAATTATAATAGAGGAAAAGTCATTGTAAGACAATCATCAATTAATCTCATTAGTCTGCAGGATTCAATTCATTACAGGGAGATTTTGCCATTAAAGGAGTATAACACTGTTTTTGCTTTACATTATTTTTTACCACTGAGCATTTTCAACAGCATGCCGTAATCTTTTACATTTCTAAGCATGTTGTTTTATGTTTCCCAAAGAACTACTGCATCCGCTCAGTTCATTAAGAGAATTGCCAGTTATGCAATCCACCACAGTGAACATCATGGCTGCTTTTATTTTCATCGACGTTACACTGGAATACATGAATATATTGTGCAGTCGTATAAGTAAAGCAGCTTGCAGTCTGTGCCTTGCCGTCACATTTCACCAAATCATATCTTGTTGTGACTCATAAGCTCTGTGAAACCTTGACTTGAGTTCTGAAAACTCTGATATGTATGTTTGGTGTGAATGGACTAACACATACTGCAGGTATATGTTCAGTGTTGAAATGTATCTTTTGGCATATCCACTTTCTTTGTCTGCTTCTTTTTCTATGTACAGTAACTTTAGGTTATTTACATAACCCCGGTTCTCTGAGTAATATGAGTGAGATGTCTCACTATGGGATGCACGCCTCGCTGCAGCCCTCAGAAGCATTTATCTCATTACGCCAATCCTGATTGGCTGGTGAACGTGTCCGTCCGCCACAGGTAGTCCCATCTACCTTAAATAGCTCATGCGGACGGCACCACCCTCATTCAAGATAAGCACCTCTTCTCACTCGCCCAAGCAAGAAGGGTAGTCTGGTGAGACATCTCACTCATATTACTCAGAGAACCGGGGTTATGTAAATAACCTAAAGTTCTCTTTCATAATATTTCGTTCGATGTCTCACTATGGGATATGGTTGCTCCCGTATTGCCAGACAAGCTTATCGAGCGTCCACCAACCCACAGGGAAAAATGTACTCTGTTCCAATCAGGACAGCAAAACCGCGCGTGCCACGCACGGAGCGGAGACGTCCAGCATATAAAAACGGACAAAAGTGAGAGGCGAGGACCAACTCGCTGCAGCACAGATGTCCTGAACAGAAACTCCCCTGAATAAGGCCCAGGATGCGGCCAAGCCCCGAGTCGAGTGCGCCCGCAGACCCGCAGGTGTCTGCAAACCCTGACTCGTATAAGCCAAAGCAATCGCCTCCACGACCCAGTGGGACAGGCGCTGCTTTGTGACAGGTTTCCCCTTATGAGGATTAGCCCAGGAGACAAACAGCTGATCGCTCCTCCTGAAACCCTTAGTCCTGTCCATGTAAGTGCGCACCGCACGGACTGGACATAACGCATGTGACCGCTGCTCTCCAGGTGAGGCAGCAAAGGCCACAAGGTCAATAGGAGAACATGAGCCCACTACCTTAGGCACAAAGGCCGGGTTGGGCTTCAAAATCATCCTCACATCCCCCGGGAAAAGCTGAGTGCATGATGGATGCACCGAAAGCGCATGGATGTCACTAACCCGTTTAGCCGAAGCCAGAGCCAGTAACAACACTGTCTTGAGAGACAGGTGTTTCAAGCCTGCTCCCCCCAGCGGCTCAAAAGGAGGACCCTTGAGCCCCTCCAGAACCACCGCCAGATCCCATGGTGGCACCAGCGGTCTGGACACGGGGAGAAGCCTGCGCGCTCCCTTCATAAAACGGCAAACCAGCGGGTGCTGGCTCGCTGTTTGTTCCCCAAACCCCACGTGACAGGCGGCTATAGCTGCCAAGTACACTTTAACTGTGGAGAAGGCTTTTCGTTTGTCAATCAGGTCCTGTAAGAATGACAATATCACACCCACTGGACACTGAAAAGGAACATGGCCATTTCTGTGACACCAGTCCTCAAACACTCTCCACTTACAGTCATACAGAGACCTAGTGGAAGAGGCTCGAGCACTTTGTATAGTGGAAATCACACGCTGTGGGAGTCCCACCGCTGACAAATTGAACCACTCAGGGGCCAAACCCACAGCGCCAGGCGTTCTGGGTGCGGGTGGAAAACCGCCCCCCCCCCCTGCGATAACAGGTCCCTGCGCAGCGGGAGCTGCCAAGGTTGCACGCACAGCAACCGATATATCTCCGCCAGCCAATGCATCGCAGGCCAATGCGGAGCTATCAGAATCAGCGCGTGGCCGTGGTCCCTCACTCCGGATAGAGTGGGGGGTAACAGTGCCAGGGGAGGGAACGCGTAAAGAAGCTCGTGCGGCCAGACGTGCGCTAGTGCGTCTATGCCGAAGGGAGCATCCAGGCTGCGCAGAGAGTAAAACAGCGCGCACTGCGCGTTTCCTCTTGACGCGAACAGATCCACCGCGGCCCGACCATAACGGGCCCATATCTGTTCCACAATCACCGGGTGCAGAGTCCACTCCCCGTATACCGGCGCGCCCCTGGACAACAGGTCCGCGCCCGTGTTCAGAGCTCCCGGGACGTGCGTCGCCCTCAGGGAGAGGAGACGACCGCAGCTCCACAGGATCAGTCTGCGAGCCAGCATGTGCAACTGACGAGAGCGCAACCCCCCTTGGCGGTTGATGTACGTTACCGTCGTCGTATTGTCCGTCCTCACCAGGACATGATGGCCCATGAGAGACGGAAGGAAGTGTTTCAGGGAGAGGAACACCGCTGAAAGTTCCAGAAAATTTATGTGAGACCGCTGGAGGTCCACACTCCAGCGGCCCCTCATCGACCGGCCCTCGTGAATTCCGCCCCACCCTGTCAGGCTGGCGTCCGTAGTGACCACCGTCCTGGACAGGACAGAGCCCATGGGCACCCCGCGGGTCAGAAAAGACGGGGCTCGCCAGTGGCGCAGTGCCCTGACGCACCCCGGCGTAACCAACACTCTCCGTGCGCCATGACGCACGGGATCCCGCCCGCATGAGGCCACCCAGAGCTGGAATTCCCTCATGTGGAGGCGACCGAGACGGACCACGAGAATGGCTGACGCCATCAGTCCGAGTAATCGAAGACACAATCTGAATTGAACAGATTTGCCTGGATGGAAATCGTTCTGTCGCACCAGGCGCAGCAGGGATGCGTGTGTGAGCATCCTGAACTTGTATTTCCTGAGAAATTTGTTCAGAGCACGTAGATCCAGGATAGGGCGAATACCACTCCCCCCCCGTTTTGGGACCAGAAAGTACCTGGAGTAAAAACCGCTCTGACACTGTGCGGGAGGAACGACACAGATTGCTCCTTTGTTTAACAGTGAGAGGATTTCCTCTTGTAAAACACGAGCTGACTCTCCCTGAGCCTGGGAGTGTATTATGCCGGCGAATCGAGGGGGAACAGCGGCAAACTGCAGCCTGTAACCCCTCGAAATCGTCTTCAACACCCAGGGTGAAGCTGCGAGCGCAGCCCACTTCTCCCACCTGCGGCAGAGAGGTGAGACGCGCTGCAGCTCCTCCACCATGAGAGGTCCCAACCGCGGTGCGGTGGCGCCCTCTCGTGGTGGAAAACTGACATGGCCTCTGGGCGGTGCTGTGCACTTTGGCCCGGGAGGACAACGCAGTGACGGGGACCTCACTGCCCTCACCCCGGGAAAAGCCGCGGCTTTTCCCGGGGGTGGGACAGCAGGTGCCGCCACCGCGCTGTTTATTTTTATAGTTTTGGCTTTTATTCGCTGCGCCCTCGGCACTCGGCCTGGATGCGACAGCGGGACACTTTCTATTTTCTATATGAAAACTTGTGTGTGTGTGCGTGCTTGTGGACATGGGAGAGGGGCAACCGCTGAACCCTCTGCCGTCAGATGTCCGTCTCTCCCGGTCTGCTCTGGCACGGTCCGTGGCAGCTGGGAGATGGGGGCGTGGGGGGCCCCGGAGTGCACGCTCGGAAGCCAAACAGGTGGAGCTGGAGAACGGGGAACTTCCAGCTGCATCACCGGTGACGAGAGGGGCGGTCAGGCCGCTCTCTTCCTCTTCCTGGCCTGGTGGCTAGTAGCTTGCGCGGGCTGTGCCGGCGGAGCTGTAGCTGGGGCCGAGGGCTTTTTGAACCAGCCGGGCCGCCCGGGCACGGGCGGCAGGGCGGGCTGAGGCTTCGGATGTTTCGGTATTTTGAACTGCGAAACCTGGGAGGCAGCCTGCGCGAAGGATTTACGCTGCGCAGGTGGAGAGGGAGCTGAGGGCTTGCGAGGGAGGCAGAGCTTGAGAGCTTCGTCTTCCTTCTTTTTGGCTTCACACCGTTGTTGCATCGATGCTAGGGCGGAACCAAAAATACCCTCCGGGACAATGGGCATGTCCAGGACGTCGTCCTTCTCTCTGTCTGACAGGCTGGCGAGGTTGAGCCACCGCGCTCGCTCCTGCAGAACCATGGTCCCCATCGCTCTTCCCGTGGCCTGGACCGCGCAGCGTTGGACACGGAGACACAGGTCGGTGATGACCGGTATCTCCTCCCACGCAGCTGGGTCCTGAGTTTGCGCAACATCCTCGCACAACTCAGCCTGGTAAGCCGTGAGCAGCGAGAGGACATTGAGCGCTCTGGCCGAGAGCGCCGCCGCCTTGTACGCATTCTCAGTCAGGGCTGACTGAAAACGGTCGGACTTGAACGGCAGGCTGGGGCTCCGGGAGGACACCGCTGACAGCTGGGGGTGAAGGTGAGCTGCAACAAGTGGCTCCATCGGAGGCATGCGGAGCAGACCCAGGCTCTCCATCGCCTCACAGTCGAGGGACGAGGCCCCGGGAACCGGGCTCCGGCTGCTGTAGGGGCGGTCTCTCCATGAGCGCGCCACCTCCTCCAGCAGCTCCGGGAAGACAGGGAGAAGTTGCTTCGTCGCGCTCTTGGCCAAGGGCAATTTCTTCCCCTCGTAGCGAGATCTGGTGGTCTCAGCTACGACAGCGGGCCAGGGGATGCCCAGCCGGGCAGCAGCGCGTTTGCACACGTCGAGCATGTCCGAGCTGGGGGAGGGAGAAGCTGGTGTGCTACTCTCATCTCCATCCCGAGAGTCGACGGAAGCCGCGGGCTTTGCAGCCCGAGCCGGCGTGATGAAGATGTCATCCTCTTCCTCATCCTCTGATATGAGGAGATCCAAGGCGCCATCATCATCTTCCCCATAGTCCAAATCCAGGACGTCTTCCTCCAGCGGGGGAACCGCGGCTAGCTCGAGCTGGGAGCCCCAGCTGTCGCTAGCCTCCGGTGTCGCCACCGCAGCGACCCCCACCTCCTCTCCGCCCTCGACGGCGGCGCCGTCGGAAGAGAGATGGGGGTCATGTCCAGACAGGCTAGCCTGGCGGGCTAGTCGTCTGCGGAGACTCTTGATGGTGAACACCGCACAGTGTTGACACGAGCCGGGGACCTCGATAGCCGCCCGGGCGTGTTCCAGCCCAAGACAGCACGAGCAGACCTGGTGTGGATCCATGCTCGATATCTTATTCCCGCAGCGACAGAGTCTGGCTCCGGAGTCTCCGTGCCCTCTGGTGTGAGGGGTTTTAGCCTCCATTCCGTGCGAGCTGGTGTGCAGGCAGGGAACCGAGGCAGTTAGCTGGTGTGCTAACCGTGAAGAAGCCGAGAATTAGCTGGTGTGCTAATGCCCGGTGCTCGAGTAGCCGTGGTGGGGCGTCGAGAGCAGTGCTGACCAAGCCGTGGAGGGCAGGAAAGCACTGAGTTCGATCTGGTGTGACCGACGAAGCAGAAAAATGTCCTAAGCTAGTAGCGCCCAGCGACAGAAGCTAAATAAGATCCGTCTATGGACAGTTAAGCTAGCTAGCCCTGGACGCGAGATATGCTCCGAGTGAGAAGAGGTGTTTGAATGAGGGTGGTGCCGTCCGCATGAGCTATTTAAGGTAGATGGGACTACCTGTGGCGGACGGACACGTTCACCAGCCAATCAGGATTGGCGTAATGAGATAAATGCTTCTGAGGGCTGCAGCGAGGCGTGCATCCCATAGTGAGACATCGAACGAAATATTATGAAAGAGAACCTTTCTGTTGTTTTCCCCCCATGCTTTCTGACAACATTCACATCAACTTTTTTTGACAGTCAGTGCTTTACTGTAAGAAGCGTGATTGTGTTTTCACAGCCATGGTGACCTTATTTCAAGGGGAACACTACATACCTGTTTGCATCTTGTTATTCCTACAGTATAGATTTCAGGTATTACTCAATGGCTCTTTTCACACCTGGCATTACATGTGTTGGGTTTGATCCGATTACAAGTGGAAAGCTAGAAGTATTTCTGTACACCTGGCATTAGAATACGCCTCCACATCTGTCTCGAGTGACCACTTGTGATCGCGTCTCACTTTTCACTCTATATGCAAATAAATGCGTACATCATTTCCGTTTGAAAAGACCAAATTGTGTTGTTGTTTTTAGCCGGCAGCCTAATGTGCCAGAAGTGAAAAGAAGACATTTGGCATGCGGGGCAAAAGCTAAACTCTTCAGCCCAAATGGAAATCAGACTGCATGTTTCATGTACTCCATTTAAGAGAATCCAATTTGTCTGTTGTTCTGGAATCTTCTTGTCGTTTGCACTTCATAATGATGCCGTTGACACCCAAATTAGTTTGTAGGCTACTTCTGTTGTTGCAGAGGATGCCAGTTTTGTATGCAGCCTTTTGATGTGACCCAGGACACAGGACAGAACACCTCTGAATGTGGTCTGATCCGATCTCAATGTGTCCTCTTGGGTACATTTACGCCTGTGCTGAGCTGTCCACTTGGGATCTGATCACCCAAGACACATTTTATTGCCAGGTGTGAACAGGGCCTACAGCACACTTCATTCTGTTTATACAGTAGGCCATTACTCTTGCCCAGTCTCTGGCAGGTGGCAAGGTAATAGATGCAGCTGACAGTGTTTGCCTGTTACAATGAGATATTAGATAGTATATCTAGCATCTGACTTTGTCTAGCTCTATGGCTTGTGATGTCAGTGAGGTGATGTGTGTGATGGCCGAGTTTGACAAAAAGCTTTTTCCCTGACCAACAGATGTAAAGATGTGGATCCAGGAGAACTTATTTGCTTTGGGAGGCCATTGTGTTGAGCAATGGATGTGATAGAAGAGAAGAAGAGGTCAATATCAGAGTGAACAGTCGTGTGTGTGTGTGTGTGTGTGTGTGTGTGTTTCAGGAATGGTAAACAAGTCACGAGCTGATATTTGTGTTCCCCTTCAAATCTGTCACCTGACTAGAGTGATGGTTCAAATAAAGGACCTGACTGGCTCTCCCTCTATCTCCCTGTGAGGTGTGATGTATAGATATCAGGCTCCGGGTGACTCATTGCTCTTTGCCATCTAGCCCTGCAGTAGCAGCTTTGACAAGATGGATGGAAGAGCCAGACAGGCATCTCACACACATTCCTCAAAGTATAACACTCATTCTCTCTACTCTTGCTTTGTGTTCACACTCTGATCAACCTGGTCGACAGGTCTCAGCGTTTTTGACTGATTGTTGGAGGTGCAGGAATACCCAAAGCTACAAATAGTGTTTGTAGCTTTGGTGTTATTTTACACTGCTGTGACGATGTATCAGTAGAAAAAATGATCTTTGTCCAAGCAGCATATTTTAAAGAGCGTTTTGGCGTAATTTCAAGCCACTATGTGTAGAAATAGATAATGACTTTGGCACCCCCCTGTGGCAGTACAACAAAAAGACACTATCGGACAGCAAAGCGTGCTGTTATCCTTCATGGACCTGACCCAGAGGACATTGAAATTGGACTGAAAGCTTTACATAGACGGCTCTAATTTGTACTGGAACCAACACAAACAAAAACTTAATAGAGGTTCAGCAACCCTTTCTAAGTAGGTAAATACCGCTAGTGGTGCTGAAATGTCTTGGCGCTCTATTGGAAGCAGAGTTGTTGATAATGTTAGAGCTCCACTTCAAAGCTGCACACTGATCGTAGCTACATAGAACACATTGTGTATTTGTCCTTATACAGAGAAATAGTGCCATCAATAAAATAATCAAAGAAAACGGGGTTGGTACTTACTGCTTTGCAGCTAATCGGCTTGCCATTCATGTCAGTGGTGGGCGGGGCCAAGGGTTCCCAGTCTCGTCCTTTGTTATAGGTGATGAGAGTTGTCACTTTCCCATCGATCTTCTGATTGGCCAGGAAGACACCTTTAATTCCACGTACCTGGGAAGCACAGTGGGTTCACTTAGCCGACATAATGTAGTGGTCATAACAGAGCATGTAAGACTGCAGCACTGAAGTGAGCAGGGCTGTATTTTATTTCTTGTGAGTTCAACTTTTCTTTTTGTGTGTTATTTCTTCTTTCAAAAGTTACATTGTCTCACTTTAATCACATAACTGGGTTTAGGTGAGATGTTCTTATAAAGAGTCCAAACAATCGCCTGCTGTAACTTTACCTTCAACTGCACAGCTAGATGTAGAATATTAACCAGAATCTGTCCTTCAACTGTCGGCAGTGGTTGAAACCTGATAACCCACAGAGCGATACGTTATGGAACTATTCATGTTACTTGGAGGCTAAAGGAAACCACTGACACAGAAACGGCAGGGCTGTAAAAGTTTAACTTGCTGAAATCAATACAGACTGTGTGTTTTTTTTTTGCGACTGTGAGGTTTGCTCGCTACAGGCTCTGAAGCTGAAACATTAAACAGCGAGACGATTATGAGGACAGTGCAGACAGACATGTAAAGAAAGCCACGCAGCATGTCAGGCATATCTCTGTCTGCAGACTCCCCCAGTTGCTATCTCTGTCTATTATGTAGCTCTGATATTTATAGAGTGAAACAAGGTAATTGTTTAAATCAAAGTACATGTGCCTGCCTGCATTCATTTCTCTCTGGACTTGTGGCTTATTTTCTTTCCTTCATCTCTCCACGGCTGCTTAGCGTTTTTTCTTGTCATTTTTTGCTCCTTCTGCTTCCAGTCTTTATCCATCCGCTGTAAGTCGTTCACCTCTCTATCTCTATCTACAGCATGTGATGAGAGTACAACCCGGAGCGAGGGAAGAGTGAGGAGGAGGAAATGAGTTCTGCAGTGAGGGCCTTTGCCTACATGGTCCACCGCCTCGCCTTTTTTTCTTCTTCTGCCAACACTTCCTCTTTCCTTCCTCCTCTGCTTCTCTGCTTATTTCATGTCTGCATCATCCATTTATCTGGAGACCTTGCTAAAATACTCAGGCGACACGGAGATGAACAATAGCTTGACTGATGGAATGTAGAGAGTTCAGAGAGTTTCAAGATCAAGCTCAGTCACCACAACCTTTCCGACTCCTTGAACTAACGTCTTCATAACCGATGCAAGACTGCTTTCAATAACTAAAGGCTAGACATGAATATCCATTTAGGTGGAAGAAACATATGCATGTATCTGAATATTTTAGCACACACAAAGGATGCTTAAAGCCTGTTCTGTGTGGGCATGGACTGTGCATTAGTGGTAGGGATTTCTTTAGTCTTTTTTCATTTGAATCAAGGCAAATGATACTTAACCTTTGTGTCATCCTCCCGTGTCAAATTGACCCTGTCTGTTTTGACTGTTCCTTCCTTCCTTCTTCTTTTCCTTTCCTCCCTCCTTCCTTCTTTCTCCCTCCCTTCCATCCTTCCTTTCTCCTTTCCTTCCTTATTTCCTCTGTCCTTCCTTTCCTTCTTCTCTTCCTTCTTTCCTTTCCTCCCTGCCTTCTTCCCTTCCTTCCTTGACTCGAGGACAACAGGAGGGTTAATATAGCTGTGTCAGGGGTTTGGGGTAGTGTAAAGCTATGATCAGTTGGCAAAATTTACATCACAGGGACTTCAAGAATTTCAGAGGTAGCTGTCCCCATGGTACCCATTAGGTATTGTACCCATGGTACTCATGGTAATGCATGATGGCATGATGGATTCAGTGATCTACTTTAGATTTCAATCCACATCTATGGCCATGAGCTCTGAGTTTCCTTTGCAGAGTGTCTGGGATACATCTCAGAGACAGGGTGAGGAGTCAGATATATAGAAAGAGCTCAGTGTATAGCATATATGCTCCATTGCACTCCATTGCACTGGAGTTGAGGTTGTTCAGGCATCTGATTAAGATGCCTTCCTGGATACTTCACAGTGGAGGCGTTTCTGGCATACTTAACTTGGAAGAGATTGGAGGGACTGACCCAGAACTTGCTGGAGGGGATTACATATGCTATCTATGCTGACTGGGTCTCAGGATTCCCCAGAAAAACTGGAAAATGTAGCAGCGAGAAAGGACATCATAAACATCTTTTAGTGCTGTAAATGTTTTCCAGGATAATGGAGACATCAATGGCCTAAAATGTTGTATGTAGTCCATGTGTAATAATACAAGCCAGAAATAGTCCCTAAGAGATGTATTATTTACTCTTGTTTGAATAACATTTGCTAAAAACTTCAGTGTCCTGCTGTTTGAGGAAATTACTGTGCATAATTTTTTTAAATGGAACTATATGTGAGCAATTTTTATATTAATGTCTTCATTAGGGACAAATGGGGTGAGGAAGTCGGGAAGTAATGAGATAAACTAGCACATTGTTGGTTTCAGTTACTTCATTGGATTTGTTGACAATAATAAAAATAAAGGATGGTGTCAGCGTTATCCTCTAAGCATGATTAACTGGTCCACCCACCCACTAAGAAAGGAGTTTACATTTAGACCCTGCTCAATTGGACAATTTGGAGACTATTAACAAGGACTATTAATGTATTTTGCAACCAAAGTTAATTTACCTCAAGGATGTCGATGAGGACGTTTTCCTCTGGCTGCTTGGTGCTGCGAACATTTTCCAGGATGATGGAGTAGTAGACGCCCTGGGGGTCCGACTGGTAGAGGTTATATGTATCTGACTGGTACCACTCCTGGAGGGCGAGGAACACCTGGTTCTCATCCGTACTCACTATCTGAACATCCTGGAGGCAAAAGACACAGCGATGGAGGGAGGAAGAAGAAGAATGAGTAGGGGTCAAAAAGGTACAGTCATTTTCTGAATCAGTGGTCTTGGGAAAGAATGACAGGTAGAGAGAAAAGAAGAGAAATAATGAAATTGAAGTAAAAGAGGGAACATTAATTATGAAAACAGACGACAACAGAGAAAGCTCACAGAGTTCAGAGAAATCATTAAAGAAAAAAATACGAAGGCAAAAACAGTTAGACATTGAAAAATCGAAGAGGGAGAAAACACGAAAAGCAAGTGGAGAGTAAAACAGAAAAGAAAATGAAAGCAGCAAGTGACAACGGGAGATGAAAGATAAGTAAAATTAAACAGGAAAACGAGAGGAGAAAATAGATAAAGCAGTAAAGTCTGATTCACAGAAAAGTCACTAAGTTTGACAGTAACTATCTCACTGTGAGCCACAGAACATAATCCTATAAATACAGAGTTACACAGTTATGGAAACAAACTGGAGGAGATAAGGGAGTGCTTTACCCATCCAAAAACAGTTTTTGGCAGCTTAGAAAACTTGTTAGGTGTACTTGTCAAAACCTGTGAGCTTCCTGATGCAAATAGCTTCATCACTCATGAAAGACTGTAACGATGGCACTAGAGCGACTCAGCACTTTTTCCTGTGTTAGTGATTACATTAACATAACATTTGAAGATAAAGCCATCAGAGCGCAGGGGAAAGTGCCCAAGGAGGTGTGTCTCTAATCATTGACATTCAGCCATCTTACTCACAAAAAAGACAAGGGCTCAATTACCCTTGAATTTATAGTTCTGGCTCAGAGTAACATTAGTATAGAAAGCTATGCACTGATCGTCATATTCATAAATGTAGTGTTTCTGAGTCACTCTGCAAGCTGTGTGGAAATTGAGGATAATTGCGCCACAAAAAGACAGAACAAAGTTCAACACATGGTTGGAAAGTTCACACTGAGACAACTGGGATACAAATTGGAGTTAGTGGTTCATTTCTCCACTTAGGGTTAGGGTTAGGTTCATATCGGACAAATGCACATCTCATGCTTTATGTCCAATGCCAGTTCAGTGCCAATGCAGGAAGTAGTATGTCCTTTATGTAGTGATGCAAAAGGTAAGATTTTGTGGGTCTGGGTGGTGAGACCAGAGATGGTGTCTCATCAGACCTTAACTAACCCAAACCCAAAACCTTTACCAGAACCATAACCATGCCCTCCCCGTAGTTTACTTGGCATAACTGTAATCTTTCCTCAACCTTAGCTTGTTGTCATTCAAGGAGTTTGCAAAACTTTACAATTTCAAGAGCGGTGATTTCTGTGAATGCTAAAGGACATAAGTCAACCAATCACCCAAACTGACTAACCAGCCAACCCACCGACCGAACGACCGACCGACCGACCAGCCAGCCAGCCGACCGACCGACCGACCAAACAACCAACCAACCAACCAACCAACCAACCACAAGTGATCTTCCAATTAATAGACAAACAATCAACAATCAGCCTTTCAGTCTACCAACTAGAGTTGAAACTGGACTAAAGCAATGCAACTCCCATAACCACATCCTGGCACTGAACTCAACTTTTTGTTCAATGGTATAAGCAAGATGTTCATGTCCTCTCCTTGAGGACCGAATGTATGAGCAATGTTTTTAGATGAAAAGATATGCAAACAATACTTTCCCACAGAATCTTAAAATATTTTTTTTTTTTTACATTAAAACCATGAAAGAATGCATATACCACCATGCATCCATTAATAGGGTACACTTTTTGTTCCAAAGTACAGCAATATATCTCATTCCCTCTTTTTCTTTTCTTTATTAATCTTCAAATTCATTAATGCAGTTTCTCTTTGCTCACTGCTTTCTCATCTCAAGTATTATGCATATTACCAGGATGCTACAATGAAAGAACCTCTCTTATCTCTTAAAAAACACAAGTCTATTTGGAACAAGCTGCCGATCAAACAATCAACACATCACCCAACCAGTCACTCTGTAATAACTTAGTGTAATATCATGAAAGTGAAAGAGTCCTTTGTGATGCTACATGTTACAGACAGAAGTGTTGTCATTTTTGTTCAACATATTATTTTGCAACACGGATTGTGAATCAGGGAATAAATGTGCAGTTACTATAATGACAGCATCTTATTTGAATTCAGACATGCATATTCCACTTGTTCCACTGTTGCCCCGATTCTTCCCTTCCATCTAACTTTCCTCTCTCTCCTCCATTAAAGCACTGCGCTGTAGCCTGAGTTTACGGCTGACAGCTCGGCTCAGGCAGCAGTTTTGGGCTTGAGGAGGAGCTGGCACTGAGGAGTGTGCTAACTTCAACCTCAGCTGCTTTTTAACATTCAGAGTCAGCAATCCGCCCACCAAAAAATAATCTGACACTACAGAAGATATGTCGAGGTGAAGACGTAAATACATGAAGACAACAATCAATGGAAATATGTACACCCAGTACATTTTAGTGCAAAGTGTATTATGCTTACACATGCTCTATGTTTACTGCATTTTCATGAAATGATTGGCCTTTCAGTTAAGTTAAGATCATCGGTTAGATCAGACTCCTTGGTTGGAAGACTCATTGCAAGTGAGCAAGAGCAACGGGCAAAATGTTTTAGTGTTCGTCTTAAGTCAAGAAATGACAACTAATCTTTTTTTAAGTAGCATTTCCCTGCAAGTGTATGTGTGTGCATGTCTGTGTGTGTGTGTGTGTGTGTGTGTGCAGCCCAGGCAGAAATTGTTATAAGAAGCCAAGGATGTGCCAAGTTCTCTTTGCATGAGGTCTAAAAGGCACTGAAAGGTCTCTTCATGTTAGGATCTAATGTAGGCAAATGTTCCTAAAAATTAAATATGTGTCTTGCAAAATGATAAAAATTAATTTGACTTGATTTTTGTTTCGGTCTAATAGACTGTTTGTAGAAGCCAAAAACAAAGATAAACTGTTGTTTTCTTCCTGTATAATAACCATGATCACAATGTTCTTCCAATTTTAACCAAGTATTGTTAGAGCCTAAACAACCATCAAAAAAGATCATCTTGATTTCATTTCCACAAGTGAATATTATCTATTAAGAACAGACGTAGTAGAAAAACAACTAAAATATGTTGTCACTGAATTTTTTTCTGATACGTTCAGTAAGATTACTGAAGATTAGAACACTTTAGATATTGGAAGATACTTTCATTAATATCATTGTTGATAAAAAAACATACGTAATTCAGATGACTGTTGCAAATCAGTAGTACACAGTTAACATCATTTACAGTGCTGTACATCCCTGCAGTTTTTAAGAAGTTTTCACAGGCTTTTTAATATCCTCATACATAGGTTACTGGGAATATTTTGAAGGCAAAAAGTCCAATCCACGTAAGTCTTGAACTAATAAGCGTTGCCTGATGTGTGCGCCTTAAATTTGCAGATCAAACACAGCCAACACTTTTGAACATCCTTCCATTCTGTTTGAAATATATGAACCCAATACTGAACAGGATTAGTATGAACGGCAGCTGAAAGAAGCTTTTCTATGCACTTTGAGAACTGACGTATAAAAACACGAACTTGACTGGATGGATTTGGTTGAAATGAGAAGAGGATGAGAGATTCAAAGAGACTGCTTTTGTAAGCTACACCATGTAAAACAGTCACAGTACACTGTTTGAGTGTGTGAGGCAGGTTGTCAAACTGAATCTTCAAAGAGAGCATTTGTTTTCTCACATTAAGGAAGCTCTCAAAAAGGAATTCAATACTGAATTTTGTTATCATTTAATACTTGTAAAAAATGTGTTATACAAGCAGAAACTATCACTTGTAAAGAGTGTAAGTATACAGATGGTTGGAATATTTTAGAAAAGGATTGCTGCTGTCCAACAGTTGAAAACATGGCACCAGCATCAAACAGTCTGCTTTGTCTTGAACTGGATCCCAGTCCACCTAAAACTGGTTGGCAAACTGGTGCCAGAGATGAAAATATGGAGCTAAAATCTAGAAGAATGTCAGCAACAAGAACAAATACAGTGTACAACTCCAGGATATCTTTCTGCTCTAGTCCATTACTGAAGTTTTAACATGTCACCACAGCTAGAGGAGCTAAATGTAGCATGATAAGGACAAGGGAAAGTCAAATGGTCATGGGAAGTCTACATGTCTGGCATGACAAGTTGTTTCTTCCTGAAAATGCCAACTGTTTGGCTTAGAGTGCATTCTCTTTCTATCTCAGACCTGAACTAGTGGGATCTCTACCAGCGTCCCTCTTGGTGCTGCATCACTGAGTGCCCTCTGAAAGAAATACCCTCCATCCATCTCTGTCAGGTATCACCCCAGAGACAAGGACCTCTGCTGGGAGAAAATATCAGAGATCTTGGGTCCGAGAAGCTACTGTATATGATCCACTGGCAGCAATACTGACCTACACTCAGCTATTTAAACATATCTTGACCCAAGCTCAGTATGGTGTTAATAACACTGGAAGGGCACAAACAGAAAATAATGAGATTGTGAAGGCAAAGCTCAATTTACACTTGAATGGAAACTGTCTGGGCAGAAACACCTCGTGCACATTCTCAAAAATGTACGTACTCGATGTAGACCAAAAACAAACCACAAGAATGAGTGAAAATAAGAGGTGTGATTAGTCAGCTGTAAAGTAGACACACAAGCAAAAACCCACACTCTGGTCTGAAAGCCAGTCAGAATGAAACAAGACGAGCCGAATTAAAGGAAGCATGAAGTGAAAAAGTAAAACAGATGTTGCAGCGCTCTACTGTATGTGATTCTGTTAGGATTCTGCACATCTAATGCTATTTTCTAATATATTGTTTTTCTTGATGATATTAATAAATGTGCTGAAATGCAAAACACCTAAAGGCATATGTATATTCATAAGTTTCTGGGAAACTAGCCATTCATTTTGTCACCCCTGTAGATCCATCAATCCACATCCGTCTGTTCACTGTGATTTATTATGTCGTAAAAATGTTGTCATTTGCATTGTTCTTACATCTACTTACCCTCACACAACCCTGTTACACGATTACGTTGACTTATAATTTCCCAAAATTATGAATGAATGAACATGTCATTGTCTGGACCCAATACAATGGCACCAACTTAATTTTACATGGATATCATATGTACAAGATAAGTGAGCGAGTTGGCAATCACACTGGCAAACTGTTTAAGGACAATAAGGAATTTCATTGTCTGGAAACTCAAATAATATTAAGATTTAAACTTAAATCTTTAAGCAGTAAATATAAAACAATTAACAAAGCAATAACGCGGCATTCTATCATCGTCAGAGCAGGAGGTCACACTGAGCCTGATAGAATCCTGCTACACAAGAGTAAAGGCTGTGAGTCGCCTCTCTAACTTACAAATATGAACACAATACCACTGCTAACAACACACTGCTCTTGACATGTCAGGTACAGCATAGGTTTATTCACTGCTGCCAATACTACACAAACACTGACTCACACATTTCTGATATGTCCCCAGAGACCATTTTTCTTCCCTTTTTCTTCATTTTAATAGTAAAAACTATGAACAATACACAATGACATTATTTCTGACTGCAAAAAGGGATGACTAAATGTGATTTCAGTTGGATTTTAATGTGCCATCCTTGATGTGTGAGCACCAGAAGGTTACTGTTTGTTCTTGCTACCTGATTAAGTTAGCTTAATGTGACATGCTATAGTTCTAAAGGAGTCATGTTAGATTTCAGAACATTCTTGCAAGCAGTCCATCCTTGCTGGTCCACTTCCCTTGTTGGCTTTTAGTTGTGGTAAAGTTGACCCCGCCTACAAAACCACAGTATTCAAATTTGGGCAACATGTATTCTTCGAAGGTTAAGGCACCAAGCTTGGTAAGAAATATAAGGAGACAACATGTGTTTTGCAAGGTGTCTAATGTGGATGTTAGTGTTGGTCACGGTGGGAAAGGTGATGTTAACCAGCAAGCCAGGTCTGTAGGCAGGTCTGTTAAACATAAGCCAATCAAGAAGCCAAAAAAAAAAACAAAAACAAAAACACATCAACCATCTGTTCGATTATAGCAGGGCAGGAAAGGCACCTGGTGATTAGATCTCTGGAGCCGAGAGAGGAAACCCTTTTCATTATGTGATAATTATGGTCAGATGGGGTCCCGCAAAAGCTCCCTTATTTCAAAGCCATAATAGACTTATTGCAGTATTACTTACAATAGCCTATTCTATTTCCTACAAAACGCATCAGTGTTAAACATTTTTAATGCTACGTGCTAAAACTGTAATACATTCTTGATAGAAGGAGGGGATTTAAGAAAGCCACTTATGTCATTCCTCTTACTCCAAAATCTCATATAGTCATTCCAGGCTTCTTTTTAATAGATTAAACTCCATCATGACTCTCTTCCTCTCACAACATTAAATGAGACTTCGTCACAATGGTGTGAGGAATGCCTTGCTCGTTTCATTACAAAAAAACCGAACAACATCAGATGCCAGATTTCCCCTGGCAGTCAGCTGTGACATAATAGCCTCTTCAGTGTGCTCAACCTCTCTCTGAAGCATTGAGCTCATTTCCTTTTCACACTCTAACAGATCCCATTAATTGCATTAAAATCCTCATCATGCCCCTTGGACATTATTCACAGTGAATTCTGTGAAGAGGTCTTTGAAACAGTCGGCCCACGCATTTCTTTTGTAAATACTTCCCTGGCTACATTCACTGTTCTTACATGTAGCTTCTTGAAGATAAGATCAGTCATCTCAGTATATATATATTCACAATGCCTTCTTGTCAAAGCTTTTAAAAGAGTTGTGTCAGTTATGAATTTTGGTCACAAACTGATTTTCTTGTTCTGATTCAACAAATCAACATAGATTTTTTGGAAGTGGAACAATCTTTTTTTTAAATTTAAGATTATTTTTTGGACTTTTATGCCTTTATTGTACAGTTGGTGGCAGAGAGGCCGACAGGAAACAAGAGGAGAGAGAAATGGGTATGACATGCCGGACTCAAACCAGGGATGTTATGGGTATATGGCATGCGCCGTAATGACTCGGCTACAAGGATGATCCCAAGTAGAACAACCTTAAACACAGGTACAAACTAACCCAATTATTACGACAAAGTGTAGCTAACTGCCTCATGTTTTTACCCTCACGGCTTACTGTAGCTGTACAAGCTCACATGCAATCTCAACTGAGGTTGTTTGGTACTACAGCAAACTCATATGCTCGACTAGACTTGCATGCAGGTTGTTCTAGAACAGACTGAACTGCTTGTTCAAAATATACAAAAATGGAAATAAAATGCTTTTGTTTGTGCAGCTGATACACATTTTCATATATGCAAATATACAATTTAACCTGTCTTTATTTAAAAAAAAGACTTAAGAATCAGTATTCAATCAGTACGTTGTATTCTTCATAAAATAGTGATTGTAAATGTCTTTTTTCCATTAACAGAAGGATTAATCAAATATTTATTAATGACTGATGGGGAATTTATTAATGTGAAATGGTGTAATTATAAGTCAGAATATGAACAGTATGTAAGGGTTAATATCGCATCAGTATTTTGCCCTGTCATTTACAAAGCACGTAATATGTATGTTCCATAGTCCAAACAACCACACATCTTCGTTTTTGATGTTTGGTCGTTTTGTTGCTTATTGTGCAAGAAAAAATGTTCTCAGATTTATATCATGATTTTTTGCACAGTTTGCTAAAGGTATTTGTTAATTTAATTGTTAGCTAAATTAATTTAGAGATAAAATGTCTCAATTTGTACTACTTTGTGCCCAGCCTTGACTTGATATCAAAACTGCTCTAACTTGTGTTCAATGATCAGGAAGTGGTCTTCTTGACTTTAGTCCTACACCAGACTGCTCCCCTCTTTCACAAAAATCCCCTGAAGTGCTCTTGACCAAGACATACTAGCTAGAGCTGCCTGTGTACTGTGTTACTGTATTTTACACAGTTAAGTAAAGTGTTAAAAACAACATGAAGGTGATTACATCCTGACTGACTGACAACGAGGAAGGTGCTGGAAGCAGATAAAAAAAGGGACAATTATTACCTGTGATTTCACAGCACAGCAAGTAGTGCTAGATGAAGGAGTGTGTGTGTGTGTGTGTGTGTGTGTGTGAGCATGTGTGCGTGGTTAATCCATAACTCGGGTCAGGTCTCCCAGGACACATCCAAACTGCTTTCTCTGATGGCCTCTACATTTTTCATTCTGCAGCCTTTCAATTATTCACAGTGGAAAAACATGGTGCTCGAAAACACTCCCTCTATCACCCACACACACAAACACACACACTTTCTCCTCCTCTCCTCCCTTCCGTCCATCTCTCTCTGTCCCTCTTTCCCTTCTCTATTTCTCTCCTGTCCCCCCTCCTCTCCTCCTCCCCACTGTGTCGCTCGACCTAAAAGCTTCGCAACGTGTGACCTATCTGCTCACCCAAGTAAGAGGACACATGTAGAGAGAGGGAGACAAGAGAGAGAGAGCAACTAGGGCATGCTTTAACTAAACACACACTTACACACACACACATGCAAACACACACATAGACACACACTAATAAACAAACTGATTTCACCACCACTTTCCTGCCACACCTAATCAAATTGATTCCTATCGTCTCTACTTGTTGGAAGGAAAGCAAAAATGTGTGTGTGTGTGTTGTGTGTGTGTGTGTGTGTGTGTGTGTGTGTGTGTGTGTGTGTGTGTGTGTGTGTGTGTGAAATTCAATCCCTTTCACCTTCCTTGAGGATCAACGAGTGCTGTAGCTGAAGTAGTCAAGCAATTGAGGCATAAGATCTCTCTAAGTGGTGGGCTTGAGTCGAACAAGAGTAATTCTATATGTTTCCTGGAGTGTGTGTGTGTGTGTGTGTATATGTGTGTGTTTTTGTTACCTCATTGGGACCTTGTTCCACCACCAACCTTGTCGGGACCATCAGTCCTCATGGGGACCAAATCTGGTCCTAATGAGGCAAAACATCAGTCCTGAGGTCCTGGTTAAGGTTTGGAGTAGACTGTCCACAATGAATGAAAGTCAATGTGACCTCCCTAACAAGGATAGCTGTAAGTTGTGTGTGTGTGTGTGTGTGTGCGTGTGCATGTTGGAGCACAAAACATGCTTCCCTGACAGAGTGTCAATGGCAGTGATTGTCTTTTCTCGCTTTAAAGCTGAAAAATACATGAGACGTCTCCCTGGGCTCCGCATTCAATCAGCACAGTTCAATAGCACTCAGGCTGGTGTTGCGCTAAAGCAGCCCCCTGTGCCTCCGCCGCTGACAGCAAAGGTTCCTGTCCTGTCTTGTATTGAAGTGGAGCTCATTTATCGTCTTTGCTTATGTCAGTGACACGCGATGCGGCCGGATCGATGCAGCGTGGTGAATATTTTATGGTTGCTATCATGTATCAGGCTAGCAGGATGCATTTGTGTGGAGGCACCGTGTGAACATCTGACACCAAAGAAGAAGTGGAACACAGTGGTAAGAGGATAAGAATTGTGGCTGTGAAATTGCCTGACTGGGTAAACTGTGATCAGGCTATTCTTGCATGAGGCATTTAAAAATCAAATGCATATGTTTGGAGAACATATGGTATATGTGAAGTGGGCTGATGGAGGAACAGTGGATGTGCTGCTAAATGTTAAAAGTTGTAGTTCTAGTCTATGCACAAACCAGTGATACATTTCTAGCCACATTTCCATGACACCACATCTATGTCCATGTGTAGCTGTGACTGCTTTAGCTTTTCTATTATTTACCTTTACCCATTTTGTCATTATACCCAAATTACTGATGATTATTTATCAAAAACTTCATTGTTTAAATGTTTTTGAGTCAGAATTCTGTTATGATAGTTTCAAATCCTCTGAAATGCTCTGAAACTGATGCAAGAAAAACATCATCATGGTCAAAGATGGATCTAATTGATCTGTGCGAACCCAAATGTAGTGTCAGGCTTTAGCAACATATTGTGTTGACAATAAATAGATTTGTAGTCAAGTCTGTTGCGTTAAAATGGTCCGTCGACAAATATCCAGAGTTGTAGTCTGAAGTGACATCCCTAGTGGAGGGTGGTGAGCTTTACCTTGGGCAAGGAGTACTTGGGAAACCTCATCTGGACAAACTCGTTGCGGCGATATGATACGTAGTGCTTGGTTCGGTTCCCCGTGGTGACCTGTGAAACAGACAGGACATTAAAAAAAAAAGCACACAGTCTCCACATTTTTCAAAAAACACTATCCAATTCCCAAGTCTTTATGCCAGTTTGAGCATACATCTGGCTTAAGAAAGCTTTTACTAATTACATTTTAGATTTCTTAGTTGTTAATGTGTAAAAATATGCTCAACAGATGCTGGGCTCATTGCAAAAGCCCTGCAAAACTCATAATACACTGAGAAGATCTTGTTTATGCCTGTTTTGCAAATTGAAAGTGAGATTAAAAATTGAAAAATGTACTAAAAGAAATTGCACATTTCTCATTCAAATCATTCTGGGATAGGAAGAGAGTTTTTATTTTCCTAACAAAGCAAAGCAGCATCCATAAATGTGCATGCCTCTGCTGCCGGAGTAAAAGTGTGGGGTTCACCATCTGCTATTGCTGACTCACACCAAACTGAAAAGGTAAAATGCAAAAACCCTCCCCCACACGGCACAGACCTTGACATTCACCTCACAAACTTGTGGGTAAAAGGCTGAATCATGCTGGCCCGCCTGTTGAGAGAAGCTCAGCCGATCACACAGCTCAAGAGGTGCTGAACCAGAATACACAAACAGCACAGCCCAGGCCGCGGTTTAACAGAGGGAAGCTCGGCGAGGAAGACGGCACGGGTGACTGACAGCGACTAACACAGTAGTTGGACGCGTCATATCCCAAATGATGGGGCTGGCACCGCTTTCCCAAACACACTCCCTTGTCACTGTGTTTTTGTAAAAGTGTGCAGTGTGAAAACTTCTAGACCTACTTCCGAAATCTGACGGAGAACTTAGTATTCAGATGGAAAGAGCTTTTGGTTACCTTACTTTCCACTTCGCTCTTGGATATCTGAGCCTCTATTGTCGGCGTTCAGATTGAGCTGTGATTACAACGATTGCTGGTGATTGAAAAGAGCGCACTTACCGCTGCTTTTTTCTTCTTCTTTTTTTTAATGCTGAACACTGATGAAAAAGTGATGAAACAATGAAAGCTGTTTTCCTTTAAAACGAGAGCCCCTGAAGGAAGTGCTATCAACTGTGCTTTTTCAAAAGAGGTGGTTTTCTAAAGAAAGGCTGGCAAAGTGGGGTGAGATGGAGTGTGTGTGTGTATATGAACGCTAACACTGCGTTCTCAGCTCTGACGCTGCATATTTCCCCACTGCCTTACCATCTGATAAGCACCCTAAGGACCTGGCTACGCTACTAGAGTGTGTGTGTGTGTGTGTGTGTGCCTCCTCTGGCCACACACTTCTCCCTACATCTGATATCAGTGAGTTAGTGATACTGGGAGGATAATAGACATATCTATTGTTGTCTAATGAGGTTTTAATTCTTCTCCCACACACACACATATTCACAAATATACATATACTTGCATAAGCACACATACACACTTAGGGATTTTGCTATACTACACCAGCTCATGCACGGTCTGCTGTTATCACACACAAATTCAGATTCAGCTCTAGGCCTCCACAGAGCGTACACTACTGTACTGCATGGCGAGTCAATTATAGACAAGGCGAGATTAATTCCACACACTGTCCCGAATAGCAATTCTCTGATTCAAGCGGACGCTACTGTATGTTATCTGAACACAAGAGTTTATCAGGAAAAATAAAGACAGGAAGCTGCAGCCTCAGTTGTCTGAGGGAAACAGCCGTGACTCAATAAATACACTGACAGATACAACCTGCAGTATGCACAAACGCTCAATGATGATAAATAAGAGGTGGGGGGAGGGGGGTGCAGGCTTCAGAAAGACACACTTAAAAGGGTGCAGCTCAATAGTATTAATTCAGTAACTAGTGTGTATTCAGCTGAAGATATTAGTTTATTTATCAAGTGTTTCAGTGCACACAGAATCTGTAACAGCTGCAGATAATGGAAAGAGTGGACAAATGGAACAACTTATCACACATGTGTATCAAATCTCTAAATCTAATACTAACAAGAGACCTCTTGTGAATGAAGAATGAGTCTCCTCTCTCAAAGGCAAAGCCAGGAGTAGCAGAACTGTGCTGCAAAAAGTTAACCCTTCCTTAAAGGGCCTGGGGTAGTCTGAACATTTAGCCATCTAGTACAGAAAGTTAACAACTTAACTTTTAGTACACTTTCTTTTTCTTTATTTCTCATGATACAACTCACGCATTATCTTTTCTCAGACCCTCGCTGACTAGTAAATATACACATCTGTAGAGCTCTACACCTCAAATGTTTAATGTGAGCTTTCGTCTAGAGATTTGTAGTCTTCAAACTTAAGATGATAAAACGTTTCCCAATCTGCAGAAGACATAGTAGAACAGCTTTCACAGGCTGTAGAGTAACCCCACATTTAAGAAGATCAGATCAGAAATGCTCTTTTTTTAACCTTTTATATTATGTGTTAAAATGTTTCACACTCTCATCTATTTTATTGGTTGTTGTCTTTATTCTATTTTACTGTTGTTTCTTTCAGTTTGTATCAACTTGATCACATTTGTAACATAGTTTTTGTGTTTCATTGTATTGTTTTCTATGTGCTTTACATATTATCAGCATATCTGACTTATATGATTATACAAATAAAAGTTTGACATTTTAATAATTTAGTTGTTGATTTTTCCTTTTCATAAACTCGAACTAAGACTAAATTAACAGTTAAAGTATGAGAGTTTGTGTAAAAGTTAAAGTATGATCTGCCTATACAATATTCTACTGTATCCATTATCATATTAAAAGGTAGTAATGCAGTTTAATTATTACTTCCCCAGCATGTTGATACTGATCATTCTGGTCCTTTAGGATGCTTACCTTGACAAATATGTAGTCGTCTTGCACCTGCAGTGAGTTGTGGTCGATTTTGCCGAGAAACTGAGCCGTCACCATCTTGTCTGAGCAGTTCTGGATGAGACAGGTAACGTACAGGTAACCTGCAGTGACACAAGGGAACAAACAGGGCAAAACAGTTACTGATTGTTACTTTTAACATAAGAAACCAACATTTTGGTTCATTTGAACAGGTTTCCATAGACAATAATGTGATTTTACATTCAAAAATATTTTCTCAAACATTCTAAGATATATTGTTACTAAATACATGCACTTTTGAGTATTTACAATTCTTTTCTTTTTTAAATGCTAAAAAAAGCCTATTTGTGCATTCACAATAAATCTCGCCCACAACCCAGCAGACAGCCACAGGGAGGAGGAAGAGGTAGATGACAGTGAAGAGAAAATATGAGACAAAAACTAGGCGGATAGAAAAACAGAGACATCAATTTCTAAACTCTATAAGATATGACAACCTCCCCATAGGCATATAGCCACTGTAGCATCCAAATGGTCGTAGGTGGGGGGGTGGGTGGGGTGGGGGTAGGAGGGGGGATTATCCTCATAGAGACACACAGAGAGGTTAGTGCCTGTTGCAAAGCTCACCCGGTATTGAATTTCAACCAGCAGCTGCATCAGCAACATTGGCTGCTGAAATTCGGCCGTTATTCTCGCCCCCCACCAACCCCCCACCCCAGAGGTGACAAGCTGGCAATAGAGAAAATGCACACACACACACACACACACACACTGAAACTTGCACTCATGCGGTTCAGGAATGAGGTACAGTAGCAGGGATGAACTGCACACATTTTCTATGATGATACTTGTTTTGACCTTCCAGTGACTGTGTTCACCCTGACTGTAATTCTCAACATGAAGTCATCACACATGAGCAGATTTACTTAACAGCTTACCAGCCCCTTTAGTGGATGAGATTTTAAATAAATTGACTTTGATATGAATCTTTTAAGAAGTTATTGCAACTATATGCAGATGTGGCTGAGGTTTAATCCAACCCAGATCACTGAATCATAGGGGATTTATCCCTTTGTGGGAATGAATGTGCTCAGCAAATTTCATGGAAATCTGATTATTTGGTTATATGAATCATGGGAAAAATAGCCAATTAATGTGTTTAGTAAATGTCATCACAATCTGTCCTTTAGATTTTTATATTGTATGTGTGTAACAAAACAGGATAAGAAGAGGGGAATGTAACTGCTGCTGCTCTGATATTCTTTTAAACAGAAATATTAATTTCTCTCAATATTTGTAGGAGCTTCCACTGAGTGGGAGGCTTTTAATAAGAAGTGTCACTGATGGTAATTTAACTCCATCCTTTTTCTATGGAGGACATTTTGACATGTCACAGCAGAAAACACACAGGTGTATATAATCAAACCAATGATGGTTGAATTGCACGCTGCCTCGCTGTCACAGCTTCCTGGGACACCTGAACAGAGCAGAGCCATCACTGATGTCATTACTAACACCTGTGCTTTCCCTGCTATGACTAATCAAAAATGTCTGCTGGGATAATGATGTTGATGAACAAAACAATTTCTGTTACAGATGTGAAACTCAAAGCAGCACAGCGGCGAGCATGAATCGACTGTGTGTTGTTGTGCTGATGGAATTGGTGCTTTAGTAAATCACAACATCAAGAAGAGGTAAACATGATGGAAGTGTTGAGTGTTCAATAACTGGGGAACAGGGAACATTATAATTAAAGCCTGTCTCTAATATAATCCTTTGTCCTTGAGCTAAGTAAAGGCCTACATTTCAGAATTAGTGGTATGCTAAAAGCTAAATAAAAGCCTGTAAGAAAGCCACATGGTGGAATGTTGATGGACTACTAGGAAAATATCACTTCAGTTTCTTTATAGCTAATGTTAGCATTTTTATACTGTATATTAGCAAGATGTGAATAAAAGAGTGAAACTAAATGCTAACCTTATCTTTGCTATTGTCTCTTGTAAAGACATTTATAGTTAATGTTAGCATTTTCATATTAGCAAGATGTGAATAACAGTGAAACTAAATGCTAACCTTATCTTTGTAGCTCATTAATGTTAGCTTGTCCAACAAGCTAACGTCACCTGTGCTTTGTCTGACGTCAACTAGTTCCATGTTTAGCTGAGCATTTCTTTCACGTCCACTTCATCTCACAGAGTCTACCGTCTTCAGTGGCTCTACTCTCTCCCCTCTCTTGGCTTTGTCTTTGCTCAAGAGGTGTCTGGTCTAACAAATGGACTGGCTAATTTATTGAAAAGCCTGGACGTTTAATCAAAGCAGCATACGGCGGAGGACTCATTAAAAAACTATTAAAATGGGCTAAGTGTTCAATTCCAGCTCGTGGCACATACGCTCCTTCATGCCACTTGCTGTGCTCATACACCTGCAAACGCAAACACATACACACACACACACACACACACACACACACACACACACACACACATACTGTGCACACACACTTTACCTGCACCTGTGCGAGATGACGAGGAATATGAAAGAAGGAAATAGTGACTTCTGAAATAAATTAACAAGGGGGAATAAATGACTGCCTTATACTGACTATATGGCACCTATACTTTATATTGCTACACTATCAGGGACGTTAACTATACTCTGTTTGTTTACACATGTACTGTATCTGTCTGTGCATGCTAGCGTGTATCGATGCATGAACAAACACGGCACACTCACTCTTTCCTGCACATCAATCTCCCTAATGACACACACACAAACACACTCCCTGCCAGCCTCCCTGTGCACATGACTCATCCATCATTCGACCACCCCCCATTTCTCTGGAGTACTGTCTCACTCGTCATCCAGCGGTCCTGGGTGCAATTCCCCACTGGCACTGCCACGGGTATGGTCCCATGTTTTCGGCAGAGACTCCCACAAACCCTTGTCCTTCTTTGTAGCATGACACCGTTTAACCTTGGCCATGCTACGTGTGACGGGGGGGCACAGGGCGAACAGATTGGTTTGGCATGCCTGATCGCTCCAGTCCCCCCTCGACTATCTATCTATCTGGGCATGGAAGCAAAGAGAGGAAAGGGAGGAGAATTAGAAGGGGGAGGAGGTGTGGGGACCATGTGGCACTGCCTAGCCCCCAGGAAGGGCTCTTGTGCTTGGGCAGCTGGCCCAGACAGACAGCCTCTCCCATTCACCCTCCACAAACACAAGCAGCCTTGTTTAGGCTGACAGCTTTCACATTGCAGGCAGCATCTTTCTGTGTGTGCCTGCATGCGTGGGTTAAAAGACTGCGTCTCTACTTAAGGGATTCAACTTTTAAGAGTCATTCGTATTTTTCCGGAGGGAAGGTTTATAAAGAACTAGAGGGTCCCACTGCAAATAAAAAAACATATCCTTCATTTTGCCCTTCACTATCTGTCACTACTCTCTGACATTGCCTGCTCAGGTTTATTTGGATTTGGACTGGGAATGAAGGGTTGGGAGACCCAAAGGAGGTGTCCAGTCCAGTCCAGTCCTGGATAAGGATTTTAAACATACATTGGTTTCCAGCTATATATGGACACCACACACTGACAAACACACAAATTCACACACACACACTGCCTCAATTACCCTCTTGGCCCTTGCTGGGGAGTTAAGCACTAACCTGTCTGTCTGTCTGTCAGCTGATATGATAATCCAGATTTGCAGTTGTTGCCCCCAGGGGCCCCTGACTCCCCTCCTTAATTTACCCATTATTTTTCCATTGACCCCCCCCCCCCCAGACAAACACACCCACCCAAAGCAAGGTCATCTCTTCTATTACTTGCCTTAACACTGCAGGCTATGTTAAGACTTGCACTACCTTGATCAGGCATGAACACATTATCCTTCTCCCCCCTTAGCATGTGCTGTAGACAAGTGCAGACTATTTTGTTCACTTGATTGAATAGGCTTCAATCAAGTGTCCAACATAACTAATCAAGTTATGTGATGAGGACACACATCAACAAATGGACAAAAACAGACACAAATACACTTTGGGTGACCTTCACTGAGTTAAAGTCATTGAAAAGCTTTTAAACTGAGCAAAGACTTTATGACTTCAATTTATGAATCTAAAGACATAAAAGGAAAAAGTTGAGAGCCTGGAGGAAAAATACAGAGAGTACCAGCATTTTCGGCTGGCACTGTCACTCGGTAACACCTAACACTAAGACAATCATGATCTAGGTTACTAACACAGGTACAGTTGGGAGACTAGCGGTTTGTGGTACATAAACACGGCTATGTGTTCAATTTGAATGCAATCTGAATCCATGTTAAGTGGCTGGTCACACCAGAAGTGATGCGGCAAAATTCATTAGCAAGGTAGCGCTCGAAGCTTGGTGATGTAGTGACTCCTTGCTTTTGCTTTGTCTTGTTGGTTTCTCTTGGTGTATTTGTATTAGTCAACAATGCAAGCTACCAAAGTGGAATTCACCAATCTTGGCAATTCTGTCAAAATTCAGTGATTTTGCTCTAATGTAAAATGTTGCTCTGTTGGTGTGACCAAGCCCTTACAGTATCATGACATAACTGAGCAGATGGAATACCACTGTACCTCCACTCGTATCTTGCATTTCCATGTGCACCAGATCAGGGTCCACATCCACACCAGAAACAGACCTGCAACACAGAAGATCGTTAGATCAGATTTCAGACAGCACAACTCATCTTAATTGATGTTGAAAGTCACGTTTCATATTCAGTCTTTAAATCTTAGCTTTACAAACAAACATGGAATCTTGTTCCTTTGTTTGCAGTTTCACCTTTTTGAAAAAATGTTTTGATAAAGTGTCAATATCCTGAAATGGCATGGAAAAAGATTTCAAAGAATCTTGAACTAACTTTATGACAGGTAAACAAATGCATGTAAATATGCAGAGCTCAGCTCTTCCTGGAAAGTGCACTGAGTTGTACTCAGAATAGCCTTGCATGCTTAAAAACCTCCAAAAATGTTTATGAACTTATTCCCTTTTAGAAGCACAGTGATATACACTACAGTACACTCGCTCTGTGTGCCCTTCAGCGAGCAGTAAACTAAGCAGTTCATCTGATTAGGACCATGTAGTGCAGTCTGTGAAAGTTCCCCAGCCCAGTAAAGATAGAGTGGAGATTTAAAACCTTATTACTTTCCCTATAAAGAGAGTTTACGAGCAATTAGCAGGCCATAGAGGGATGAGAGAGGAAGGGAGGAATAAGGAAGGGATGATGGATCAGAGGAAGCAACATGAAGAAAGATGATAGTTCAGGCTTCTTCAGTTGATGTGTATGAGCAGTTAGCTTACTGATGCATGAAAGTCAAGAAAATCAAGCAATATATATGAGTGTTTCCTGGTTTATTACTCCATCAAACCAACATAAAGTCAAGTTTCAGGCAATGATACCTGTAAAATCGTTGGTGATATACTTTTACATTTTACAAGTCTCATTCTCAAACAGCTGACGATGCCAAAAGAAATCCAAATGACTCTAATGAATGTTTCATAAATGTGGTTCCAATAGCGTCTAAGAAAACCAACATTTCCCCCCATTGGCCAACAGAATCCTTTTACTGGTCTTGTTCCTCTGCTAATGTTTAAAAGTGCTATCTACAATACCTGTGCAGTGCAACTATGGTATGGTTAAAGTTGGAGAACTAAAACACTTGGTTGAGGTTACAGAAAGATCATAGATACAGTTTGTAAAAGACGAAAGTCCATCGTAACTCCTTGTTTTCTTGCATTAGCAGTGAGTGTTGGTATTTGGCAAAAATCGTAAGGTGTTGAATGGTCCATCATGGACATAATTCCTTGTGATGATGGGTTGAGAAAGATTTCAGTTGTCTAGTCATCAGTAGTGGAGGAAGCCCCCTATTATCCCTTCAACTAGAGTGACAGCAGTAATAACACAAATGAAAAATACTGTCATTGAAGCAACACTCCTGCACTCAAACTTATCAATAGCATTTATCTAAAGTTAAGTACTGATGCTGGAGAAGGCTCCTTATCAAACGTGTTATCATGTACATGTCAATCACCAAACATGGAATATGAGCTGAAATAAAAGCCTAAAAAAGTCAAAGCTCGGCTCGGCTTGTGGCCTTCATCAGTGTCATCATCGCTGAAATAAAATCCTTAAAATTTCACCAGACGCAATGACACACTGGCAGGTTGCAGAAACACTGACAATTTAGATATCCACTATTTTTGCTGAATAACAGCCATATTTACTTGACTTCTTTAAGGTAACAGCTGTGCACAGCTGTCAACCAAAGGTAATAGAGTATAAAGCACAAAGATTTTTACTCTTGGTGAAGGAAAAGCAGAAAGTGTTCCAGACTGGAAATACAGTAGTCAAGGAAAGTATCAGAACCTCAGTTGTTCTTACATAAGTTTGTTACTTGCCAAAATGTGATATCCCTTTTGAAAGTTTTGAGAGTTACTGCAATAAAATCTAAGGATCCCCTCCAGACATGTTTTAAGATACATTCAAATATTCAGTTACCTCCTTAAAATTCCCCCCTTCTTCCCCACTGAGAAAATAGTTTTCCTTGTTTGTTACAATATGATACTGTTGTCAGAACCAGTTCTCTGATAATCATGTAGAATGTGGTGATCAATGAATCAAATGTGATTAGTACATGTGACAAAACTGTATAGAGTGGCTCAGGTCAGTCCCTGCTGCTGAGGGTAGTCTGAATGGTGATTGTGTGATGTAACTGTTCATACAACCACTAGAGGTCACCAGTTGGGTAACAAGGAATGGTCCTGTCTAGAAATGGGAATCGGATTGATGGAGGACAGAGGCAAAGAAAGAAAAAGGACTGGGAAACAACTTGTCAGTAACTATTAAACGTATGTAGCTACAGGTGTCTTTGCTATTACCTATTACAACCAAACTGCCTCTATGAGTCCTGCTGAAGTGTCCTTGGCCAAAACTTTGAACGTCTGCTTTCTTACTCAGTGCAAGTTACTATGGATAAAAGTGTCAGCTGCATGCTTGAAATGCAAATGCCCAAGAGTGAAGGTAAACGCGTTCTCCGCACTTGCAATACATCATTTATTCATTCCACTAAGGCTTTGGTCCAGTTAGACTTTCATCACTAAGTGTGTGGGATATTCTTCTTCTTTGCTTCGGGAAGTGAAAGCAGACATGTAGCGAGAGCCAAAAGAGAAGCAGGGGAAATGAAATGAAAGATAGACATGACTGATAGACAGATACAAGGGGCTGATAAAATAAAGAAAAAGGTATTGATTTTGGGGGGGGAAAAGGAGGATGAAGTGCAACATGCTGCAAAAACATCCTCCTTGGGCTGGAATTCAGTTTCATCCCAGCTCTGGTTTCACTGCCATTGGATTACTCTTTTATCCGCATGCTTTTCCGCAGCATTTCATTTTTATCGCCCATCCTCAAATGTTTGCTTTTGTTGTCAGTTGTCGTCCTGCGCAATGCCAGTTCAATTTCAAAAACTGCTGTTTTCTTTCCATTCAGGGTGACAAACACAAACTTTATAGCTCTGGGATCACAAAAACAAGGCCCACCGGAACACATTTGGCCAGACCACCCCAGCAGCAGATTGGTTTTAATGTGATGTTTTTTATGTGATTTATGTGTACTGGCTGCCAGACTCCTGTTCTCTTGTTGCTTTTATGACTCTTAGGCCACAGGCAAGGCTAGGGCCAGAGCCAGAGCCAACTACCAGCTACCTCTGTCTACTCTGACCACACACATTTACAGCACATGTATGCACAGGCATGTCAACACTTTTTTTTTGAAGGGAGTGCCTGAGCAGGTCGCAACCTTACAGTACTATATATGCAACCCTGAATACCTGAGTGCACATTGCTGCAGGCCATTTTTAACTGAGCCAAATAAAATATAACAGCACGTGATTAGATTTCAGAGCAGCGTGGATTAAATATACACTGTAAAATAATCATCCGATCTTCTACTTCCTTGATACAGCTTTAGCCAGACCATGTTTGATACAAAAACTGGGGATGTGATGAAATCCAGATGTGAGAAGTAACTTGTTGGTGAACTTCAGAATAGTTCAACATCCTGGGAAATGTGTGTGTTTTCGTTTCTGAGAGTGAGATCAGAGGACAGAAACCAATCTTTTCTCTGTGTGCTCAAACCTGCAAGAATTAATTCACACTTGAGTACGATGCCAATAATCCGAAACATTACCACCTCATAATATTGTTATGGTGAACATGTTCACAGCAGAGACATTAGCATTCATTTGTAGTCATGGTTTAAGCCACCTATTCATTCTCCCTCTAGATGTTTGGTCACCTACTCCTGAAAAACTATCTGGCTCTTTAGCTGTTAAATGCTCCACTATGTTCACCAGTTAGATATTAACTGTGTCTGCCTGCTGTTCGGTGCTGGGAAGATAGTGTATAGTGGGTTTATTATAACACACTGCTGACACTGAAGAAAAACAGTAAAGTTTCAGATTGTAAAACTCTCTATAGAGCTGAGGAGACCTGTAGTAATAATTCTTTGTAGGTTCGTTCATGTGACCCATTGATTAGGTATTAAGATGCTGTGTTTTGTTTATGTATCCATATTTCCATATCCAATTTGGTGTAATAAGGGAAGTTCAGTGCTGGAACTACTTCTTGGCACACAACAACCAGGGTCAATGACTGTGCACAGCCTCCTGCAGTCCTAAACAGTGAGACTGACAACTTTAGTCCTATTGTATAGACACAGAAACCAGTAAAAGCAGGTAGAACCATCATAAAACTCCTCTTAGAACTACAAATATATACATTTCTGTTCATTTACAAAAAAAACAAGTGCTAATAGTGAGTTATAGAGCTGTTTTGGGGCTTTGGACAGAGTCAGGTTAGCCGTTTCCCTCTTGCCTCCTCGAGTCTTTATGCTAAGTTAGACACAGACATGAGACTGATATCAATCTTCTCATCTCACTCTCTGAAAGAAAGCAAAAAAAGGCAACTATTCCTTTAAGATAGATTGAAGATAACTCTTCATTACAGGGGTCAAGTTGAACCTTCAGATCCCAAATCTGATATGTAACTTTAGTCTAGAGCAGTAAGCACTGAACGTTGTTTCTCTGCCTCTCCAGCCTTCCCTCCCTCTCTCCCTCCCCCACTTTCTCTCTTTTTTTTTTTTTACAGCACAGAGTGTGGATGATTTGTGCGTTAGAGTCGGAGGAATAAATCAGAAGTGTCTGTGCGTGCCAGCCAGCTCATTTACTATCAGCAGTGAGAAGAAGCAAACTCACGGGAGCTTGCAATGCCCCTCTGACTTTCAGAAGATGAGAAAGAGTGTACTCAATTGTAGTTAAACGCAGCACATTCAAATGCATCATCTTACACTAACGCAGATTGGACGGGGCGGAGTGGAAAGAAGTTGAGGAAAGATTTTTAAAAGACTGCGAACTCAGATGTGGGATGAAGGGAGAAAAGAAAGAAGGAGATAAAGAGGAAGAGATACATGATATAAGATAAGGTGAGAGTGAGGAGGGGAAGGATAACTCAAGCTGTGAGCGGGGGAGAAGTTGTATACCTCCACCTGCTGTGGGTGCTTTCCCTGCCGCAGAAAAACACAAAACTATCAAGACATTCATCGATAAAAAGGTTCTGCTACATAAACTCAAAGAATTACGAGCAAAATCCAATTCAAACTTCTAATTTAAGAAGAAAACGGGAGCAGAAGTTTTCTGTATTATGTTCAAAGTAAAAACTGATTTATTAATATGTGGGATGTTATTGCTGAAGATATGATTTTATTGTTTAGGCAATATAGTGTAAATGATGAGATGCTACCATGGAAACTAAAACAATATAGATGAGCTCAGCAGTTCATCTGACTTACCAACATGAAGGACTGAGAGTATGTGTATCTATTCCATTCATTCTATATAACAAGAATATAAAACTTCTATACAATGACAAGCTGATTAAAACCTGAAGAAAACAGTTCAACATTTCAGGAAAAACTCTTATTAACCTTTTTTTTCTGAGAGTGCGATGAGAAGATTAACATCAAATTCATGTCTGTGCATAAAGTACAGAGCAAAGTTAGGCTATAGTTAGCTTAGCTTAGCTTAGCATACAAACTGGAATCCTGGAACTGGGGGAGACAGCTAGCAAGGCTCTTTCTAAAGTTGAAAAATATACCTAGCAACACTGCTAAAGTTGTCTTATTCACACAATGTGTTTGTTTATCTCACACATAGCCAGAAATGTAAAATAAAATAGTTAAAAGGATGTGGTTGGTATTAAAGTACAACTTTGACAATATCACTGCACCTGGCTGTAGTTCGCCAACAAATAGTTCCAGCACCTAAATTCTCCTGGAAACCACATGTTGTTGTTATTACATTGTGTACAGTTTTGAGAAATGAGATAGAATGTGTTTATTGGTGAGCTGTAGGAACTTTGAACTTTAGACTAGCTTGTCAGATTAGCTGAAACCAGTCTTTATGCTAAGCTAGGCTAACCACATCTTGACTAAATCTCTGTAGTTAAGGCACAGAGGGAGGAAAGCAAGTAAGCATATTGAAGTGTGTTGAACTATTTCTTTAAATTCTGGCAGATGACACAGTCTTTTATTTACTTTAGCTCTGAAGGTCTTCAGCATTATAGGCCCGCTGAATGGGAAGGAGTGTTACCATGCTAAGTATTTGACTTCATTCAAAGGACGCCCTTGTACCCTTAATATGATTTTTCCTCACATCACATTTTTCTATCTTATCCTTACAAAACTATGTCTTATGTCTGTGTACCAAGGTCTTCTCTGTGTGCATCAATCAACAAGTCATCAACAGAGAGATGCTCTTTGTATTGAGCTCAAGTCTTTAAATGACTTTAGTAATGAGAAAATAAAGTTGAACTAACCAGTAGACTCTGTCCTTGGTCACCCGCTCCTGAAGCAATGTCCACTTGCGACCCAGGTCTGCGGAAGCAAAAAGCTGGAAAAAAACAACAACACACACACACAAAAACACTGCAATTAGACAAAAAAAACACACTCAAAGCATTTAGCGTTAAATAATAAAGCCCATTTATGAGCTGTATCCAGTACAAAAGGAGGATAAATGTAGAGTCTATTTGGAAAAAAAAGTTCACCCAATCATGCTACTGAATTTCACGGTTCACCAAGTAAAGACTGAGCTCAATTCATTATTAATCATAACAGGTTTGGTGTGTTTGTGTGAGTGTGCGGTTTGCTGTGTAGTGCAGAGGAGGTTGAGAAGCAAGAGGGAGATCAAAATACAAAAAAAAAAGAGTAATTATTTGAAATAAAATATTACTAAATCCTCTCTATCATTTATACATTCATTTTTCTCTCTTCTCCATTATTGAAATTCTGAATTTGAACATAACTTGAGCACAAGAAAATGGAGGTAAGTAGCCCACCAGTGTAAATAACATGATGCTCATGGGTTGGTTTTCCTACTGTCCACCCCACCAGAAGCCACTGATGTGTGTTTGTGTAGGTGTGTGTTTCCTGGGCTTGTGCGGCATTGATCGCACCCAAAATGAAAATCTATTGATTTCTAGAAACAAGATATCCTTGATGTCTGAACAGCACACTGGAGCTGAGAAAAAAAAGATTTCCCCACACATTGTGCAAAACTTCCTATACTGTGAAAAACACACAAACACACACACTTTTACCAAAACTATGAAATTGGTCATTGACAGCGGAAGGCAGTGCATCCTCTCTACATTCAGCTCATAACAAGCTTTCCCTCCGCTCAGGGTCATCGGAAGATACGAGTCATCAATGATCAAACACACCTCCGGCCCAAAGCAAATTCCAACTGCACATTTCTGGCTGCGGAGAGGAAAAGCTACAGCCGACCTTGATAGAGATCTGTCTCTGCCCTCACAAACCAGCTTCATTTACATGTGCTGCTATGCGTCCTCCCATCATCCTCCAGCTAAATGATTTTTTTGTTCTGTTTGAATGGATTCCTCGCTTCCATCTGCGCTCTGCCCATATGGAACAGATTAAAACCTAATTGAATTTCTTGTTTAATTACGTGTAAATTATTAAAGTTGAGGAGGAGTGGAGCCGACTCAAACTTATGAACTATTGGACCTAATGTCGCACCTCTATCTCTCTAGCTCAGTTTTCACTCTGTACTTCATTTTTCAATTAGGGGGGTGGAATGTGTCTTGTATTCAGAGATGTGAAATAATGTGTGAAACGGATCGATTCATTATTTGCTTTAACTGAATCAGAACATGATCTGCTTTTTATTATTTTTGTGGCGTTTTACCTTTATTTAAAAGGTCAACTGCAGGAAGTGATAGGAACAGAATTGGGTCTGGCATGGTCTGTATAGAGATTTTAAAGGACCAGTATGTAGGTTTTTGGCACATTGCAACCAACTGTATAACCCTTCACCCTCGTCTTTCAAGCATACAGAACATACAGTGGCCATAAAACCTGCAAAAAATGCAAAAGGTCCTCCTAGATCCAGTGTTTGGTTTGTCCATTCTGAGTTACTGTAGAAACATGGTGGTGCAACATGGTGGGCTCCATGGAAGAGGACCCACTCCCTATGTAGAAATAAAGAGCTTATTCAAAGCTTAAAAAAACACAATTTTCAGGTGATTATACACTTATTAAAACATATGTTTTGTTCTGCTAACAAAACAAAGTTTTCTCATTTTAATGGTTGTCTACTCTTTAAGAAATCCAACCTTGAAAGATAAAAACATAATACACCAATAACTAAACTCAGTGTTCAGATAAATTAATAGATTATAATGAAGAGCTAAAAAAAGAAAGAAAGCAATTGTAAAGTAAAATAATTCAATTACAAAGCATGAATTAAAAAATAAAATGATCTATTTTTATTATTTATTTTAGAGACTAACAAGATGTTGTTGTAGTGGGAGTTCATCCACAGTGATAACAGTCATGACTGAAGGTTAGACGGATGAGAAAGAAAATCTGTGCCTGGAATATTTTAACATCTTCAGTGTATCTTTGTATCTATTGTATGTTGATAAGAGCAACACATACACAACACTACAAAATAATGCTTTTCTCATTCTAATGGAAAAAGTGTAAGAAATATTATTTTCTAAAAGGTAAGCACAGAAAACCATTTTTTTCTCTCCAAATGGACAATGACTGTGTGAGCCAGAGATTGTATTATAGGGTTTCATATTGACACATTGTCATTGTCACTTACCTCAAAACAAATGTGACATTGAGAATGACCTTTTTTGAGGTATTTTGTTGGTCAAATTTTCATTCCTTTTCCCATTTGTCAGTGAAAAGCACTGTCCCTGGTTTGTGCCCACTAAAGCCTACTTCACAGGTCAACCAAAGAGTTTCTGTTTTGTATTAATACACAACAGACAGTAGGCCGGTATGGTCCATACCACAACTCAACATGATTTAGTGCCAGTATGCAGTATCAGGAAGTGTGGACAGCAGCTGCCTGCCCACATACAACCCATCGCATTACCAACAAGCAAACACATCTGCTAACGATAGGTCAACATAAGCAACAGTTTGTTTTCTTATAAATAGCTTCTAAATGCTTCCAGTTTGTCTGTGCAGAGCTCAGACCTGTGGGTTTTTAATCTGTGCTGGAGGAAACCCTGCTGCCTTACTAAAACTGTTTAGTTACTGGCTAACATGTACTTCTGCTGCGGGTGACTGTCTGATATCGAGTGCTGTGGGTTTTTGGCAAGCCGACGTTGATGATGACAGACAAAATACGTTGTGATGTTTCATAGTGTTCTGTTTTATTTGAACAACACGGACACCAGGTCAAACAAGCTGTGTGACTTCTGTGGTTTGTTCTGTAACTCTGGCATAATAATGGTGTTGGTGCACATCTTTACTTCCTAAACACACATAGTGCTTGGAAGGGTGCGTTTGATTTATTGTACCCATATTTTTGATTTTTTTTCATGAACATAACAGCACACTTTCACTGTGCAAGAACAAATGATAAATGATTCCACCAAAATTTGATTTCATTCATTTCAATTTCAATTTTTGTGGTTGGCTGAGACATTACCACCATATTTGCAATTGGAAAAAAAGGGATGAAAAATGTTCAAGGGACATGCTTTGTTGAAGAATTTAATTTGATTGAAAATACATAAAGCAGAATCCAAAGAACAATTATTAAAATATTTAAGAGAAAAGAGAGAATCTGAGAATGTGGTGGTTAAAGTTAGGAGAATGCACAGGGCCAGATTGAAGAGGCAGGGACTCAGCAAAAAGAAGTGGTATGACCCTCAAACACAAGCACAGGTAATGATGCTGAGGCTACTGCTTACCCTTCTATATGCAAATAAAAGCAGTATGAACAGTCCAGGCAAAGAAATGAATGGGTATATGCTTGTTATGGAAAGTTAGGCTGTACCCCATATCAGGATGTGAAGGATCTGGGTCTCATGGAATCCCATGATGTTAACATTGCTGTTCAATGGGATGAGAAAAAGGTAACTCCATTTGGTATCTCAAAGGATATCTAGCTTTTATCACTACAGGAACTCCACAGCACATAATGAAGCAATCAGGATTCTTCAGACAGTAAAGAAAGATATACTTCTGAATAGGAATGCCAATAGTCAGGAGTCTGCATTTGAGTCTACTGCCAGGGTATAATGTGGCCAAGAACAACAAGCCTTTCACAGACTTTGAGAGTCTGACTGACCTGCAATATGCTAATTCTGCTGATTCAAGGATAATAGAGATAGCAGAGACCAAGAGAAAGATCACAGTATTGGCTGATGAGTAAACCAGGGTTGGGCACAAAATCAACACTATGTGTGTTTCTGAAGGATAGTGTTGATGAAGACATGGAGCCCATTGCCTTTCTACCTACCTTGAGGATTGCTTGTTTAATATTGGCTTCACCTTTGAGTTGCTGCAGGGCAGTCTCTGCAGCTTGGCACTCTCATCCAGCCTTGGCACAACATAGCAGAGAGACATTAGAGGATGATACAAGGGACAGCAGCAGAGAAAAGGGCCAAATTCAAAGGTCTGCTTTCTGTGCTCAAGTTGTGTTCCATACACTTCCTGAAAAGTTTTTTCGGACTGAACTCAAGACCTTGTCAGATATTCTTCAAAACAGGAAGACTGCACTCCCAAAGGCCCGTGACATCATCACAATGTATGTCAAATACATAGAAAGGCTCAGTGGGTACCCAGGACAACATGTAGTTGACACCAGCCAAGCAAAGGAAGTGATGGAATTCAAGGCAGAGCAGTTAAGAGTTGGCAAGACTCCCATCGTCAACTCTGGTTAGTTCATCCAAGCAATGGCGGAGAATATGAAAGAAAGATGTTTCACAATCACAGCAAACAGTGCACATAGTAGTGTCATAGTCAGCTGAAATCGGCTTATACTAGCCTTATAAATCAAATGGTAGTCCTCAACCCTGACGATTGGGGCCACGACAATCCTCAATTTGGAGAAGATGAGTTGAGGGCTTTGTGTGGTGTCCTACATGTGAATGAACAAGAGGCCCACCTTGGGTTGACTGAATACAAGGCAAATAGAGGAAGAAGCATTCCTAACAGGATGAGGATGTTGCTTGTGGCATTCTGATTGTGAGAGGCTCTGTGGGACTGCCATGGATACAGTGAGATCCATGGCCTTATGTGTGAAGACGTGGCTGGATAAAGGAAGAAGAGCAGTCCGTTCACCAAGTGGCATGGCTCACCAGTAGTCAGAAGAATTTAACTACTTTAGGCCTCTGTGGAACCTTTTTGAAGTGTTTTGCTTCATTAGAGGAAAATGCTTAGATGTCATCTTCCATTGTAATGTGCATATTGTAAGAGACATTTTACTTATCATCTCTTCTTTCATTTATGTGCCTGATGTTCTGAAAATTAAGACCTAATTAAGGTTTCTAAACTGTTCAACTGTTGATGAATTTTGTTATAATTTCCTTCTAATTTAAAACAAAACAATTTGTTATGCAAAAATTGAATGTGTGTGTTCAGGGATGCATAAAACTCTGGATGGAACAATATGAAGCAATGAAGATTGGGATTATGTTTTCTAATATAAATGGGACTCCATGCTGTAGGTCTGAATGTCTCATCAACTGAATCATCTCAGTGCTTCCTGACAACGAGACATAAGTACTACATAGGATGGCGGACTGATGTCTCAGTGGTCATGTTTGTTGGGGCTGGACTGACATGTTAGAACAATGGAAGCAATTAACTCCACTGTGTAGCAGAGAGAGTTGGATGGAAAAACATCAGTGTATGATGTGGAGAGCCATGTAGCAGAACTATTATCTGCTGTAGGAGAGTTATTAACAAGCACCAGAGAAATCACCCTTCAAAGTATAATTGTCATTTTTAATTAGACTATTTTATCACATCTATTAACACTGACAGTTTTACTTTGTCAAAACAGGCCGACGAGGCATTCACCGGGAATCGTGTAATGAAAAAACTGTGCCTGATGATTTATGTAGTATGTGTTGTCAGTGTTGATGAGTAGCAAGTGAAAAGTGTTACCTAAAATGAAGCTTTGGTGCGAGTTCAATGAGGAAGGTCTCATCCCTTTACCTTGTGAGGCAGCTGAATTGGCAAGATCACATGAGAATCCATGTTGTCAGGCTGTTATTAGTTATATTTGAACTACGATGTATTTCTTTATTGAGAAAAGAGCAAGAACGGCACTGAAGGCTTTTCTCAATGGAAAAGATGTTTTCTCTCTTCTCCCGACTGGTTTCAGTAAGAGTTCTCCAACTACATCATATAGTTTGTTCATCTGTTTGGTTGAAGTTCGCCATGATAGACAGGTGGTATATCCAATCACTTGCCAAGTATTTTTTTTAAAGTGCCCACTCAAACTTTCCAAACAGTATCCAAGGACGACTTCTCAGATGGTTTTGGTCGTTCTACCTTTCTTTCTTTCAGATCAACTATTGCACAACTCACCTCCTCTCCATCACCTCCATGATATCCAGGGAGACTCGTCCAAAGGGCTCCATTAACCATTTTTTGCACTACTACCACTAGTGTCTAGACTTTGGGGGAGAGGAGGTTGGGCTGTCCTGCCCTATCTTCTATCTTTATAAGGGTCCACCTTAAACTTCCAAATGTTACCTATAATTTGACTCCTTTGGTTTTACCTTCAAATAATGTGGTTTAAGATCATCTAGCTGAACTGCTGTTGCTGCTTATAACTTGAGTGATTGACTGTTATTATTTAAGTTAAGACCCAAGAAGTAAATAATAGTATAATAAATTGGAATTATCTTTTAAGAACAGAATCATTGGTGCATCTGAAATCCTGACCAAAGAGATATTGTTGAGATGAAGGTATAAAAAGGGGCTATTCATATAGACTCACTGTGTGTATTTGTCATATCTTAATCCAGTCTTTTTCTCTCTTTCTGGTTAATATATTTCAAATGGTTCCCTGCTGAGAGAGTGCAACATGTTTTCAGTCTGAAATATAATATCAAAGAGTGTGTGTGTGTTGGGATATGGCCACTGTTTTTTTCATTTCACTTGCATTATTCACTTGCTTAAGATGATTTGCCCTGTGGCAGTACTGTCGTATGGTAAATCACACATCAAGTTTTCTCTGAGGTTGGTGTTCTGCTGGTGCGTGTGAAAATTGAAATTTAATGCATTGCTGCACAGCAGAGATCTCTCACTGTTGTAACGTCGCTGTTGTCTTCTTGTTCATCCTTTCAGCTACCAAATCAACTATTTATTTGAATGTGTCTACAGAGCTGTGATACCCACCCTTCCCTCCTTGCAGTAGGCCAGGAGCTTGTCTTCTTCCTTGGGGTGGAAGATGAGCGTGTCTGGGATGAAGGAGATGGACTGCCGCTGGAAAGAGGAACCCTCGTCGGTGCTGATGAACAACATCTGATCCCTTTCGTTTATGGATGAACCCACCAGCACGACCTGAAACAGAGACGGAGGTGAAATGATCAGAGGGAGACATCCAACGACATAATCGGCAGCAATCTGTGGAAGTCCAAAAAATGCTTTCCTCCTCATATCAATACTAACCACGCACATTTATTCAAAGCCATCCTCTAAGACATAAGAACTTTCCATCAACCTCACATGTTGCCCGTGACGACACCGTATCGATTACCTATTTTCACTTTTATAGCTCATAAAGTGAAGGCATTAAACACGGGAGCTCGCCACCTGCCAACCCACCAATCACAATTATGTCCTGGACACTCAGGAGTAAAGCTACCGATAGGGCTGATCGATAGGGACTAATGAACCAATCACATTCATTATTAGAGTCTGCGAGAGGCGGGAAGCTGTCAAATGAGGGTTTGTAGATGTTGGTGGTGTTGTTTACAGCTGGTCTGTACAGAAAGTGTTTAAGTCAATTTCTTTCATTCAGTTTAATGAAAGCAAAGCAGTGATGAGACCATAGCGTAGGAAAGAAAAGCTAAGTTTGTAATGATTATTGAAGACATTAATTATACCCAGCTGTATAAATGCACTCACAAGTACACATGCTTTCTCCTCTGACTCTACCTTCTTTCACTTACTCACAGAAAAACTCTTGTACAGCTCTACACTGTTTCCTCTACTGACTTGTCAAGCAAGCACGAATATCCAAGCAGATCTGAAATACAAAGTTTGCTGTGGTTTTTCATGTCACTTGTTGAAGGAGTTCAATACTGTAGAAAGACAGGTGTGGATTTTGTATGATAGTGCCTGAGGCCAAACTAAAAGTTGCACATCCTAAAAGAGGACGTTGCTTCTTGACATTGAAAACAGTAGTGTGAGACAATCAATTAGCACTATTAACTTTAAAACAGCATTGTTATTTGCATTAACATGGCTAATTGCCTTATTTGACCTGTAATACGCTTACAGGGAATTTAAGGGTTTGGGTCAAATCTTGCTTAAGGTTCCATAAATGGTCATCTGGTATAATTTCATCTTGGTTGCATCTTATAAAATGTATTAATTTGTTGTTGTCAGAGTAGGATGTAATGTGTGAGAACAGTCACCAAATATTAACATTCAAGTCTTCCATGTTTCCAGTCCTTAATGTTTATTGATTTTCCTTCATTTTTGACAGATGTAATATGGCTTTATTATGTGTATATTTACATACTGTATATTTTCATTGTTTTCATCTGTGATTTCTCTAAGATTCCTCTGTCTATTCTCTTCACTCTTACCGTGAAAGTGAAACAACATCAAACTCTCCCTTCACATGAGCTTGACACGGCTTTACCCCGCCCTGCTTGAACTCTGAGGCTGCAGACGAGTCTTCTCTTTATTATATTAGATAAGGACAACGAAAGCCTTGAGACACACCGGCTAGTCGGTGAGCGCACACGCATCAGTTCTTCTCAGTGTGCTCGTCGTGACTGCAATTAGTCGGCGGTGGCTGGCCGCGCTACTTGAGAGCTGTGTGTTTGTGTGTCACTGCTGCTTTTTCTGAACGCATACACTTTCCTGAGCAGCATGGTCAATTAAAGGCCTGGTGTTTGTTTGGTTGCCAGAAGAAGGCCAATAAGGACAAGCGGTGGACTGGTAAGTCAGAAGAACAGGAGAGAGTATTATTCCGACTACTATAACAGTCTTTCTTTGTATTTATTTAGTGAAAGCTGGCTGAACGTGTGTGTGTGTGTGTGTTCTCTTTGTTTGCACCTGGGAGCCGCCTGCTGTGTTTGCTGTTGACAGCCAAGCAGCTCCACTAGAAAGCTTATGGTTCAGTGCCTTGCTCAGGGGCACCTTGAGAGCATTTGCTCAGAGATGGCAGAGCTTTTTCCCCTCATCACTTTTTATTATGGATTTAGGGATTTAACAAACACTTCTGCAGTCACAATCCTGCATTCCTAACCCTCTAAATTGCCGTCGGCCATAGCTGGGTGATGATAGGAATTAAGAAGTGCCTGCTGGTGGGCAATAGAGTATTTATTTACATGTTAAAAATAGCAAACTCTTGGGTTTGTACAGTATGAACGGTAAAAAGATTTCATATTTTAAAGGCTCGTGTCTAACTGTGGTTTCTCTGCACGTCCCTGTGGGGCAAGACCATCAATCAGGTCAGCCTGCCTCTGCCCATATGTCTCTATTTAAAGGACATCACTCAGTTTAACCTAGTTGAGCTCTGACAGCTGGACATCCTCAGGACACACACACACACACACACACACACACACATACACACACACAGTCCGCCCACACACACATCCGAGCATCAAACCCTGACAGAAAATCCACAGCAAGACAAGAAAGGTTAAAATCACGTGACATGAATGTATGTGTGTGTGTGTGTGTGTGTATTTACAGTTTTAACCTCATGGAAATGTTGTTATTTAGGTGGCGGGGGATCCTTCTGTGTGTTTAAATTAAATGAGATCCAGTGGCGCATAACAGCCTGAAATAGCAGCGCTGTGGAATGTTTCACAACTATCCAGTGATGCAAATAGCCATTACTCTCTAAAAAGTTTAGACGGTTCTAAAAAGGAGCACTCCACTGATTTTAACATCTCAGCAACTACTCCAGTGGTTTACTCCATGTGTTTTTATAAAGGTAAAAAAATATCCAATATATATATATATATATGTAATGCAATATTTCTGTTGTTTGCTGCAAAGGATTTCCCCATAAGCCTTAGTTAAACATCAGCAGGTCAACAGAAGAAGAGAGTGTATGGATGAGTCTGGGATGGGATGCAGCAGATTGTAAACACACTTTATTTTTTTCCCCAGAAAGAGTGATGGAAGGAATGCTTGGTGAGAGATTGCATTAAATTACTCATGCTAGTGTGGGAACAAAGGTTTGCCCGAAGCTGGATGTCAGGACTCTCTGTAATGTTTGGTGTCTGGAGGAGGTTTTGTCAAGTCAGAGGAAATAGCAATGATGATGCCATCGGAGGGGGGGGGTCTCAGATTGGGCTGAATTTATTTTGACAGGAGTCCCACTTCCCACGCGGGAATGTACAAGTCAGGTTGAGTCTTGATGGAAGATGCTGTCCTGTTTGTAGGAAGCAGTGCTTTTTGGAGACTGACTTTAAATATATGTTGTTTTTTTAAAAAATCTGTATCTTGCAAGTCTTCCACGTTTACGAAAGTGCTGAAACTAAATGACTGGAGAAACCTTTCATGCCATCCTGTTGAGTTTTACAGTTTGGGTTCAAGACTGCAGTTGAAAACAGTTACGAACCAAAATGATTGACACTATTATAGTATAGTGCACCAATGAAAGAGGCAGAAATGCATGTAATGTAAAACACAGCTTCACAACCTTTCAGAATCTATATAAATAAAGACTGATTGATTGATTGAGATCGTAGACGTTTAAAGCCAAGCAAATTCTACTTGTGTTTTTCAAAGATCCTGATTGAATTTAAGTTTTGTGGACCCAGCATCAAATTTCTGCTTTTAATCCATTTTGAGAGAATATATTAGAGGATTATGGCAAAAATGTCTAAGCGGTGTAACCATAAAAACTTTGTACCAAATAATTCAACTTGTTTAAAAACACTCAATTCTCAATAAAACATCATATCAACTAGTTTGGCATGATCTTACATTATAACTTTTTATATTAAATAAATTATATTGTTCTAAATATTACATTTAATCAGGAAATCATGTCAATCAGGAAACACTTACATTTTTAAATGAAGTCATTATTAGTATAAGTCCACTTAAATAAACTGTAGGAGGATACAATATTTAATACGTATCATTCTTTTGTGGTTACACCATTTGACATTTTCAGGAGCATTCGGTCTTACTTTTGGTAAAAAATGGTGCAAATGTCATTTAAATGATATAAAACCAACAAAAATACTAAATGTACATTTTAACAAACCTGATGCTGCTTTTGCTAGTTGCTAGTTTTTAACATATTTTTGAATTGCTCATCTTGCCAACTCCTATTTGTCACTGACCCATATAAAATGTACATAAAGAATTTAGTAATATATTGAATTAAGTGCTGTTAGTTCATAAGTCCAGTATGATCCAGACTTCTTCTCCTCTGGGTTACAGCCTGTTTTATTATCATAGCACATCTTGTTTTCCACAGTTTTAAACATACAATACTTACTATAATTATCTGTATCAGTTCTGAATGCTTGGATGGCAGTTCATCTTCCATAATACAATACATGATACATTTATAACTAAATATTTAGAAATTGTACACTGCTTTCTGAGCTCTGTAACAGTCCATTAGAAGATGCTGCTGTGTCTCATCATCATTGCAGTAAATGGTTGGACATTCTTTTGCTGTTACACAACAAGTCTAACACGCAACAGCTCTAACATCAAGTTTTCCCACAGATAGCAGCCACAAGACGTCCGTAATGCTCTCTGACAGACTCACATTTTTTAAGAGAGAATTTCTGGTGATGGAAGCAGATGGTTTTTGTTTTGTTTGTTTTGTTTTTACAAAAGCAATTTTTAATCTGTCACTGAGCTCTACAGCATCCAAACCACCATATTCTTTGTTTTTATACATCAATTCTATGTTGGTGACCTCTCTGGTTGTTTGGTTGGACTATTCTTTTGTGGGGTGGAGGAAAAATATCCACTAGAATAAAAGGAGTTTGGCAAAGATGAGGGCTTTATTCTTGTTTTGTAATATTTTGGGATATTTATTTTCCAATTTCTTAACTTCCTCTTTCAGAAAGTCTTGAATCTAACTGTGTGTGGCACAAATGTTACATTCTGCCTTTTTTGTTTTCTCATCTTGCGACTCTTCAGAGGTATGTAGTGACCACTTTTTGTATTCCAACCCAATTTAAAAAAAGGAAAAATACTTCAACATGAATTACAGCTCTGTTATTTTTCAATCTTTCAGTTAATTAACAAAAGTTTGAAACATTTTTGTGAATGTGTAAAAGTTTGTAGAATTTCTAAAGTGATGAAGAGAAACGCCTTGTTATCATCTCATATCTCCTGCCGCAGTAACGTTACTTACCAACAAGTGGCACTCTTGTCAAACTGTAAGTGTGTAAGAAGGCTGCTCTAACTTCACATTAAGGTTGAAACTGAGCTTGACTCACCAATTCATAGATAAGACTGTGGACTTTTTGGGGATGCAGCAAAACAGGGGAATAGAAGGAGGGCAAACCGACACTACAATTCCTCTCCTGTAGCACAAGTTATGATCCTCTACAATCAAAGGACTTTGATGCATTCTTCCTCTGTAACGATTTCCTCTGAGTAATAACTCAAGCTTTGGGAAGCACAGTGCTGCTATTGTGCACGGCAGATAAAAGCAGGCTCTAAACTTCCTGTGTCTGCTCTAGAGACTGTAGGGGTGTGTGACACATTCAGAGGGACTTAAAGAAACAAAACTCGGCTCCTTTTTAATCTGCAAAAGTGCTTAAATACCAGTGTGGCTTTGCAGAGCACACATCGAATACGTGCGCTTTTGATAATCTTTCTATCGCAGTCGATCTGACAGAGCGAGCCGATTGCTGAAGACAAACAAAGTCCTGCTGTGTTGACACACATCAGAGGGTATCAGCCCTATAATCTATTATAAAACAACACAATCTATTTAGGAGCTTAGAATAGCTTATGGAGGAGTGTTGGCGTGCAGTTGGAGTATGAACAGCGTGGAGGTCTATTGGCCAGAGGAGGATACTTGTGTACATTATCTCTGCATTGCATGTCTCAACTTTAAAACAGTTGAAGGGTTTCCATACTTAAAGAGTACGTGACTGATGAAAGCTCTTCAGGTCAAGAGAATGGAGAAAGCTTGTACATGATACACACCACATGCACAAATGTAGCCGTATGTCAAAAAACACCTGGTGAGTATAAAATATGTACAGCACATGCATACTCACATAAAGATAAAAGGTTTGCCTCTAGAGTCTAGACTGATGATGCCTGATAACATCAATGATTGGGTTTTTAAAAGGTTCTTAAAGAGTAATTCTGGTTTATTTCAACTTTGATCTAGTCTCATTCCTAACATTGATAATTATTCAACAAGTACTCAAGCATTAGATTAAATGGGGAGACATGGAATGTGGCCAAATTGCTGTAATTGCCTCAGACATGGCAAGGAACATGAGCAGACAGACCATCACATAGGTTGTAGACAAACTTCTAGGATATTTGGAGAAGGTACAACAGAGGTAATCAATGGAATTATTACCAGGTATATGTAAAAGGGCTTTTCAGTCTTCTGAGAACTCAAACTTGCTCTACATTCCATCATTTCATACAGATTCGTACACTGATGGCAGAAGCTGAAGCATACCAATGGCACAGCCTTCAGGAGCAAATCCACTTTGATATGCAGACTGGAGATGTTGGGGATTGAATACCGACTTTCTAATTAATGGATGAGCCCCAGCTGACATATTACACTTTGTATGGTTGACTGACTTCCTGCTTCAATGTTAACTAAACAAACTTACCAATGTTTGGGCTGCGCTCACCTTCTTTATATTTGCACCATTGTTGCAGAAAGATGGTGAATCTGTCTTTTTACTTGCCTAGCTAGTTGTGACAGTACTAAATATACACACAGGCTGACTAGCTAAGTGGCTTCTCACACAGTTCAAAATCTGGATCCCATTGCTTTTGGAGTGATGGAATGATGAGGAAAAATGCTTTTGTTGCTGAATCAAATGGGTCCCTCGCGTCCTGGTTGCAAACAGCTCAGGCGTCGAGAACCTCTGAGCCAAACTCTTAGCTTATTTATAATCCAACTGAACTTTTCAGAGCTTGTATTTTTGCCTCATCGGACTCATGTCGGCATGTTCCCAGATGTCAACAATTACTTTGGTGAATACAGTGTTTTTATCACTGATAGAAATGATAGGCAGAACTATAAAGTTGTAATAAACCAGATTTAATAAACAGCATTCCTTTCTCCTTGACGTCTGCACACACAAACAGACACATACACATGCGTATCCGTAGCGACTTGTGGCGAGAGGCTCCCCGGCACAATTGCTTTCCACTCAATTACGTATGTAAATTGCTTGGGTTCTGGTTTGCGCTGGAAGAGAGGGCCCCCATGTGACAGCAGCTCATTGAGCCGTGGTCAGCTGGGAATTAAGACCTGGGATAGCAGAGCATCATGGGAGCCCAGGAGACAGCGGCAGGCAGCATAAGAAGTTTGACGGGAGGTTTATTTGTCATGTCCTGTCTAGGGGACGGATATCAACGAGTGTGTCTGAAGCAAAACTATTGAAATTTGGCATCGAATGTCTGGTAAGATTCATGATCTTGGTTGCTTAATCTTTGACCAATTTTAGTCCTGTGTACTCAGAAGCTCCCAAGTTCAACTTCAACAGTTAATTGCTACACAAAGATTGATAGACTTCATTTTGATCAGTCAAACAGACCTTTTTAATTGGACACATTGTCCTTGTGTCTCTCCTACAGAGGACCTTTATTGGATAGTCTTAATTATTGGTTATAGGGTTTGTTTAATTCTTACAAGGATAAGGATCCTCTATAGGTTGGTGCGTCTCACTTGACAAAGATTCTTTTCGGATCAAAACTATGTTAATTCATCAGTAAAATACAGTTGTTGCAATCATTAGATAAAGTGGGATCCAGTTCGTCTTATGTTGCCATGCCGCAGTGGTTTGATATGAGTCAAACAGACATGGGGATGGATAAGAGAGGCAGATATTGATTAGACAGCTTTAGTGAAGTTTGCTTTGTTGGGATTTGGACAAAAAAAGCTGTAAGACCCTTATTAAAGTCTGGACTAGTCTTGCAGGTTTGTGGATCAAGAGTTTCTTAGTTGGTTTGGCATTATTTGGAACAACTTGTCTAGAAGACCAAAGTAACCACGTGGCCTTACAACACAGTTTTTTTTTTTTCAATTCCACTTTAAATTCTGAATACAAGTTGAAGTAAGTGAAGCTTGAGTTGGGTTCTGGTTGTTATTTAGAACTGTCAAAGTCCAAGGACGGGACTTCTCCTCCATCTTTGTATTTGTTCTTAGATTCATTTGTTCAACTTTAAAAAACAGATGACAGTGGAAAGATAATTTCACTTGTTTTCAGCGCTGTCTTATTTTCTGTCGATATCTTCAATCAACTCAGACTCAGAGGCCGGTATCAACAAAATGTCACTGGATTAACTTAATCCTTCAAACAAGTGGAATCACAGTGGAAACAAGAGAAATTATCTCCACATGCTGTTCTATTTTTTTTTACACTTGTTCAATAAAAGTCAAGATTTGAAGCCAAAACCGCTGCACAGGCACAGTTGTCGCCTCTCTCACACATAGATGCACACCTCTCTGAAGGCGAGGTGAGAAATGATACATGTTGGGTCGAAACGGAGAGTCGGGTAAGTAAACATGGGCGACACTTTGTCCTGCTACGTGTCAGATACGGGGAGATGAGAGGTCTGACAGGGTTTTTTGCCCGGCTTGGCAACAGCGCAAATGCATTAGCTGGAGGCGTCCTCGTGCATTATACATATTAGTCCTCTTCCCCAGCTGCTGCGTTTGTACTACAGTGTAAGTGACTGGCAAGCACGCTGAATTCCGGCAAATCCCACACCTTGGCACAGGTTCAGAGGAAAAACGTAATTCCCGGCGAGCACACTGATACACACACACACACACACACACACACACACACACACACACACACACACACACACACACACACACACACACACACACACACACACGTACTGTAAAGGGGGTCAACTTTTACACACGACCCTAAGCCACAAACCAGTTAAAAATTTAGTACGACAAGATTCCATCATGACTTTATTGCTTTCTTAAAAGCCCAATTCTTTAAATGGACTTTATAATATGTAGGTAATGGCTTTATTACTGGTAAATAAATAAATCAAAAACAAAACATGCTTTACAGATCAGTTATAAGCCATTAATAAAAGTAAATATCACTGGTCTCACTTGCTTATGTCTTAGAAAGTCTTATTAATGATGAACTAAACCTTTTAACTGCAGAGTCAGCTTAATTGACTTTGGTAAAAGATTTATTAACCATAAATAAAGCCATTAGTTACATCTTATAACCCTTGGTGCCTTATTTGAAAGTGGCCCCATAATGGGAAACAAATGTCTTTGCTGTTGCAGTTTGTGAATAGTTTCCATTTCAATACATGGACTCCTCCTGGAGAGAAAAAAAAACTATAATGTATCACTTTCTTCTTCACTGACTGTCCTCCTCTTCCTCTCCTTGATCTGTTTCTCCTCTTCTTTACCTTTTCTCTGTGAGCTTGATGTTCTGTTTGCCTCAGCTCTAACCTGCCTTTCTCTGATCACTCTCCCCTCTCACTGATGGATCTCTCTATCTCCATCGCTCGTCCAATATCTCCTCCTGCTCTCTCCGAATCTCTGTCCGTATCCCCCTCTCTAGCTGTCGATGATAGACGGTGGGTCTAAGCTCTCCATTAGAGGATGGAGACAATGATCAAACCTCAGGAAAGCTCTCTCTTGCCTTTTTTAATTACATTCCTCTGTCAAGTAAAGAAGAGGAGAGCGAGAGGGAGGAGAGGAAGAGAGGAACCTCTGAGCAATTATTCTAGACTTAATTACATAAGTTGAAAAAACATGTACCTCCCTGCCTGAAGCTGCTGTGTGTGTGTGTGTGTGTGTGTGTGTGTGTGTGTGTGAGAGAGAGAGAAAGGGGTTCACTATAAACCTCTATAAAAAGGTCTACACCTAAAAGACTCTGCTACTGACTGCTGCCATTCAAGTGTCAACCGCCCACACACACACACACACACACACACACACATATATATCACAGTCACACGCTCTCTGGCAATGGCAGCATTCATCGCCATGACAACTTTATTCTGGCCCAGGAAAGAATATTATACTTATGTATGCCAGAGTAATGAACAACAAGTAATATGAAGTGAAACTGAGAATCTTCATTATATTTATTCATAGATGAAATATCTGACTGTGAATGTATGTCAATATCTGACTTCAGACGAAATAAGCCATTTCTCCTTTAACTAACTCATAGATAGACTAACCTCTTTGGTGTAAATCAAAGATAAGCTGGTGGACAGGTAATTACATGAAGCTAATTGTGATGTAAATTAGTAGGAGGGATACATGTTGTAACACAGTACTTCAGTTTGAGGACTTCTAAAGGTCCACGTTGCTATTGCAGGAGTCTGTGAAAGACTTGCGTATAGAATATTTATTTTTGCTCGATTGCTTTTCTTTCTAATATATGCTGTTATAACAGGCAGACGACTGTAGCACTGAGCTCGCTGTAATGTTTGCGTAAGCCCATATATTGTCGATGTGGTCTGATTAAGATTAAAGCGAGTCCGTTTCGTGAGATGTGCGCGAGACACAAGACTGAACACTGTGTCTGAAATACCGTGTTCATGAACTCCAGAACAACAGATTTTCTGATCCGAAGCCTGATCTAGTGGCAGGAAGACGAATTTCAAAAGCGTTACGAATCACCGTTCAAAACTAAATGAATGAGTTTTAATGTTTGTTAGGTTAATGTTTGGTTGGGTTTAGGGACAAAAACCACTTGGTTAGACTTTGGGAAAAATCATGGTTTGGCTTAATTACTACTTCATTATGGTCTGAGGAAGCTTCATCATCATGTTACAATAATAACAACGTGGTTAAGGTTTGGGTCAGATTGTGGGCAATGCTTGATTTTCAGTTGGAAATGGAAAATAAACAGTCCTCTCCCGAGTTTGATGTTTTGTTGATTCTTCTGACCTCTCGCCTACGCGGACTTTTGTTACTCTATCATCACCTTGTGTCTGCCGCCTTTGTTTCCTTCATAATTACTACCACCCCTAAGGCTCCCCTCAAAATTACCGCTACCACCAGTGGGCTTCGTCACTTGTACATAAACATAGGTTGTTTTGGGGGACTTGCTCAAACAGCTGAAGCCGACATTTTTCTCAGGAGTACAGTCTTGTTTCACAAGTCGTAAATCTTCAAGCAGCCTGTACCTTCCATACAGCCTTTGTTGGGTATTCAAGCATGCTGGTTTCTCTTTTGCTTTCACATTATAAGCAATAATTTAGTCCTAAGTAGTTTAAATTGCTTCTCAATGAAGGAAGTTTCCAGGGAAAAGTACTCTTTGTTCTCTGAGCGCTTCCATTCTCTGAAAGCAAAAAAAAATGAACCACAACTGGCTGGCCTGCTTAGTTTATATTCCAAACATATTCTACAGACTAAAAGACTTGAATGAGGCTTTGTCTACTTTTCATGATGGAGTCACAAATGTGTACCGGAGGATGCCAGTGCTTTCCCTCCAAGAGGCCTGCGAAATCATCACAAGAGGTTCCGTATTCAAAAACAGCTGAGAAGCACTGTTGTAACACTCTTTATGCATGAGAGAAGGCAATGTCAACAAGTTTGTAGGAACCTCTCCACCACGGGTCTCCACATGCATTTTGATGCTTCGCTACATGTTCCTCTCCAGCAGGTCTCCAGTCTTTTATGAAACCAGATGGAATATATTCCTCACATTTATTTCCATCACGTTATAGTCATTTGGCAAACCCTTTTGTCCAAAGCGAGTTACGTTTCATTTGCTCACACATATACACACACACTCCCACACTGATGGCGATAGATGACTTTTCAAGAGGTTGGCCTCCCATTTGTCCTTAGAGTCTTGCTCAAAGATGCTTGATGACAGGAGGAATTGGTGCTCGAAGCCCCAAACCACAGCTACAGCCACCACCCTCCCATACTGTACTGAAGAGAGCAAGAACACACTTGAGTGGATTCAATGATAAATGGAAATGCTCAACTCCCTCTTTACCTTGACAGCTGTCTATCACACACTGGACGATGAGTCAAAACTGAGGTCTTGGTAAAGTGAACACTAGTTACACTATTCCTCATTATGTGTATATAAATTAATTCCATTGTATGGAAATGAATCCTTATGAAGTGGAAATGAAGTAAACTTTTAATTGCTTTAAACTTTCAAAGTAATAAAGACCACGTTGTAGCAAAACCAGATGAACATGCATTGCATGCTCTACACAATATTTGCATGTATTAACATTTTAAATGAAGCAACAGTCCCAAAAGAATACATCTATTTTTTTTTTAGGATACTTTAGGCACATATTGACAGATTATTTCACAGAAGAAAACTGGACTCATTAGGAGTGTTGTATGAACATGAGCAGACAGGAAGTAATGCATTAAACTAAAAGACTGACCTGATTTATGCTCTTTTAGAGAAACATAACACCTGGCTTTGTTCATTTCTTGTACACTTTCCACCCATTCAGAATGCTCTGTGATTTGTTTGACATGCTTGCATCACACTTGTTTAAGAAGACGCATAATTGCATTTTTTACATCAGTTCTGCTTGTCATCTTAGACTCATTCATCCCTTCCCATTTATACATTTTCTGAGCTGCTTATCCTGTTCAAGGTTGGGCAGGGTTGAAGTCTATTCAAGCATGCTGTGACAGGAGAGGCGAGGTTGACCCAGGACAGTCTGCCTGTCTATCACCACCCTGGCACACATAAACACCAAAATAAGACACCTGCATTCACACTCACACCCGCTCCTCACACAACAGCCTTAAAAACCTTCATGTTTCGAGGTGACATCGCAAAAAACGACAGAGTCACTCTGGGATCACTCGCTCCAGATTAAATCCAAAGACATTGAAAACAACTCCACAAACTCATCAGCAAAAGTAATACAGCAACAAGAAACGATTCCTCGGCCTGTTTTACATTACCGCAATCTTTCGGGAACAGTGCGAGAGCAGAGATAAGATTGAAAGAGGGCATCTCATTTCCAATTTCTGTTTCTGTTTCCTCTCCAATATTAGAACTTAAAAGTTGTTTTTTTGGTGGTTATCTTTGCAGTGCATGTGTTATGTCAGCCTGAGTGGTTTAAGCTGACAGATGAATCGAAACAGTACACTTGTACAGCTGTGGTTAATAGAACTCAATTCGATTGCTAACTGCTTTACTGAGAAAACCTTACGATTTCATGAGTTCAACTGAAAATATTCACTTCAAACTCAAGACAAATCTGGGAAAGTAAGGCAGCCCAGAAGTTCAAGATATACTGGAATTGATAATAATCAATATAATCAACTAAATTATATTATGTGTAGACTCGGCGAGTGTTCACACACAGATGGAGACAGGAAAAGTGTACATGTCAAAACTTGGGATGTTATGCAGTTCCAATGTAAATATGGGAGTGGTAGCAGACGGTGTGTGTGTGTGTGTGTGTGTGTGTGTGTGACAGAGAGAGAGAGAGAATGAGAAAGTAATGGAGAGCCAGATCACACTTTGGCACTGACTCTAATCCACGCCAATTTGTCAGTGGCTGTGCTGCCGAGGCTAATCAGCTAACCATCACAACCTGCCACCTGTCACAAACACTTCACAGTGCATCCAGACCAGAGAGGGGCGAGAGAGAGAGAGAGAGAGAGAGAGAGAGAGAGAGAGAGAGAGAGAGAGAGAGAGAGAGAGAGAGAGAGAGATCTGCTTTAACCTGGCGACCTTGCACACCCACATCGCTGCAGGACTGCTGTGAGAAGTGGCTGAAGAGACAGGAGAGGAGAGACTTGAAGCAGGCAGATGTGAAGAGAGACTATCAAGACGAGACTGAAATAGACCAAGACACAAAACAAGTAGAGAGATGGAAAAATACGGAATGAGAGATGAAATGGTGCGTGCTTCACCTCCAGCTCATTCCATGTCTGCTTCCTGCATGTATATTGTATATCACAAATGTGTTGTACAGTAAATTATACATAGTTTTTATTATACTTAATACTATTATACAGTATATTATACTATACTGAATTTAGTTATAGTATGTAGTATTAACATATTTTGAGGGCAGGCAAAAGCATGGATTATTTGATTGTTTTTCCACATTTGCAATTGTATTATTATTACAATTATTTTCACTTCTACACAGTGCATATTTTAAAACTTGAAATATAGATATATAAATAAGACCAATAAATTAAATACAAAATAATTGAATAAATAAGCTTAATAACAGCTCAAATAGCTTAAAATAAACAAATAAAATAAAATAAAACATTAAATAATTACTTAATAGGCTGAAAATAAAAAAAATGTAATAAATTAAAATGGACTGAAATAATAAAAGTCATGCATGAAATGGCTTTCTTGGTTTTGTTTGTTTAAAGTTGCATTAATTGATTTTGGCCACTTGGGGGCAGCAGAATAAACATCTGAGCATCATCTTATAAAGTTGTTATGTAAACTTGTTAAGAGTTGCATCCAGGTGACATGGAGCAACACTGACACTCAGTTGGTGTTGTGCTTCTGGTCATCTGAATAATTTAAGTCCAATAGTCCCTCTTCTTTTACCTCTGTTTTGGTCTCCACCATCTTCTGATTATTCTCTGGAGTTCATCTCCACGAGCAACACGTTCCACATTACACAGTCTCATGATCCATTGCTTATATAAAAATAATGATTAGTGATGCTTTAAACGTTTGCCTGCCGCTTTAGGGATACTTTATTTGATTAACGGCAGTACGGAGAGAGAGAGGGAGAGAGAGAGAGAGAGAGATGGAGGCACAAAAAGTGAAATGGCAGCCCTACAGTAGATGGACCTCCACGCTGCCTCTGACTGACACAATTAAAAGTATCATGCAGCCAAGACCCTCTCATGCAACACACACCCTGTCAGCTCTGCCTGGCAAAATTCAATTACCACTTATCACTAGTGACAGGGAGCATGGCCCTGACTGGCATGCATATTCCTGCTGCTGCTGCTGGACACACACACACACACACACACACACACACACACACACACACACACACACACACACACACACACACACACACACACACACACACACACACACACACACACACACACACACACACACACACACATACATACACCAAAACACATAGGAGAAAGAGAGAGAGAGGCAAGTAACAAGTAACCCAACCTGTGGCTTTAACTGATTACAACAAGTCCTTGTAAGTTAATGAGAAAAAAAAGATTGTTTGGTCATGTGACAGATCCATATGATGAAATACATATGGTGTCACATGATCAAACTATTAATATTAGTCTGTTTTGACAGGTTAAACTACTTGGTTAATGCTAGAAGTCAGTTTATAGAGATTAATAAAGAAAAATTGTATAGTCTCAATCTTTATGTAGCTATGCAATGTTTCAGTGTTACACCACTAGCAGGATCTAAGTGCTATGGATGTCAAATCATAAGCATAACAAAGTGTAATTATGCATCAGTTGCTACAAGTATACAGTGTCTCAAGAGAGGATACTGAAGGAAAACAATCAGAATATGTTCATTAACTTTATGCTTGCCAGATATACTTAACGTTAATTGACAGAGCCTCATTATGTTCAAAAATGCATTGCTTTCATTCCAAACCTATTAACAGTGTTTATTATTACAGGGTTTATGTATCACTGTTTACATGTAGTGCCACAAACTTCAAACCTTTCTCTAACTACAAACAGTTTCCGACTCAGTGAATAGAAGTGAAACAATATTACATTAGTCATTAAAAGGAGATCATATAGAATAGCCTGAATGTGTGTTATTTGGTGAGAGGCATAGTTCAGAGATACAGTAGTTTTCTCAAAGTCAGAAACTAATACATGCCTTCAGACGGACCTTTTTATGTATTTGGTATAGTCTGAAGTATTTCAAACAAGCAATATCAGGCTATCTTGGCTCAATTCTTGAGTATCTATTGGACCAAATAACAAAATCATGATCCAACAGATCCAGGAATTGAAGTAAACTAATTGTGGGTGGGTGAGTGGAGGGTGTGCCTTTTTCTAAGCTCTGTCTGGGGTGGGGTCCCACAGTCTAAGACTTTGAAAAACCCCTGCTCTAATCAACAATCAATGTTGATCACAGTATTTCTCTAAACTTTATCCAAAGTGCTTTGGTTGGCTAAATTCAACCGCCAGCAAGACTCTTCTGTTTTGACGACCCTGACCACCAGTTTAAGATTTTCTGTGCGGTCGGTTTGCAAAAATGTTGAGACTGGACATAACCCTGTAAAAATGATGTTTCCACTCAAAACATAACTGGCAAAACAAGTTATTAGTACATTAATGCAGAGACAGGGTTGGATTAGGGGCAAAAACCACAAGGTTGCTTGTCGGGAAAAATCTGTCAACTACAAAAAAAACATCATCTCTGTGCAGTGTGGAAAGTTACAGATTACTACACTGTTCCTAATCACCAGATAAGGTAGGTTAGTATTACATGACTGTGGTTATGATGGAGAATTCTTGATTGGAGTCCATTGTTTTCTCTGAAGACAAATCGCACTATTAAAAACACATAAAACTACATTAGTGTTGTTGTCGAATCCAGCATGAACGCTTTCCTCTATGGAAAATATCGCTAAGCAACAGGAGTGAAAACAAATTGTAAAAAAGTGTTTTTCCATGCTGACAGAGGCCAATTCTAGCAATGATTCATATTTACTCTATATATCATTTATCTTTATTTTCCTCATTGCATCATCGCTCTTATACATGTTGTGGTTTTTGAGTAAACAGCTTTTCTAACAGAGTTGGCAGGTCTATGCATCTTTATTGTAAATTCAGTATGTTAAGTACAGCAGCAAGTATTCCCAACTATATTGTAGCTACTTGGAGCTACTAACCACCAGGTCAATCATCCTCCTAGCTTGTGCAGAGCTTTTGGGGTGAAATGACCATCGCTCTCGGCAGCCCAAGTGCGTTTGCGGTCAACCTGACACGTTTCAACAAGGTTGAAAGTACACAAAGTGCCTGTAGCTTCAAATTCAATCAGCTGAACCTGCGAGTTAGCGAAATGGACCTGGAATGGGCTTAAACAAAAACACGAGGGTGGATAATGATCTTAATTACTGCGGAGAGGTTTGATACGGTCTGCGTGGGAACAAAAACCCATTAGCTCAATCATTTCACAACAGTGTTGCAGGGCACTTGCGTGGTGGAGATAATTGATTTGAACAGATATGGAGTATTTAATTGGGCTGGCTGACAGTGTTTTGGGAAATTTGACAGGAAGTGGGTTTTTTAGTAAGGAAAAAAGAGATTTCTCAGCAGTACGAAAAAGGATTTTCTCTGATGTGAATGTTTCCGCTGTAGGCGGTTGAAATACAAGTGGAATTGTGGATTATGGAGTGAAGACTGGCAGGTGACTCCACTTGAAGTTATTTTTCTGCCACCTCACTTTCCACTTACTTTCTTTCCTATTTTTGAAACTTCTGGACTCGTTTTTCACTTTCATACTTCTTTGTCTCCCTTTCCGTTCAGTTCAGTCTGGAAACCGGATTTTAAGTCCATCCATTGATGAAGAGAAGGTATTTTGTCAAGCCACTGTTTCCATGGTTAACATTGAACTTTGGTGCTAAACAAATACAAAAGCCTCTCACGAAAGTAGTCCTGCTTTAACTTTATGCAGATAGTAGTGTGTTATGTAGGATGCCACCATTTATAGGAGGCTTTTAGGGCCGTTTAAATGAACTCCGTTTTTAAGGAAGCTAATTGAAAACACACCGAAGCAAAGCAAGGACAGATCACTTGATGGTGGGAGTTAACAAATAGCAGGACTGTGAGGAATGTGCTGAAAATAAAAAAGATGAAGATGGTGTTTTTTTCCTATTGTTGTAAAACCAGGATGTACAATTTGTGCTCAGATTTTCCCTTGAAATTAAAAGAAACTATTTTTTACCTCACCTTACACTGTCTAATGTCCTGAACAGGCTAACACCTGGAAAAAGAATAGTGAATGAGCGAGAGGAAAACGTGAGTATGACTGAAAGGTTTATATACCACTGGAGTAGATTTAACATGTGAAGAGAAGGAACAGACACTCCAGTCAGGTAATATATTGCAACTTCTTTAAAGTGTCACTCTGGATATCTGCTATTCCAGTCCAAAACCTTCAGCACATCTTGAGTTTATGAGAGTGTGTGTGTGTGGGAAGCTCAGAAAAACACACTAAGCATGCAAAAATGTGACATCCCAGCTGGAAAAAAGTGTTACGGCAGCTTACTTTCATTTTAAATCTTTTTTAATATTTGACTCCAAAGAGTTTTTTTGTTTTGGTAAAACAACCTTCTACAAGAATAAAAAGATATTCAGGGGTTGTGACAAGAGTTGTAGACAGAAGTGAAATATTCCAAGCCCATCATGCACTGACTTGCCTGCTCCTGAGAATGATGCTATGTGACACTGAAACCTATTAAAACATCCAAAAAATGATTGACATTGTCTCCCTCTACTTGAAATCAACATCATATTGAATGAGTTTAATGGATGTATTCTCACCTTTCTTACATTTCCTGTCAGTGACACTGGCATCAATCCACACCCGACTGGTAACATTTAGATCTTCAATAACCTAATAACCTAATACAGTGGCACAATGCAATTTAAAAGACTGGCTGCTTTACAGAAGCGCTCTGATTACAGGGAGATCCGGATGGGGCGGTGACGAGGAGGAGAAGCATATTTCATTTCCGACCACAAATGGCTGGCATTAACAGGCAGATCCATCAGGACAAGATGGATTGGGAAGGGATGAGAGACCAAAGAGAATAAAGAAGAGACTGAGAGATTTAGATTTCAGAGCACCGAGGCAGGAGGGAAAGAGGTAAGTTTATCTTTGAGTTAAAAAAAAACTGAGCCCCTTATTAGAGTACAGTTCAAAAGCAGCACGATTAATACAACTGTTATTTTCTCTTTTCTCGTTGACCTGATTCCAACAGTCTACCTCTGCAACGAAAAAAAACACCTTACAGCTACCAAACTGAGCCATGATGAAATAACAGCTACGTGAGCCACACAAGGCACAAACACATGTCTTACACTGCTGTTTGGATCAAAATATGAACCTCTGTGCTGAGAAGGAATTGGCAGGTTATTCCAGCTACAAATCATCCTTTTCCTTAAGTCAGGGATCAGGTGTGTAGCAGTCTGGTGAGTCATCTGCAACACTTGGGGGTTCTTGGGAATTGAGATTCCGGTACTTCTAAGGATTTCTCACCAAAATCCCTTTTTTCCTCCTGAGAGAACTATAGCAGCAGAAATATGTTGGGATGTCGGGTAAAGAGAAATATCTTTGCAGCTGGATCGATTGCTATGATGTTTGAAAAGACATTCATGATCTGTAGAGGTTGGACCCCAATAACCCTAACCCTAACCCTAACACCTTGCCTTTTCATCTAGCGCCACCAGCAGGTCAAGATTTTCAGTATCCAAGTGAAATATTTCTACATTTCCTTCATCGATTGGCACAAAATTTTGCTTGAAGCATTTCTGGTTCCTTGTCAAACTTGTTGTATCATCATGACTGCAGATGTCAAAGTAAAGCTTTACTGAGGCTGGAGTCTCAGTCACACTAGTATTTATAAAGGAGGAGGGACATTCTTGTGGCCAAATCAACTAATTTTAATGCAACCCAAAGATTTGTGAGTTGTTGGGGAAAAATCGAATCCGCACAAATCTTTTGCATCGTTGCATTGGATAGAACATTCCGTGGCCTTGTTGCCAACTTCACAGACCTCTCAAAGAATGAGGCTTCTTGTCTCAGACGGATGCAGACAGTTGGAGTATTGCAATGTCTACCTCACTGGTCTACCTGAGAAGACTGTGAGCAGATTAGACCTGCAGAATCCTAACAAGACATTTAATCACACCTCTTCAATGAGCTTGGCATTGGCCTGAAGTTTAGGAATTGATCACAATAGGTTAGGTCTTGTCTATAAAAGCTCTAATGGCCTTGCTCCACAGACTTTTTAGATTGTCCTGAGAATTAGAATAAAAGTTGTTGAAACTGCTTTTGGATTTCGAGGTTGCAGATGTAGGAAGCCCTGGTTAGATTGTGCACATTGTTCAAGAACAGATTGAAAACCTTCCTGTTCTGCTGGGAATTTGATTGCTTTCTTTGTATTATGTTCAAAAGGTATCAGATTGTTCTAATTGTTGGTTTCTATGGTATCTGTATGTGTATGAGTATATGCTGCATGTGTTTATGTACTGTATGTAATCTGTATTTACATATGTTTTGATGTAAAGCATATTAAACCTCCCTTGGAATGAAATGTGCTGTGTAAATAAAGTTTGCTTTACATTATTAAGGGCCTTACTGCAACTTTCCATTTTGCTCCACTGGGAGTCTAACTTCAGCAATACAGGCTTGGAGAAAGTACACCTGTGCACATACACACACATACAAAACACAGCCCATGTGCACAGACCTCATACTCGTAACACTTTATTAAAAGTTCTGCTGTGTTCCATCAGGTTTCATCCAGCTGCAGACACTTCTTTGCTCTGTAACAGTCAAACAAAAGCCTCCCCATTTGGCTGGAGCACAACTGCTGGCCTGATTGTGAGACAGCCAGACAAAGCAGAATGCGAAAGAGAAGAGCAAGTGGGAGTCTGTGAAGTGGTATTTAGTCTGGCTGTTTGTTTTGTGTCGGCTCTGACCAGAGCTCGGATGAATAACTGGAACTCTGCTGAGGTTATTAGAAAGAAGGTGGAAGGGCAGGAGGGAGGAGAGAGGGATGTAAAGGTGAGAGCCGCTGGTGAGGCTTAATAACCAGGTTGTCAGACATAATGCAGATTTATATACTGACCTATGTTGGAACTAACAGGCACTTCAACCACATTTACAGCACACAAAAGTAGGTAAGAGTAGTGTCTGTGTATCTGGCAGAGCATAGAGCATGATAATAAATACATTATATATGTATATATAAGTTATATGTAAGCCTTTATTTACCAAACTTATTACTCTTCATCCTGTTTCATAGCAATCTATCAAATAGTTTTTGAGACTTTTCACTAAAACTACAAATGTGAACCTCTAGAGGTTCTAGATGAAAAGTCAGTGGTTCACCAAAGTTAGTAGGGTTCATCCTCTGGGGACCATGAATATATATGTACAAAACATGGTAATCTACTTCAGTCAGGACTGACTCACAGACATTGCCATGTCTAGAGTCACTAGCATGGCCAAAAAACTGAACCAAGAGGCCTAATTAGATAGTTGTAGTAGGATGTAAATTAACACCCACATTATTCTTATGGTTCTAGTGTGTAATATACTAATTAAATCTAAGTGAATATGTAAATGACTACTATATTGCACTGTGAAGCCCTTTGAATTGTGCTTTCACAGAGGCTGCAAAGCTATAGCTGTCCATAAAAGCTCATCCCTTCATCATTTGGGTCATTCATTGCTTGTGATACCTCCACATGTGTCTTTATGGTCATTTCCACTATGCTGAATACATGTCATGTATCGTAAAATGTTTACTTTTCATGTTACTGGCTCAAATCATATTGCAGCATCACAGCTTGTAGAACTTGAAACTTCTTGTTACTGTAGGTTGTGTCATTTTAATGTCATGTTGCAAATATATTTCTGTTTCAACAGCGTAACCGGTTTCCAAAGTGCAGTACCGCTAGCAGCTTTCCTGTATCTGACCTGCTGATGGAGTGTGTGTGTGTGTGTATGTGTGTGTGTGTGTGTGGGCTTCCTGGCATACCGCTGTGGCTCCTACAAACTGCTGCTCTTGGCCAGAAAAGCGTGTTGATATTCATGCTTCTTAGAGCAGAGTGTCAGATCGCTGACTGTAAGCATGCTGAACTGATAACCTATGAAAATACAGACGAGGGCTACAACTCACACAAATGAAGCAAATAGGTGCTGTAATCTCTCGAAACTCTACAGAGATACTTGTTGCAGCAGTCCATGGTTATTTATCTCTGAGTGAATTGTGACGTCACCAATCTCCAGACTGACTGGATGATGTATAGCTGGTTGTGGGTTGAGTTTATACTGCAGATGGAGGCGAGGGTACAGACAAATTCTTGTTAAAGCTTCATGCCTGGCTGAACAAACAGCCATTATAACGATTTGTACCACAGCGTGGAGAGATAGAAAAAACATGGTTTTTTTATTGTTTCATCAATCTGATTTGCAGGCAAACGACTGCCATCATTTGACGGTTGTAGTCATGTATCTGCTTTGTCAACACGGGTCATGGAAGATGAGTGTGTTTCTGAGTGGATGGGGGGGAAAAAAACAGTGGAAAACAGAGCAGGAGGAGGCAGAAGACAGCGACAGGGAGGTAAATCTGACCTCTGCGCTCCCTGAAATGGAATCTAGCATTGTTTGTTCTGAGCATCGGAGCAAGCTTTTCCAAGTGGCTTCTCGACGCCATCTGTTTTTATTGACCCTTCATCCTTGAGTTTGATAACACCACCCTCATCTCTCCTCTTTTTCTCTCTCCTCTTCTATTTCTCTATTTCTTCTCCTTTCTGACAGATGGAATAATGAGGTAGCGCTAGCTGCGTGCTGCTTGGTGCAGCAGGAGAGATATTACAGCGGCTGGGCAAGTTCCCCACTGAGAGCAAAGGGTGGAAACTCTCTTTGCGACGCTAATTTTATTCTCCCGCAAGATTCTTATTGGGAGGGAGGATATCAGTCTGTCTCGCTCCAGAGCTGTGTCTTACTTCAGCTTCCTCTATTAGTACGCTGCCCGTGTCTCAGGCACACAATGACATCAAAGCACGGAGCTAGGTGATGACTGAGCAGGGACTAATTTAACTTTCCACCGTAAAGTCCAGGGTGTAATTTAGTTTAATGAACAACGCACCGCATGGTTTCTAAACAAAAAAAAAGAAGAGAAGAAGAAGAAGAAGAGAGTCTGTGAACAATGAATGGGCTTAAATCAAAAGGATAAATCAAAAGGTTTGGGACACTGCGGCTGCACCTCCGATTTTCACACAATATAAAGATTGCACTGCAAAAAAAGAAAAAAAAAAGTGGTTTCAAACAAGATGTGCTCTCTCTGTTGTTGTTAGAGGGGTCCAAAAAATCTGGTCTCACTTACACTGCATGGTCAAAAGTAGAACCCCTGTCTACATTCTTTTAGGTGTTTGTTTTTCATGGTTTTGGCTCCTTTAGTTCTAATAAAAGGGAATCTTAAGGTTACAACATACAGTGATATTTTATACAGGAGCGTGGAACTGAATTTCTTCTGACTGAAACTTTCAACTATTGAGTATGAATGGCTGCATACTTTTATCATGTGTATTGTGTATTTGTGGTATATGGCCAAGCAGATAGGTTCAGATTCCAATAGAGATTTACTGATTTGTTTAAACCTTCCAACACAACAAAACCCTCAATAACAAAATATACAGGACTGAATATGTAACATTCAAAGTTTTAAAACATTTAGAACAAATATATCCTTAAGTATTACTTGCCAAAATCTCAGCTGGTCAGCTTTAACCTTTTAAATGTCATCATATTTTACCAAAATTCTAAATATATCCAGAAACAACTTCTCAATTATTCTGCTTGACCCACAGAACACAAATTGTTCTCATGAGGACTATCTTAACAGAACAAAGTAATTTGAATGGACTGACCCTTAAAAATCTGTGACCCTGAACAGAATAATAATCAACATGAAGCTCATTATCTTACTAAAAATTGATCTTTTTTTATGGTGTAAAGCTGCAGATCAGAGATGTTTGTGGATATAATTCTATTTATTATTGAGCTGTAGACTGTCTCTGGTTTGTGGAAGGTCTGGTTAGCAGACGTATGATCTGGATTTCATAGAGATATTTTGCTCTGCGGCACCTCTTGTACAGTCAAGAGGGAATCACGGGCAACCGGCTCCGAAGACGTTGCTCACCCCACCAGGAGAACATCAAACCCAGACCCAACCTATTTCCTGGAACACAACGCTAATATACTCACACAGTTGTACAAAACAGAACTCCATGTGTCTATTCGTTTTCTTTTTTTTTGGTTTAGTTTTCCCTCTTTTTCACCTTTCAGAGAAGCTGCATCAGTTTTAATATATCTTAGAGTTACTTTTCAACACAGTTTATCTCGAAATATCCAACCTCCAACCTTGAGCTGTCAAAATACATCTGTCGAGCCGTGTTTTCTGTGAAGTGGTGTATCTCTCTGTGGATAACTCATGGATAACATGAATTTAACATCGTACCAAAACATGTCCAGAGAAATGAAAGAGTAGTTATCTTTTATCTGTAGTAGAGGAGGCAGACAGACGTATTTCTACACCATGCCCTCATATTCATGGCTGGTTAGTTATACGCATGTACGCCCTGCATCAAAGTCATGTCTCTTTTTTTCTGAGTGCTGTCAAAAGGGGAAAACTTGCCGACATAAGTAGAACTACGTGCTGTGGAGTGTTTAACCTTTAATCATTGACGATTCTCGACAAAAGTATCTATTTAGCTACGTTCGCCTATCAAAAAAAGACATAAATGAGACATGTCTGTCATATCTGTTTCCAACTAATTACATGTAACGCTGGCCCAGTTATGTTTTATTAGCATCATGGGGAGGTATTTTATTGTGCATATTTGCAAAGTCGTAAAAATGTTCATGCTGAACAAATCAGTTTTTCATTAGTTTTCCTAAAATATCCTCTCACGGCAATTAAAGCATGATTAATCTTTTTATGGTTTAGATCAGGCCACTCAAAACACTATTTTACGACTAAATACCGCCAAAACTAATAACATTCCCATCAGCCTCGACTGTACTGAGCTGATTAGCAAAGGTTAGCATGCTAAGACTAATAACTAAGTGTGGTAATTATTGTAATTATTACCAGCTAAACATCATTACGTTAGCAATGTCTTCGTGAGCAGGTTACGTTAGCGTTTAGCTGTGCCAAAGTGTGGCCTCATAGATTTAAGTCCTGATATGTTTTAGCAACTCACAGAATTTGGCTAAGGTAAGGGCAAGATTAGGTCTTAACCAAAGCCACAATATTTCCCTAATTTTAACTTTAAAGTGTTTTTTTGCCTTAACCCCACCACATACAGGACTTTATGATCAGAAACCCTTTTCTGTATCGAAGTCCTGCTTTTTCAATGCTCCCCATCTACCCAGACCACCTCACTATGACTAAGAATGCCTCCTTCAATGGAAAACGTAGCCAGTGACCATAATGGCACCAATGACAGAGTAATTGGGAAAAGAAACTAGTGCTATAAGTTGATTTCTACACATCAGTTTGGTGAAGCTGGTAGCCACTAAGCCCAGAAGATGATCCATGTGAAGAACTGTTATCTAACTTCATCATTGACCTAATTTATAAGACTTATCTCTGTGTATTGGTCATGCCTTATTGTATGGATGTCTTATCTCACTATAGTCCTATCTGTGAACTCTGGATTTCTTTTACTGTTTGTTGTGGTTAATGAACTTGGAATTAACTTTCTGTTCATTGTTTATTGTCCCAGCTGCAAATCCCATTGCTGTGTCTGCTTACTGTGGAGGGGGATAGGGGGGGGGTTCTCTTTGTGTTGCCACTCCTGAGGTTTCTAACATGTTTTTGTATTGCAGCGTTGTGTTTGTTGAACTGCTTCCTGATGTACGGCTGTCAGGTATACTGGCCTATATCTGTTATTTTGAGTCCATGGCTATTACATCATGTTTTGTTCTCTTGCCTGTTGGCACATAAGGACGGAGGGAGCCAAACTGTGTAAGCTGATGTCAGGAGGGACAAGTTATCATACTGTGACATTGGACCACACACACATACACACACATGCAATCAAGTCACAAAACCCATTTAAACAACCACAAGCCTGCGAGCCTCACAACATAAACCGTAATAGACTGTGTACAATATTTCTCGGGCTTCGGCTTTTCAATACTCTGTAAACAAAACAAAAAAAAATGCTGCTCTAGCTGACTTCCTGCATTACGGGCAAGATGGATGGTCTTGTGTGCAGCGCAGCACATCCAGGCGTGGGTTGACACACTGTAAAGCCTCCAGCGCTCCGCTACAGTAAACAGTTGTTAGTGGATTACTGGGAATCAATGGCAAACGAGTGGGCACAAAACCCCACGGCTCGTGTATGGGAGGGAAACCCGCGGCGCTGCATCCACCTGCACGCATTTGGTTCTATAAGAAGACTTGGACAGCAAGCAGAGTCGGCTAAAGGTAGAGGGGCGTATAGGTGGTTGCCTAGAGCACCGACTTCTGGTGGGCGCTGACCGCCCCTTTGAGGTAAAATAACAAATAAAATAAATACGGTGGGCGCCCTTCCACATTTTCTGCCTTGAAGTAACAAAGAAAGAATAAAAGAAAACATGGAATACACTTTTCACTCCTGTTCCTTACAGTTTTTCATTTGCTATGACCTGCCAACTCTTTCTCATCAAACACCAACACTTCGTCACACCCCTTCATATCTCATATTGACACACTTCTGCATCTGAATGAGACGTATAATACCAGGCTTTCAATTAACTCCAATGTAAACCTATCTGAGTCATTATTAGACACTCCATTTACTGCAGTATTAACCCCTCTGCAGTGATGTACAACACCATGAGCATCAGTAAGTCTGCGAACTGGAGGACTCGGTGCCCAGAAGTATGTGTCTCAATGTTAATGTTTTCTTTTTGATAATAATAATGTTGTCATTATTGTTCAATGTTAAAATTATTCCTTGTTGCTAATTAAATGTAGGTCAGCAGGGGGCAGCACCAACTCCTAATGTCCTATTGGGTCACGTCTGTATATGTGAGGACTATACAGGTGACGTCACGTGAGCCATATCATTCATTTTGTTGTACACTTCTCATCCAATTGTAACATTAAACTTACTGTACTTTACTCGTTTTACTGTATTTTCATTTATCGGAGTGGTTTAAAGGGTTTTTAAACTGTCATCACCTTTCACTCCTCCACAGTATGCCATCACCTGTCGATCCATTCCATTCTGCCCACTTAACACTAGACTATATATAGGGCAGTGATAGGTAGATCATATAGGAAAAGAGGTTTTTACATCTAATATTTGCAGCAAAAGAAATGTCTGTATGTAGAATCCAAAGAGAGAACTACAGCTGAAACAATTACAGCTCAATTAATACATAAGCCAACTGTCAGAAAATGTATCAGCAATGTTTCTTGTTTTTTAAATTGATTAATTACAGAAAGAACATTCTTTAGCAAAAATGGTCACTGGTCCAACATCACAAATGTGAATCAGTTGGGCTTTTTTTGTCTTATTTGATGGTAAACTGAATATTTCTTGTTTGGATAAAAGACGAGATTTAAAAGCATCATTTTGGACAGTCTACACAGCAAATGATAACTCCATTAATTAAGAAAATAATCAAATAATAAGCCACGATAATAAAAACACATTACAGCCTTAGCTCCAACATGACCAGCCAATATCAGAAAAACTAAATATCATAACAGCCAGCTTAGTGGTTACATACAAACAGTACATGACACAGCACTTTAAGCTGTATAAATATTCTCTTAGTGGCAGGTTATATTTATATATAGTTATATTTGCAGTAGAGTAGGATCTTCTAAGATCAGAACTCCCCATCCATGGATCATAAAGGCTCACTTAGAGGTATGATCATGATGACAAAGATGTGAATCAGATACTACGGCCTCCAACAGTCACAGATTTAACCCAGCTTTGGGAGACTGTGGGTGTCAGTCAGCGGTTTTTCATCACCGTCATCAAAACACAGACTGTAGGGAATAACCTTTTGGAAGAACGGTGTTCCACAAAGAGCGCTGAACAGCTTACTGAGTCGTTTTATGTCGTTTTCTTTCTTTCCATTCGTCACCCATCTGTATGTGTGCTGTGTGTGCTTTCCTGAAAAGTCCTTTTAAGCGACTGAATGTGTACAGAAAGGATATTATATTCTCTGTCCAATAAAGGGAGGAGGTTTAAATGTTTGCATTGCTATTAGATACTATACTTCATACTAAAAGAGCAGGAAGTCTGTTGTGAATTGCTTTGTTTGACCTTCCATGATCCAGAAGTCATGAATGGAATATTATGCTATTGTTCCTCTTACAGTGCAGTGTGTGTGTGTGTGTGTGTGTGTGTACTGTACTAGTACAGCATGATTGTAATGGAAAAAGACTGCGGCAGCCTGTCGCAGGAAATGTAGTGCGACAGGCTGCCAGCTCTGGACCTTATGTCGAGCTCTTCTTTTAGTCTCCTACCTGCACCTGTTCACAGAGATTTACATTAGTGTGTGTTTGAAGGCTTGTTTTATTGATACAGATCCAGTTACCTTAAGTCACACACACACACAAAAAAACCCCAATCCAATTTTCTTGAATTTATTTCAAAGTCAACGCAGGCCCGGCGGCGTTCGACCAAGTTGCTGCTTTTTTTTTATGTCCGATCCAATAAAGACGTTGCGATTTGCTCCGAGCGGGAACCTTTCCTAAAAACTCCTCGTACAATATGTTACCTCTCTAGACTTAAGGGTCCAGTCGCTTTTTATGAACATGGACGACTGCTTTCTGAGAGTGTTCTTTTCTATTGCTACTCCCTTTAGCTTTTAGCACACGCACCAGACGTTAGACACCCCCGCCTTCCCCTGCTAAAAAAACTGGAACATTATTAACACTCCTTAGCTGCGGGCCACATTAACTTATACACAGAAGACTCAAAGGTTAAATGGGTGTTCTTCACATGTGAGGGGAGTCTTGTAACTTGTGTGTGTGTGTACAGTACAGTGTGCGTGTGTGTGTGTGTGTGTGTGTGTGTGTGTGTGTGTGTGTGTTGGTGGAGTCTCTTTTGTTTACCCTCCCAGGCATGTCATAAAGCAGAGCGGAGCGGAGTAAATTAGGTGAGGGATGAGGGTGAACCGTTGCAGAGTGCCACTCGTTTAATCAGTCTAATTGTAACAATCAGACTCATTTCTTCCCTCTTTCCCTCCTCTGACACCCTCTCCATCATCCTCTTGTTTTCTTCATCTCGCAGATGGGTTTTTTTTTTATTTTCCATTTCCACCTGCTTTTTATTCATTTGAATTTCTTCTTTTTTCAATGTTCCGCTTTCTTCTCTTGCCCCTTTCCCTCCTTTCTTTCTTGTATCCTCTATCCTCTCCCTTCCTTTATCTCCTCTCCTTCTTTCCTGTCCTCCTACTCATTCTTCACCTCCTCTACTCTATTTATTTTCCTCCCTTCTTCTTCTCTCTCATGTTTCATCTCCTCTCATCCTCTTCTTTTATATCTTCCTTTTCTTTCCTCTTATCTCCTCTCCTCTCCTCCTTTCCTTTTCTTTCCACTGTCTGTCTTATCGTCTCTTCCTCTTCTCTACTCTCTCTCCTATTTCCTCCCATCTCCTTTCCTCTCATGCCCCCCTCTCCTCTCTCTCTCTTCTCTCCATTCTTCCAGTCCTTTTCTATTCTACTTTTATATCCTGTATTCTCATTTCCTCTTCTTTCTCCCTTTCTTCTGTCTTTATTTTCCCTTATATTCTGTCACATTATGTCTTCACCCCATGTCCTTTTCTTTCCTTTCCTTCTTGTGCCCTCTCCTCTCTTATTTCTCTCACACCTCCTCCGCTCTCCTATTATCTCACCTCTTATTACCTCCCATCTTCTCTCCTCTCCTCTCCAACTTCTTCCCAGCACCTTCCAGAGGAACCTGTGTTATTATCTCAGTGGACTCCATAAAGGGACTGGAGATGTGTGATCAGGCTAATGATAATTAAATAGACTCATCATCAAACAGTCATTACGGCAGATTGGCCTTCCTGCCCTCGCTCAAAATGGCAGCTGACAGCCTGACACCGAGCGTCTGTCGCTGATTTAAACAGGACAGAGACTCACCCTGTAAGTCTAGACCCACCACCCCCCATGAACCTCCACTGTATACCTCCACATTCATCTTTGAATAGTAATCATAATAAAATAAAAGTCCAGTAGATGTCCACAGCACTAATTCCATCAATACAACACATTTTTTGTTATTAAGCTATATTATACTATACTATACTATAATAAAACTAATACTAATAAAACCAAGTCCTTCAGAATTTAAACCTGCTACATGTAACTAAATACGTGTGCTGAGTATGACCTGACTCTGTTGTCGTGACGATGGGATGATGATGCTGAATTTATCAAGAAAAGATACGAGCATCAAAGAAATATTGAGTTTGTATTAACATCAGAACATCAGAACATCAGCGCCGAAATCTAATCATAAAACAGGTCGACTTTGAAGAGGAATATATTAAAATACACTTTTAATATACTTATAAAACAGAGGATATAAACCTGGTTTTATCTAGAGTTGAGGGACAATTTCTGCATTTTTCCCTTTTGGTGTTGCCTTTGGTTGTAGCTATAGAAACCAGACTGTTTTAGGTATTAAATATTTGTGGCGATATACAATCACCGCTCACTTCATTAGGAACACCTGTGCAGAGCTGTTGTATTGGATTGCATTACATTGCACAGGTGAACCTAATAAAGAAGCCAGTGTTTATATTAAACTTTACAGGCTTTGACATTTTTCACCAGAAGATCTTAGTAATTCAACTAAATATAGTGTTGCAAAGCGCTGTAGTGCTGATACAAACTCTTTATAAAGTACTGAACATCTCTCCATCGAGCCCTCAGAAAGTCTCTTTGAAGTCGCTCTGAAGGTAAAATCTCATCTGGGTGATGTCAGCGCTCGTCTGAAATGAATAAAAATGATCCAGCGTCCTACAGAATATTAATCCAAATAAATCTGTCCAATCAAGTCGATTCAATTAGCTGAGAGAAAAGAAAGCGGTTTGGAACTCGCAGAGGAAGTTAAATTGAGCGATGCTTTTATTTTTTTTATTAACGCAAAGTAATGACGCTGTGTTAATTCATTTGTTTGGATGAATTATGAAACTGGGCGAGCAAAGTGATGAAAATAAAAAGGAGGGAAGAACGGAAACGGGATAATTGTATGCATTTGTGTAAAGTGCACAGATGTTATTTCATTTGCATACAATAGCTTCCTCTGATCTCACTGCAGTGATTTCCACTCTTGATGTATTTTTACTCAAGTTATTGTTTCACTTTTTCTCTCTTTTTTTCCCTTATTTCTTCTATTCAATCCTCCTCCTCCTTCTCCTTTTGCCTCCCTTCCCTTCTCATCCTCTCTTCTCTATTATAGTTCTTTCATTCACCGCCCTTCCTCCTCCCTGCCGCTCTTTCTCAGTGTGATTTGAGCTGCAGATTAATAGACGCCCGTGTTTTAATAAAGTCAGACGTGACCCCCCCCCCCCCCACCCCCCCTCCTGCTGGACCTTGAGGCTTATTAGAGGAGCAGGTGGGGGTGGAGGGGGGGGGTTTGTGCCGGTTGTCGTTGTCATCCTGGAGCAATGTGACGGCTGCATAATCCTAGCTGCTACATTTATGAGAGAGTGGGCAGACGGAGAAGGAGGACGAAGAGGAGGAGGAGGAGGAGGAGGAGGAGGAGGAGGAGGAGGAGGAGGGGGGACAAAGTGATTGGAGGTGAGAAGGATGGAGAAGGAGACTGACCAACAATATGTAGCCATGACAGCGGATCTGTGTCAGAGTCAGTTTTCATTATGGGGATAACCATAGGAGGGGATGGCAGGCTCTGACTGTGTGTGTGTGTGTGTGTGTGTGTGTGTGTGTGTCTGTGTGTCAACTCAAACGACACAATCAGATGAGAATCACAGGGGTGGGTGTGGGAATTATGAGGAGGGAGTACAGTGAGTTATGGATTTTATAAAAAGCCCTCACATGAACATAGGACTTGAAAGCTCAAACACCTCCACTCCTTACTGTAATTAACAAACAAATGTATCCCCCCCCCCCCCCCCCCCCCCCACACACACACACACCAACACGTTCTCACACACACACACACCAATACAGCTGAAGCTCTGAAGCTACTGTAGAGATTCCCAACCAGGAAGTCACCAATGCTCTAAACCAAATGACAGAATGGGTTGTTTGCAACTTCCTTTAACACTGACAGACAGAATGTTAGTGTTTTCTAGTCTGGTGTCTATCATTGTTTATCAGTGCCTTCTAAAGTCATCACAAATGACTCGATCAAATCTCTTATGTTAGGGTTAGGTTATACTCGGGTTAGAAAAAAGTAGTATAAGGCGAAATAGTGAATTGGGCACCGAGGGCACAAAGTAGTGTTAGGATTAGGGTCATGGTTAGAAAAAAATAGTGTATGGTGTACCAGAGGCACCAAGTAGTGTATGGTCTACCAGAGGCACCAAGTAGTGTATGGTCTACCAGAGGCACCAAGTAGTGTACGGTGTACCAGAGGCACCAAGTAGTGTACGGTCTACCAGAGGCACCAAGTAGTGTACGGTCTACCAGAGGCACCAAGTAGTGTACGGTCTACCAGAGGCACCAAGTAGTGTATGGTCTACCAGAGGCACCAAGTAGTGTACGATCTACCAGGGGCCCAAAGTAGCGTTAGTGTTGAGGTTAGAAGTATATGTTGTAACAGGGGGTTAGGGTTTGGGTTAGGGTCTCTGAGAGAAGACAGTTGTTATTCTTGCAACCACAAGAGGTTTCTTGTAAAGAAAGGTTGTTTAATGTCTTTCAACAAAGCCAATGTCTGTCTGATGAGGACAGACGTGATAGGTATGAAGGGTCAAAAGATGAATAGAAGGGGAAAAACACTGTTCTGTAAATAAAATGATATGTTTTTGGTATTTTGTCAATTGTTTGATGTCTAGTCAGACACACCTCTTCAGACCTGTGAAGAGGTGAATATCTGCAAACAGAATGAGCAATAGAAAATGTGATGTGGAAGGTAAAACTCAAGAGACAAAAGAGCATGTGTTGAGTTTTTTTCCTCTCAACACTTGGTTCTGCTTCATTTTTAGAAGACTTTACTTGGCTGACTGGTTGTGATGACGTGTGTCCTCTTTAAAAGTATCAGCACAACACAAAGGATGTTTCTTTTTCATTGAAATCTCTTTTTAATTTTGGCCAATAAACAAAATGATGAATAACAGCTGTAATTTGTTGTCTTTAACGATAAAAAGCTGGCACACTGACTACAATTAGAGTTGGAGAGACAGTCGATCATCTGTTTGGCAATTTCTTTCTCAACAGAAAGCTTGTGGAGACAAATTGAATTTAAAAAAAGGTCAATACACTTTATAGTTAGCTCAAGAGCTGGTGCTTCCTAAGAAATCTCAGCTACAGCTCATAGAAATATATCACAGCACTAGTACATTAGAATTACACTGCATTACACACTAAGTAACGGATTACACTGACTGTCACAAATCTGCTTTGGCTGACAGGACAGGGCATGACACACTTAACAGGATCACTGATCTCATCCTTGTGATGTCAGAAACTTGGAAACATGTCCTACATGCATGAACATGTGGATAATGGAGGATATTGACAGAGTAAAATAGGTAAAAACTGTATAATTCATTCTTTACTTGTTCTGCTTTTCAGCCATTTTCCATCTAATGTGATTATATTGTGGTGTGTGACATCTATGAGTTACGAGTTGTGTTCAAAACCACGCGGGTCTCAGGTCAAACCGACGTGACGGATCAAATCCGACTGTTTACATTAGATGTGTAAACTCCTCACAGATTTATTACAGGATCTGTTCAGGATTCCCTCTGATCGTCTCCAGAGAAGCAGCTGATAATCCTGTAGAGTATCTGCAGCTTAAACAGCAATTAAGAGAAGGTCAAAAAGCTATGTGTGTGTGTCTTTGTGTATTTGGAAGCATCTGTGTAGATGTTAGTAAAACATATTCTTTCAAATTGTGTTTTTGGTACCTTCACTAGGGGCATCAAACACTCCACATAGGGCTCTTTAATATTCTAATGCTACTATGTGATGAAATAAAATAGAGTGCTTGGTTTTTAATGGTAGTACTTTGTTTCACCTTTGTCTCGGGGGTTAAACATACTGCATTTCTTACTTTTTTTTCTCTGAGAAGAGTGTAAAAAGCTCCAGGTTGCAGACCCATGTCCATTTTTCCTCTTGTCTTTTTTTCATTCTCTGCCTCCGCCTGCTCTCCTTCACTCTCCTTCAACCCCGAAGATTACAGTCTCTAAACAAGAATTTCAATACACATCTGCGCTGATCCCACAGTCAAGAAAATATAGGCTTATCATTAAGCCGGGCCCCATCCCTGACATGATAGTCCACCCCCCCACCTCCAACCCCGACACCCACTCTGGGCTCACAACCTGCTGTTACTGACGCTGCCTGGTTATAAATAAACAGCTAACAGTAGGGGGTGGTGGTGTGTGTGTGTGTGTGTGTGGGGGTGGGGTGGGGGTGAGGTGAGGTGAGGTGAGGTGTCTGTGTGGGCTCAAACAAATACTGTCTGGGAGCCGATACACAAGTAAACACCTTGGCAGATACTTAAAAACTCAAAAAAGGACAAAAGTGCATTTGCATAAACACACACATTGACTAAACACTGCCTGCCAGCGACTGAGCAAAAATCACACATGCATGCTCGTACAGTACACACACACACACACACACACACACACACACACGCACGCACACACACTGGGGAAATGATAGTGATCAAAGCAGGCGTCCCATGGAGATTTTCCCAAAATGTGCGTTAAGATGGCAGCAATCTCCTCCCTCCTCTGATTGCCATGAGCTCTCTAATGACACCCCATCTCTCTATCATTCCCTCCGATGTTATGTTGTGAGTCCCTGCCGCCCCCCCTTACCCCCCCCCCCCTCGTCTCCCCCCCCCATCAGCCTTTTGTTTGGAGGAATGATCACCAGGCTATTAAAGATTTAAACCGAGCCTGAACAGAGCGGTATGTGAAAGCGTGCTGGTAGGGGCATCTGAGCAGCAAATCCCCCAGAGTTATATTTGGGAAGGAGTGTGGGGGGGGTTCTTCTTCTTTGAATAATGTACACACTGTGGGCGCGATAGGGAGGACGCATCTCCACTTGATGAAAAATCCAAAGGCATGCAAAGCGGAGGGGGGGCGTTGGAGCACTTATGTGAGCGCTGGGAGGGACGCGAGGGAGAAAAGGAACAAAACAATGAGCTTCTGATAGAGATGGAGGGCCGAATTAGAGAGCTGTTTGTTTACACTGGAAATTCTTCATGAATAAAGGAATATATTATGAGTTTTATGAGCAAACAAAAGACTGAAGATGGGGCCTGAAGTAAGCCACAAAATTATGGAAGTCAAAGGGTGCACATATTAATGCAAACTGGATTTTTTAATGTTAATGGTAAAGCTGTAGTATTGGTTTCTTTTCACACTGAAAAAGCTCATCGGTTAGTTGTCTGTGGAGTGGGAGCAAGAAAAAGCAAGAAGGTCCTGTACTTTGCTATGCTAGTCCATGCTGGATCTTTCAGTTTCACTTTCACTTTCTGGCTAGCTGCTCGCATCTGTTGATCTCGTTCACTCGTGTCCCAGCATGCAAAGCACACCTGGCTACGGAAGTCATTTCACTCACACTTTAATCATTTGTGTAGGAGTTTGGTTGGATCGAGGTAGGATTGCGTTCCCACCACAAACAAACAAATCCATAAATTCCAGTCAAACCTGAGTGTCTCCAAGCACCAATGATCACTCCTTTATGTGTCCTAACCAGAGGAAATAGATAACACAACTAAAGCCACAAGCACCAAAACTGGATTCCTCTATAAGTAGTCCAGTATATAAACAAGATCTGATACCATATGACTTCCACAAGACCTCAATTTCCTGCTATGGAGCCATGTGAGGTATAACACACTGACTGATACAAGCATGAAGATCTTCTACCACGTTAAAAACAAAGTGTAGTTTGGTTCATTTGGTCCTCATCAAACAAAAGATGATTAGGGAGTCCATAAGGGAAAGTCAGATGCAGTTTGTTCCATTGACATGCACCTTTCTGACACATTTATTTTCCCTTCTCTGGTGACACAAAGATCTAACACAGGAACAGGTGGATGTCAGTGTTACTTGTCAAGATCGAAACTGGACCAAATATGTCAAAAATAATGTCAGATAGATAGAAACCAGAAAAAAAAAATAGGTGTCTTGTACTATTATGGGGAAAGGTGACGGATGCTTTGAGGTCTTTATGTTTCACTCACTTTTCATTGCTGAACTGCCAAAAATAAATGGAATCATTGGACTAGGACTAAGACCTTTCCTTTGACTGACAACTTCCACACCAGCCAAAATGAAGAGAAATACATGGAGAAAAGAACCAGATTGTTTTAAACTGCATTATTACAGTATGAATGTTCAAATTCAAACTTGTACTGTCGGCTCTCTTTGCAATGTTTACGAAAGAGCTAAAAGTTGGTAAAAGGTAAAAAAAAAAAAGCGTGCTGGCTCTGTTTGCCAAGCTGATCATTGTTGTGATGAAACAACACAGGTGCAGCAACAATTATATATAAATAAAAAAAAAACAGAATCAGGTGTCATAGTTTAATTTTGCTTGTGCATTCAGTCCAGGTACATGTTTCTGTATGTATGAGTACTGCTGAGCAGGTGTGTGTGTGTGTGTGTGTGTGTGTGTGTGAACCTGTAAATCATTCACATGCGTGTCGAATATGATTGTATTGCTCACAGCAGGCAGGCTGGGGATAATTTGAATTAGCATATTGTCATACAAACCATGTAATTTACTTCATATCTGCCTCCAAAATATATAAACATGCTCATCTTATTCTCTGCTGATGTCTGCCTTAATCTCCGTAAATCCCTTTTAATGAAGTGATGCATAATGTGTGGAAGGTGTAGGATGGAGGAAAAAAATGTTAGTTTTACTTCTGCATCCAGGAACTCATTATATAAGTCTGTTTGAATGCCTGCCAATGGAATCTACAATAAAAGTCATTCATAGTATTGTTATGATGAACTGGACAAATCCTATTTTAGAATAACGTCCAAGGAGTCTACTGTTTATGTCTGCCCATTGTTATGAATGGTCTAATTTTGCAGTGTCTTACAGCTATGTTGTGGAGAAAAAATAAAATACAGAGTCAAGGTCAAGGTGTGTAAAGGTAGTTAGAATTACAAAAAAAGGGAAACTGTCATTATTATTTGTGGGATTAAATTCTCATAAAACAACACCTTCTCAATTCTTCACCATGACACAGGTGAAATGAGATTGGGATTTTTACAATGCATTTTTGAACTATATACTGGCTATAACCATGAATTCTTTGCTACTGACAAAAGCATGTAGGCAGTGACTCAGCCTTTCTTATGTCTGTTCCAGAGCAGCGCTTCTTTCACATTCTGTTCCACTCTGTTTCTGCTTCCTCCTCCACTATAATTGTCCTAATTCACTGGTGCATCTTCTGTGCTGGTGCAAAATTTGCTGGCTATTGATTATCTTGGTAACAGGTCACAGCCAACAGGGGAGTGGTTGGGATTGGATAAAAAAAAAAAAAAAAAAAACATTGATCAGGGGCGAAACAGCAGTGCTGTCACGAAGAGAGGGCTTCAAACAGTGTGTAAACAAGGCCAGTGCAGGCAGATATCAGATGTTAGCTGGGTTTAGAGACATGGAGGTCTAATCTAACTATATCTAACTCGATCTAAAAAACGAAGGTACTCTTGATAAGAAATGTGCTTCTATACAGGGGTGTGAATCAAGTCAAAAACAGGCCTTCAATTACCAAACTGATTGATATGATGGTAGTCTAGCCGGTTTGTTCAGGTTTAATAAAAAATACTTTAAAATGAACCAACATGGACTGTTGGTATTTGATACAAACTCTGGTCTCCAGTGTCACAGTAGGACACTTCCATCCACCACAATCTCTAGGGTTGGGCTGCAATAGACAGTTTTAATTTGGATCCAGTCCCAGGTTGGCACAGTATGTGGACTCACTAGATTCACAGGCTAATTAATTTCTTTTCTAATCTTGTAACAATCCTGGCTTCCTTAGCAGAAAAAGGATTTTTAAAAAAGTTTACTATCTTAGTCACATACACGAGCATCATGACACAGTGTGAAAAACAAGAAATAGAGAAAAGGAATATAAAGGATGAAATTCAAAATAATGAATAATAAATCTGTGTAAAAATGTAAAAATGTGCATGTGTCACAATTTAAAGGCAAACTGTTTAAATTCTGACATGACATTTAAAGGCAAATGCATCAGCTGTCACTTTAATGGCTGTCCATGTTTCAAGACTGAGAATCATTTTTTTCTGGCCGTGACTTTGTTAATGCAAATGTGCTCGCTATTGTCAATTGGAACTTCCCTGCCAATGGACAGCTAATGGGTGGTTGATTTTTAACAAAGGATACTCTTATGATTTCCTTGACAATTTCACTACACCACAGGGCTAGTAGATATTTAGTATGGGAATGGCTAAATATGTATCTAGCATATTTTTTAGCATGTTATACAGCTTTCATATAAAACCAACTTAGAAAAGACAGTCTACATGTATTAGTAATGCACCCTAACCAATATTTAATCCATGGCCCAACATGTGTTTAAATAATGAAAAGCCTTGCTGTGTGATCTACCTCATAGATTGTAGTAGGATCAAGGTTGCAGTTAAGATTGGACAAACAATGTAAAGGTAGAGTGACTGAGCAAACTAGTCATAGTATTGTACCAAAATCCAAAATTCAGTTCTGATCAACTTCCATCAAACCCCAACCTTACAACGTTCCTCTGAAGAGGTTTGGATGCTTCAACAACAATCACAGAATTTCTACCTTTGCCCCAAAGAGAAGGACATCATTATCTGCTATTTTAATGCAAGTGTCTCAACAAACTACCAATGCTCTTGTTTTTCTGGTGAAGCCAGTCTCAGCAGTAAAAGCCATTAGTCATGCTGACCAGTTCTAACACCGTCCAGCTGTGCCTCATCTTTCACAGCTTAGTCTCCAGTCATGTTGAGCCTGTCCGCTTCCTGCTACTTTCAAATGGAGCGTTCCTGACGAGCAGTGACAATAAGAAGTTGTCAAGCGCTCTGAAAGGCCTCCGTTCAACTGACTCCTCCTGCTATTTCATTGTGACAAAGCGTCATGGTGTTTTGGTGCTGGAACTGAAAGAAGGAGCGGTGGAGGGCAGACACAAGGAGTGCGCCAACAAAAGCAAACACACTTGGAACAATTTTATTTTGTCTCTTTAAAAAAAAAAAAACTTTCTATGATGTAAAAAGGCAGCAATTGAGGAGAGGAGCCGAGAAAAAACTCCTTGTGTTAGAAAAACTGATTCAAAGCACCTCTTCATGTTTGAAAGAGATTGCCTGCTGGGTGCACAAGGGAATTGTGGCGACCACTTGCCTCGACAAGGATTTGATATAACAACCCTCCCTTTTTTCTTGTCTCTTTCCGAGTGTAGCAGAGTGTTCAAGGACGATGACGGTTATTCACCTTCCTGGTCTGCTCTGGTTGCCATGTCGGTGAGGACGGAGAGGTGTCAAATAAAGGACAGAGGGAGCAGAGGGGTGGTGGTGTTGAAAGAGGGGCTTTCTACTTCATTGAACTGATCCGTCGGTGTTAAAACAAGAACACGGACAGAGGATCAAACTGGGCCTTTCGGAAAAGATGGTCCGACTGCTGTTCTGTTTGAATGCTGCTGTGGTCTCCTGCTGCAAACCCTCAAACACCATTAAAACTACACTGAACACAGGGTGGGGAGGGGCAGGACCAGACACAAATAAAAGAATATAATGAGCTATGGAAGGTATTTGTTGAAGAGTTGAAAAGGCAGAAAAAGCGAATAAAGATCCTAAAAGCAGAGATGGAGGCATCAAAGGACAACACGGATATTCCTTTAATGTCCTTTTATAAGAAATAAATCATGAATTTAAAATAATGAAATCAATGTACTATTACTAATTTATGTTGCATCACAGTGCTTATGTTGTAAACAACAAGTTAAGAGTCATAGAAGTCAAGATCAAGGCGAACACAGTGAATATACTATCTATTCAAAAAGAATACTATTAGATACAACATAGAGCGTTTTCTCCATCATTTCTATATGATAACTTTGTTGTACTCTGTCATTTTTTTTCAGTCAGTCTTTTTGCTATTGGATGTATTTAGCTAGCTATGTAGGAAGGTAATGTCCTTGCTTTTAATAATCCGTATAAATGTCTGATTGGTCTGTTGCTATCTAGTTGGGAAGAAACGGCCATCATGCTTTATTTGGAGGTAAAAACCAAAAATGAAATGAGTGCCCCTGAAATATTAGTGACAGTCTAGAGTTGAAAATGTGTCTTTGTTTCTTGTCCAAATATGTTTGGCAAACTTGAGGGTTAGTTAAAAACCTGACTACTTCCTTTACTTCCTTTATTTTTATTAGTTCTCCTTATGAGTACAAATGTTATTAAATCCAATATGAATAATGACCAAAAAGTTATTAAAATAAGACCAAAGCTGCACACTGAATTATAGAATTAGTTATTGATGCGTCAAATTTAACACCCAGTCCCAACACTGAAATGAACTGTAGGACTGACAGACGGATGGAGGAAGGGAAGGAAGGGAAGGAAGGGAAGGAAGGAAGGGAGGAACAAACTAAGCTTTCAGTCACCTGCTGGGTTTGTAATTGGTGGGGAGGGGAAAAAAACAAGACCCTCCGCCTGTTGCCACTCTAGTCTAGATGCACAGCGCTCCTCATCGTCTCGTACTCGTAGGAGGTTTATAGGTTTCTCAATAGGGGCCAAACACAAGAACATAACAGTCTTGGGTAAAAAAAACAAAAAAGCCACCTGCATTAGTTTGTTTTCTTTATATAAATTGCAGAGAGCAGGCTGTCATGAAAAACCATGCTGAATTGATAGATTGAACTCTTTTACTCTGCTGCAAATGTTCACTCATTCAACTTTCAGCACCTACAGCACACCTGATTGAAAATATTGTTTATTTCATATCTGACAGGTATTTACAGTATATTTCCTTCTGAACACATTTGGTTTACCATGTCAGTGCTACAGTCACATGTGCTGCCACGCTAAGCTACACTGTGTGTCCCTGTCACTGAGTGAGTGCCATTAGTAACATTTAGTGCCATGCTCGTCATGTAACCTTTGCTATTAGTGGTAATGGCCTGGTTTGGTTGCTTGTTTACAGCTTCTATTTTTTCACCTGAAGCATACTGTATGTGAGATGTGACAACGTGTAAGGAGCCTGGGTGAATCTAATGAGACATGGAGCTAGCTAGATGATTCTATTCACCTCACACTAATGTCAGAGGTTAACAGGCAATTAAAACAATGTCTGACTTGAATATTGACAGGAGTGAGGCAGAAACACACATTCCAGGTAATTAATCATAATGGGAAACGTTTAAAATGATTGAAATGTTCCTCAGACCACAGAATAGAAGTGTCAAAAAGGTTGTATGTGATCTCAAACAGACCTGTAGAAACCCTGGCTGTACTAGACACCCAATTCAAAAAGGAATCCAAGCCAGTCCGATATAGACGTGAGGATAATTCGACTCGATGCAAACAGAACACAAACACTATCAGCAGCCTGATGTGCCGCCAATTAACAAGCAGCCACACTTGAAAACATCAGCAATACACGTCATTTACATTCACCTCATGATCGAAGCTCTATGTCCGCCTCAAAAGCAGACCGCTTTCTTCTTGATCGGCAGAAATTTTGTGGATTGCAGCAATTTTCTTGCACCAATTCTAAGATGTGGTCAAAATTCACAAGTGGTCTACCTTTCTTCAGAGGGAGAAAAATAACTTTTGGTGAAGTTTGGTTGAGAATTCTAATGTCTCAATGTGAATACAGTTTGAGTTCCATACAATACTGAAATGAACTGATGAGCATCTAATTACTGACAATCCTAAATTCATTGTTTATTCTTTTATCTTGGGTCTTGTTGGATTCCTGAGAAACATACGTCAAGGCTTATGAAGACACTTGAGAAACCATTTTTGTCTCTACATCTAAGATCAAATTTGTAGATTTAATTGTTGATTTTCCAGAACAGAAAGTCTTCAAAAAAAGTAAAACAATTATGCGTCGGCACATTTATTCCAGTCAAACAAGCACAGCATTATTTAATGTCCTGTGGTGAGCATTAGTATTCTCTCAAACACACACCAAGCAGAACGCCTCATCTGACAAATCCCTCTGCACGTCCCTCGTCCCAGAAGGAAAGGGGGGGGGGGTGGGGGAGAAAGGGCTGGTGTCTAAATAAACATTACAACAGTCTCCATGGGGATTAGCCTAATGTGCAGTGGTGTAGCACCAGTGATATGTTGCTTTAATTGTCCCTTAAATTAAACACGCAGCGGTTTATCTTCCAATCTCATCAATCGCATAATCCTTCCTCACTCTTCATTGCGTTTTATCAATCAGTGACGAAGCCCCCCCTCCCTTCAATGAATCTCCCCCTCTTTTGAATTTTCAAAAAAAATCCCTCCCCTCCTCTTGCGCCTACGCTCGCAACTTGGTAAGACAAAGTGTATCTGATCACAAGTTTGCGGACACACGCCATTTTTCATCACAGGAGGTAATATATTAGCCAATTAGGAATGATGAAAGCACGCAGTTCTGGAGTCAGTGATTACTCCCTCAGTGCAATGATGAAATTTATCATTCTTACAGAGAAGTTGAGAGGATGTGTTTCCTCACAGAAGCATTAGAGGAAAATGCTTTAGGCTGGCAGAGAGGGAAGCAAAACAACTATGGCCGTTAATTGCTTTGGTTATACCTTCTGGACGCTATAAATATTCAGTTTAAATCACCACAAGGGCTTTTCCCTGTTATTGAGGCCATGTGGCAAATCACAGGTCTAGTGAAATAAATGACCTCGGAATCCATCTGTGGCTGAATAGCTGGAAAAGGCTTAGAATAACCTTCATAGTTGTGGGATTTTAACATTTGGAACATTTCTTTTATTGTAAGTTCCGGTATGTGCTAGGTTAAGTGTCAAGGGTAAGTTACAAGTTTAACACCTGGCTGCCAAATTGAGTCCTATACCTATACTACTGAAAAGCTCCAAATCAAGGACTGGACCCTTCAAAGAATGCAGCCCACCTTCAACATACGTTTAACTATCAGAATTGGCATTGGGAAAGAAAGAGTCAAAATGATGCATACTGAGCAATCCCCGTTTGCTGATGAAGGCAACAAGATGTAGTCAAGGACTCCAGAAAAAGGCTAATAAGCAGACCTTGAGTGAGGTTTTATTTTAATTTGTTGTCAAACTACTATTTCTACAGTTAAAAATGACCTTTCACACTCATGTATGCATAAAACTGTATCCCCTGTGAGGGGATGCATCCTCCCAATTCTGCATTTGGTGACTGAATATGTCAGGATGACCTTCTTGTAATTCTAATGTCTAGAAATCATTAAAATTTATACTAAGAGTAAAACATAGTGGTATTGCAACCCAAGATTGCCAGTTCAAGCCCATCCATTACCTCCATAAACACTGACACTTTGCAATGTTCCAAGGGACTGAAGCTGGGCTTTTTACACATGAAAGAAGACCTGTAGAAAACCTGACTGAACTTAGACACTCAATCCAACAGGGAACCCAAGACAGTAAGACACAGTTCCATATAGACTTGAGGATAATTAGACTCAATGCAAACAGAACACAAACACTAGCAGCCTGCTATGCCACCAATTAACAAGCAGCCACACATCAGCAATACATGTCATTTACATTCATCCCATGATCGAAGCTCTCTGTCCGCCTCAAAAACAGACTGCTTTGTTCTTGATCGGTAGAAATGTTGTGGATTGCACATTGCAATTGGGTCAGTGCACTAAAGAACTTTATATGACATACCTACAGTATGTCCTGTCCTCATCACCTATGTAGACTATGTCTCCCTGTACTTGACAATGATTAGTTTGTAGACAGGCATGTGTCTGACATTGGCGTGTTGTCAAGTTGGCGATTAGCCTTCTGTCACCATTTAAATTAATGGAGAGAAATGAATGAACAGATTCATTTCATATTATTACACCACATATACAGTTTCTTTATCTTCAGGTGGCATTGCCCTCTTGTCCTCTCATATCCTGTCTCTCTCATGCTCTCTGAAAAAACCCGGTCCTCTCTTCTCCTCAAGTGCTACCACGTCTCTTTATCCATGACGATAGCATTCTGGAACTTCCTGTAATTGGCCAGAAAGTCAAAACTCTAAAAAAAAGTATGCACTATAAATGAACCAAACCATGGTTCAAGGTGGATCTAGACTGAGCCCTTTTCACCCTTCTTTTCATTGGACCGAGGTACGGCGGTTTGGTCTGAACAGTGGTTTGGGTGAGGTTTCACACCTGTAACTCTGGTTTGGATCAAACTGAAAAGTCTGAAAGTCCTGGCCAAATGAGGTAGGTGTGAAAAGGCCTTTAGTGTCCATTAAATACATTTTTCTTACATTACAAGACCCAGACTCCTATGTGCACCAGCAGCTTATAGAGGAAAACTAAAATAAAAGATGAGCTCTTACCTGAGGAATGTTGAAGAAGGCCAGAGACGGGGTAGACATGGAAAGAAAACACAGAGAAGAGAGACAAAATCGTTAGCTTAAGGTCAAACTGTATATGAAATCGACCTATGAGATGAAATCATCCATATGTCAGCCTCCCACAGAGTTCAACGCTGCACCTGTCACCTCAATAGAAATGAATACTATTTAGAAGACGGAAACACAGATGCTGAAGGGCCTCGCTCGAGTGCAATGAGCCCTGCATCTCAAGTCGCCTGCCTCAGTCATTAGCCATTACTCCCATTTGTGAAAGGTCGATGGAGCAGCCATCCCAGTCCATCACAGTCCATCACGCCTGCTGCATGATACCAAATGCCCTTCACAGGCAGCCATACCTGACAGGGCTGATGATTTCACTGTGTATTTAAGCTAATAGCTTAACTGATGAGAGTGCAGGAGCCTTAGACATGAACGAGGATTTCCTTTTGGGTTTTGTGATCTTTCATATTCTTTCACACATATATACAGCAGATAGTTTGTAGCAGCCATAAACCACAGAAGGGAGAATCACCGCTATTCATCAGTGTAAGTGCCGTACACTCATGAGATGAGATGAGATGCAAAGTGAAAGAATGACTGAGATGTATGTCTCCCTGTGAATCACTCTCTCTTTCTCTTTGCAGTTAAGCTTTTTCCCCTTTTTTTTTTTTTTTTTTTAGACTCCTCTGTTTTTTCATGACAGCTTCTTTGCCACAGAGGGATGATATGACAAGGCTGGATTGCGGGGATAAATTCCTAAAGAGGTGAGTGTCAAAGAAAGAGAAGTGGGAGAGGAAGATATGCTGACAGGGGGATATTTTTTTATTTAAAAAAAAAAAGAAAAAGAAAGGAAGTGGGTGGATTTTCTGGCATCTTTTATCCGGTCAGAATAAGAATTATGGCAGCGTGTTCAGACAGGGATAAAATGCCTTCCAACAACACTTCATCTACATGCAAAATGAAATGGAACTGCCTTGACTCACTTCTATAAAAACAAATGTCTGAACGGTTACTCTGCAGATTAGAAATAGGAGTTTTTTTAGGGACTTTTGACTTTAATAAAACACACTGAACTTAATTTTCTGCATGTCTAGACTCTGTTTTTTACAGAGTTGTGTGTTTCATAGTACTGTAGATGCTGCTGGAACAGGATCTGGGACCTCCTAGATTGGGACCAGCACCTCCTTTGTCACAATCAATAGCAGTTAATACATTTTGTGTACTATTTAATGTTAATCTGTTGCATCATTTTGTTATTTGTTTTATTATCAGTGATGCTCGTATGGTAGCTGAGGAAGCAGGGAAAGGGAGGCTGAATGCTCTACGGATGTTAAACAGCAAAGGCAGTGTGTAGTGTTGATAATTGATTAGGAGGGGTGATGAATGATGAGTATGATGATGATTAATGCATCGGGTGGAGGAATAGATGCACTGTATGCTGGAAAGTGCTTTAATGCTTCTTTGTGTCTAAATATTCTGGCATATGATTACTGGAACAGCTGAACAAGTGGATATTTGTGCTGGTAAATGGTGAAATTGTTAACTTATGACTAGTGAGAACTTGTAAGTCCCATCATTGTGCATGTGTGTATGTAATTCAATGTGATGTAGTTATTCTGGTAATACAAGCCAGCTATATTAGACATTGTGTTGACAGGTTTGTTTGGTTTTAACAGCTGTCCTGGCTTTCCTTTTCTCTCCCTCTGACCCTTTGGGACAGGACCCTCTCTGTGTTCACGGACCTCCCGATTTACAAATGAAGCCTTGGTGGATGAGGGATGTTACAGGGCAAACAAAAAAGCTCCTCCCTGGTGTATCCCAAAGCTCACATTAATGTTATTACAGTTGGAGCTCTTTGAAGCTACAGACGAAAAAGTGACTGCCCTCGAAGCAGAGAATACGCCTGCGTTCATATTTCTATTTTTGATTTAGGAGAAGGGACGAATACTGGAGAAAGAAATGCTACGATTTCTCATTAGGTTCAGTATCTCTGTGTCAAATGCACACCAGGATATATATGCATATTCTTTTTCATTGCCATCATATGTCATCAGCAAGAACAAGGACCCAAGGCTGTTCCTGCTTGGTTTTCATTGGCTTATATCCCCACTGAGCCACACATGTCATATTGCGATTTTGAATGGTGGAAAGCCAAGTACAATTTAGAGGCGCTTGTACTTATTTTAGACCTCTACACCACTACATTTGTGTGGAATAAAGCTCTAGTTACAAATTAAGACTAAGCTTTTACATTCCAAATACATAAGTAGTTCAACTGGTCAATGTCGACCAGCCATGATGGAAGTACCACATATTATGTTAGTGGATCAATGATAATGATCCAATAATGTAATGATGTAATACCACTCTACAATATTGGCACTTGCTCATATGTATGTACTTGTCATGTAAGTTGCATTTTCAGTCCTGTGATATAAAAGAATCCATTGTTTAGAGTTTTGGCACCAACAGTTGCCATCATGCCAAGTGTATTATTGCCAATGAGTTGAGAATTGATTTCAACATAAAGTGCCTCATTCATGTGCTAAAGGTTTAGTTGTACGTACTTGTGAATGTTCTGAAATACATGCAAACCTACATTGTAATGATTTGAAGATAAAACTAAAAGATCATTATCTGTTGGGTTAGGATTAGGGTTAGTTTTCTCAAAATTTGGAAAGAAAACCGTACATTTCTGCCAAATCATCCATTATGTGTGGATGTAGCTGGTGAAAGCAATAAGCTATATTTGGCCCACTGTAATTCACCCAGGCAAAGTTCAGCTACAGTTCACCATCAGCCACAGTCACCTTGTGCCATCTCCCATCATTCCCACTATCACTCCATTCCCCCTCATCACATAACCTCTCTAAAACGGCCTTGTCGTTGCTGAAATATTTATCGGAACACAGCCACCGCTTGCCCTCAAAAGCCAAAAAAGAAAAAAAGAAAAAAAAGACACTTAAACTCTCTTGACACGTTCTGTATGTCACACGGCAAAGTTGTTTTTTTGAGGTGGAGAAAGACAGTACACGCATTTCCTTCAGAGCCTCTGTCATTATCTCGCAGCACAAAATGCAATCTGAAAAACACTGTTTCGCTCAGATAATTGAATCAAAATGTCACAAATTGATCATCTTCTTTTTTCACGGCTGATCCCAGAAATGTTACGAGTTGCTCACATATAAGAATTATCCAGCTTTGACTTTCTCTCCACTTTCAATTTTTTACTTGTACTGCTACAAAGGCCTTTTCCAAGCTCTCGACAACTCAACCAAGACTTTTCAGACCTTGTTAATATCCTCTTGAGTGCCGATGCTGAAAGGCGTAACCGTCCTGACCTAGAAGATGAAAGCGACTTACTGTATTAGTACGTTCTCCTTAAGCCGAAGTAGAGGCAAATGGAGATGGTGAAGGTACAATATCTCACCTGAGCACTCTGGCAAAATGCTTTTCTGCCTTTCTACAAAAGTGAGAAAATCCAATAAGACTACTTGGAAACATGTGATCAGGGGTTGCACAGGCGTAGAGAATGTGTGTACCCAACAACCAGCTCATTACTCTTTGGCCTGCCAGGCATGAGGGCCAATAAATTGCCCTCATATGAAGTATGCTGAAGCGTTGCGAGGTATTTCTGCCTGTCAACACGTAAACATGCTGTGCGAGGTGTCGCTGGGTATTTGTTGGATGTACCAAAAGGCATGTGTGCTGGACTCTAGAGCTTTCATAGAGGGCAATATGAAGAAGGGTGTTGACAGAAAAAAAGGTGAAGAGCCAAGGCCTTTTCTCTTGTTTGGGGGTCTTCCAAGGATTCAAATTGCGACCAGACTGATAGAAATAGAGCAAACAAGGGCATTCCTGTACAGCAAGCTCACGTCTCTGCCTCCAATCAAGCATGCTGCATGAGATCATAATTGGCTGCTCCATTCTCCTCCGGTTCAGATTTGTAAAAAAAAAAAAAAAAAACTTTGACAAAACACGATTGATCTTTCCTGGTAACATCCGACTGGCATCTTTCTAAAAATATCCCCAGAGAGAGATAACAAAGGCGTGCATCAGCAAAAAGATAGCAAAAAGAGATATCTGAAGGCGAAATGTTAGGATGTGGAGAGGCGTTTCTTTTATCTGGGTCCAAGGATTCTGCTCGCATTCTCACAGCAGCTTAGGCCTGTGCGAGGAACCCCTCCCCGCCCCCCACCCTGTGATGACAACTTAGCAGTTCCACAGCTGTAGAGAGAATGAGGGGTTATATCTGCCGAATAAATATTTAAAAGTGTCGGCACCTTTATCTGAAGCCGCTAAAAACAAAAGCGGTGGTTTAATGGGCGACTCCGTGATTTCGCAAAGCCGGGCTGACTCAGCACTTTGTAGCCACTGCTGCTTTGATCGCGGGATCACTGGTCCAAATTTCAACCCTGCTGATCCCTGAGACAATATTTTTGATCCTTAATTTATGAAGAAGACAGCAGGAGGTAATATTGGAATGATCTCACTTGAAGTTTCTGACTGTGTAGGAGAAGTTTGGGTGTGATGGTTTAGTTTTGCCAGGATTAAACTTCACCAATAAAGATACTTCCAGAGATCTGACAGTTATTTCAATAAAAAGTTATTCTTGTGTATTTTTTCTTGGAGTAATATTAACAGACAAAGAAGATCACCCTTCTCCAAACCAGGACAATGGCTAAATTGAATAAATCACAGCTCCAATGCTTCCGATGGGCCCTATGAAACCCTAGCTAATGAAGACATGTTGATTTAACAAGCCGTGCCCCTGTCTTGCATAGAGCTGAGCTGACTTTGTCAGATTAATGGGCACCCCGGCTAACACTAATGGCTAATTATTCAGCACACAGTAGTTTACTTTTTTCTCTCATTTTTATCTAATCCCTATCGGTGCCGCATCCGGCCTTGCTTACATCTTGGACCATTCATCACAGTGGCGTTTCTGATGGTGCAATTACATTCATTTCTTTTCCCCATAATTGTCTCACTGACTTCTATGCCTGAGGCTGGGATAAAACCAGGCACTACTTTGTGACTTCTATTCCTATCTGTGGCCCTCAGCCCTGAGTCCACTGCTTCCTTAGTTAAAGACATATCATAAAAGGCAAAGTCATTTCTTAATGCAGCTTGGTACCGTACATTACCCAAACAGGAGTAAACACTGTATTTGTTTAGGACTATTTCTATCTGCAGACTGAGACAGCCGTGGCTCAGAGGGGGTTGTCCACTTATCGGAAGATGGGCGGTTCGATCTCCGACTCCTCCGGTCTGCATGTTGAAGTGTCCTTGGGAAAGATACTGAACGCCAAATTGCTCCTGAAGGCTGTGCCATCGGAGTGTAAATGTGTTTGTGAGTGAGCATTAGAAACTCCTACTGTTGAGCGGGTTGGCACTTTACATCGTAGCCTCTGCTATCAGTGTATGAATGTGTGAATGTTGACATGGACTGTAAAGTGCATTGAGCGGTTGGAAGAAAAGGAAGGTGCTTTTTAAATGCAGTCCATTTACTGATGCATATTTGACGCTGTTGTGAGCAGCAGGATGATGTATGTAGAAATGAGTCAAATATGTTCATGGTCATGAAGGAACATCTGTGGCTCATTGATAGATTTTGAATAGGTTTTGAACTACAATGGAGCTCTATGACTCAGTCTTCATATGCACACACAATACCTATTAGTGGATCAATTCATAGCTGTTTTTGGTCTTTTCATGAGATTTACTTGGTGGATACTCCTAAATAAAGTAGCACTGCTTTACACTAAAAAAACCAAACCTGGCATCATCATGTCATCTAGTGTTCTAACATAGGAATACTCAACCTTGGTTTGGGTACGACAAAGGAAAAAGGTTATGGTATGGTTAAGGTTAATTGGGCAATCATTGTGGTTACAGATAATAAAAAGGCAAATATTAATTGCAGGTCTGTGACTGAACCCAAACTCTGGTCTCTAGTATGAAACAAACATTCTTCATGACCTCAACACCTTTATTATCCGCCTGACTACAAACAGGGCACGCTACTGAACTTTCATCTAATATGGGTGTTATTTGTAATTTGGTTGTTATTTACTGAGTATAAATTGGTTTCTGGATGGGTTAGTCTGCTGAGTGAACCAAGCAACAGGATATATACACAGAGGTGCTGGTGGAGTCCCATAGGGGTACAGCAACAAATATTTGCTCTGGGGCTCCCTGGTAGGTTTATTTGACCATGTCCAAGCTTCTCTAAAGCTGAGAATGGAGCTGAACATTGTTATAGAGAGCAGCAGTTGTACTTCAGCTGTCAAATGGAGCTGGGTTAGATACAACTGTTTTCTCAATTACGGCAAAAAAATCACAAAAAAAAAGGTGTTAAGTGTGTTAGCACAGGTTGCATTGAGGGGAAATGTATCTCTCTTATTGCTGAAAGATAGTGACAAACAACAACATGGTTTAGCCCAGGGGTGGAGAGCGATGTGAAATTGATCAAACAAACACTATTACTGCCTGGCTAAACCTTGCTATTCATTTTTCTCCTCAGCTGTACTGTCTGGCACCCACAGAGAAACAAGGTGCTTTTCACTAACAAAAGGCAAAGCTCGCTACCAACTAAGAGATGATATGCCTCCTCTTGCGAAAAGACAATCAGATAAACTGACCCAGCGGCTACCGCCTGCTCTAAAGGAAAATCATAGGAATGAAGCTGCTTGTATGAAATTATGCTCAGCAGTTGACTCTTTCAAAGGCAGATTAAATAAATGAGGTAAGAAGGAGGTCGAAAAAAGCTAGATACGACAAGACTGTATCCCTGACATCCCTTCAAATCACATCCAAAAAGGGTTTAGTGAATTGATATCTTTATGATCAAAATATTGCTTTTACAACGACTAAAATCTCCTTTACTCTACAGTGACTTTATTGGAGGAGAAAAGCAGAGAATAAATGAGACGCGGAGCCACATCAAAGCTTCAGCAGTTGGTGATGAGATCATATTTTCTTGGCCACTAATAAAACACCTTGAAAGGAGTGTTTCATTGCGTGAGTCAGAATGTGCAAATGAGGTGGAGGCTTGTTATGATGACTGTAATCAGCATTACGGAGCAATAAAGAGCGACGCGTCAGATGCCGGATGAGAGGAATAACATCTATGTGCGTTCACTGAATGTGGCATCGGAGGGTGGAGCAGTAAAAATCTATTTGTGCTGCTTGGTTATAAGCTTCAGATCAGTTTGACCGGTTTCACTTGAAGGGCAAAAACACTTCTTTATATGGTGAGGCTCTGTGTTTAATGTGTACAGGGCAGCATCAGGAGGAGGAAACCTTTATGTCATACATCTATAATCATCACTTAACTTTAAATAATCCTGTAAAAAGGTCTTTGTGTTGCACTTCTTCAACCAAACAAGACATTAAAAGCCCCAAACTTTTTCTTTTATATATATATATATCAGCTTCTGCCAATGATTGATGTGAACTTGCCTGAACTCACTCCATTCTGCCAAACTTAAAACATTTTTCCTTATTTCACAAGAGAGATTTTTGGATTGGTGTCTTTGTTTATGCTTTTCTTGCTGATATGAAGTGGGACAGATCTCAGCTGGAAAAATGTCATGAATTTTGATGTAGCAATCTGAATTTAATGACAGTTGGCTGTATAAATAATACTTTATTTTAATCCCTTTAAGTTTGCTGTGTATTTAGCCAAGGGTTATATTTAAGACTTTTAACTCTTTCTTATGGTTAATTAGCACTGACTGATGCTGCAGGTTGAAATGTGAATGATGGGTTTTCACATCCAAATCAATGATGTAACAGTAATTGTAAAAGACACATCTGCTGTGACATTGGTGACTGTGATGCAGTGAAATGTGCAAAATGCTTTAAAATTAGACAGCTGTGTAGCTGCACTAGTCTGCCCCGTGATTTAGTGTTGAGTTGCCTTTTAAGCTGACCCTACTCATCTATCACATGAGCAACACTGGAGTGATTTGCTTAGAGAGAATTATGGTGATATGGACAGTTTGCTTCCTAATTGTGATGAATTCCCTTTTTGGAACAGGATGTTGGGACGCAACAGCAACGAATCAATCAACAGTTAAGTGTGAGCCAATGGGAAATCAGTTATGAAGACTAAAGTAGGTTGGCTTGATGGTTTGATGTTAAGCTTTTTAAATATAACCTCTGGTGCTGAATGAGGTCACCACTGAAGAGAGAAAGCAAGAATTTGAAGATGTCTTTAACCTCCTGAGACCCAAGTTTTTGTTTGGTATGCATTTTTAATTTGTCCTAGATATTTGGGATCAGTTCAGTAGGACAGGAATAGGAAGTCCTTTTTGAAGAAAAATAATGTCCTTATATGTGGACAGTGTTTGTTTTTTAACTGTATAACACGATTACTTTGACAGTATATAAAACTGCTTCCTTACATTTACACATTCCCTTTGCACAAACAATGTCCTCAAACGAGTACTTCCTGATTAGCAGTGTCATAGCTTATCAAACTACAAACATTATTAAACATAAATAAACAAGTTTCAACCATAAAATCTGATAAGGTTTTGTACCTGGTCCACTTTTGTCTGGGGATCAGCTGGTGATTGACTCGGCCAAGATGCCTGCCATCTGGTTTTTAAACTGATTGATGTATTATGCTCTTGTTGCCACTAGGTGGATTTTAACTAATCGTTAGCTAATTGTTTTGGTTTGGTTCTTTTGGTTGAGTCTCACAGCTCTCATCAGCACTGTTTGTTATCTAAAAGCTCTACAAAAACCACTGTACGCTACCTGCTAAGCATCAAACAGCAGACAGATATTGTAGCAAGTGAACATACTGAAGCAGCTAATGAGTGAGAGATGTTTTATTAGGAGTTGGAGCTAAACAGAGAGTTAATATTGCACGTACACTCATCAAGGGGACAGAAACAAGACTCCAAATGAACGCCGGAGTTGTTCAGCGTCTGCTGGATGCGGAAACAAACACTGTAAACACAGTATAAATAATGAAATAACCAAGCAAACAAACACTGATACTGTCAGTTACACAAGCATCATGCCACACGTCTGTCGGCGGTGGAAAGTCCTATGCTTTTTTCCCCCCTTTTTTTTGTTTGGAGTGGTATGATAAACCCCATAATTACTTCTGAACCAGCGCAATTTTGATAAGAGCCTGTCACCAATAGCAACACCTCTGCCAATCATTGCTAAGCATTAGCGCCAAAGCCAATTAGCTTCGGAGTGTCCAGCTGCCAGTCAGCGTCAGCAGCGGGGAGCTAAGAGGGGAGGAGCTGCCCCGCCAATTTACGCAAACAGCTAATCAATCAGTCCGTCAATCACTTTGGGAATCATATGTCAGCTGGTGATGTTATTAATGGATTAGAGCATGAAGCATTAAACCTATATTTCACCTAAAAAAGATACAATAAGGCCAAAAGAAAGCTAAAAAAGCAGTGTGGGATGCTTATTACTACTATTATTATTATTATTATCATATGATCTCTGCAGTGGGAGTCAAACTAAATATTGAGTATTAAAGTGCGCCTTTCCTCCCGACTAGATCTTACAGATGTGTACACAGCTGCCTACACGGACTCCCACACTCATATCCAGCCACCTTTGACTCGCCTTGAACACATCCACATATCTACCATTTACTCCAAAATGCTGTTTGCCGATGCTGAGCTCTGTGATAATCCTGGTAAATATGTGCTGCAGCCTGATCCCCAGACAGACGCCTGACCGCAGCCTGAACACGTCAGCACTACTGGGAAATACTTCCATCCTCCCTCAGACACACACACACGCATAAACACACACATTTACACATTGGTCAAACATTGACAAAAGCTCTTTCTGTCCCCTAGATGCATGAGTGTGTATATGTGTAGAGAGAGAGAGAGAAAGAGAGAGAGAGTGCTTATCACACTCTTTGGCAGCCGTTGCGTGGTTGAATACACACCTCGCCTGTCAGATTTACATCTGCAGTGGGAGCCTGAGTGTGTGTGTGTGCGCGGTCGTATTTCTTTTTCCTGCGCGGAGGGCGAGGAGTTCTAACTCGCCGCCCGCAAAGTTGAACATGAGCCGCCGCTATTCTGCTATCTGTCAGGAAGAATCTACAGTCCTGCCACCGGAGGGAGGCGAGCACGTACAAGTCCCAATATTAGATCACTTATTCATTTGTACGGGTTGTCTAGGTGTGAAACCACGTGATAAACTATGATAAACAGCTCGGGGGTTGATCGTGTCTTGACAGCAATGATCACGATGAGGATTTATATTTGTAACGACAGAGAGAAGGCACATATTAGCTAAATCTGATCTGGTGTCAGCTGTGGTCGTCCCCTCTGGCGTCGAGTTACAAATCACCTCTCTTTAAGTCTTCTAGCAATCTCCACCTATCACTGTGGGTTTGTCTTCTGAGGCCATACATCACACCTGTCACTGTCTGTTAAGAGTTTAGATATCATAAACTTTAGATTATGTCTCAAAGGAAAATTCACTGATTGACATGTCTTATATTTATCACACTTACTTACTTTACTGGAGGGAGCAGCATCAAGCTTGATAAGTCTTTCCAATGGAATGATACAATGCATTGATTCAAGTGCTCTATAATGACACAAGCTAAAGTTTGAGTTCAAATTAGCATTTAGTTTCAGTTGGACAAGCATCAAGTTTTGGATTAAAAGGTGTAATGTTTTGTTGATCCATCCATCCATCCCAAGCTCCTCCCTATGCAGACTTTTACACAAGACTTTTATCACTCTTTTTTTTTTTTTTATCATGAATCTGTTGATTGGTCTGCTCTTTAATCTGCATCCCCCACTGTGTGATGCTGGCAGGCACAGACAGATAGCAGCCCACTCAGGAGTCATTTTATTCCCAGTTTACAAATGATTATTTATTTAGTTAGAATTATTAGATGCGTGTGAAAATGTAGGCCTGATAAACAGTGGAAAGTTGAACAAGGCTCTGCTTTATGCAAATGACTTCAGACAACTAGGTTCCCACAGTAACAGAAGCACAGAGATGTTTGCTTGCTCCATTATGTGAAACTCTAAAGAACAATGGAGAAAAAAGCTGATTGTCACGATCTCCAGCTTCCCAATGCTCTACGAAATGTCTTTAATGATGACTTGTCAGAAAACAGACTATTACATGCTCAATGCTACATACCTAAAGAGGTAAAGATCCATGAGAAGCCAGAGGTATGAGGAGAAGATAGCAGAGAGGAACTTGAGAAGATCAATGAGAGGCACTTAAGGTATCTTCAGGTGTGTTTGATCACCACAAATCAACCAGTGGACACCAATTAAATGTCAAACTAATGGTGTTTTTATGGTCTGTGGATAAAACAATGTCTCTTGCAACATGAGCAACTGTTTTTGTTACACAGAACTCCAGGAAATCTTTACTGTGACAGGAATAAATAATATTATTTACACTATTTGTTCCCAATTTGTTGGTTGTATCTACATTTGGACAAATCATAAAAGTCCTTTTTAGTACGACCGCCCCAGCAGAGGAACATCGTAGCAGAGATTTGCTTTAAACACGCCTGGTGTCTGTTCACATCCGTCAGAGAATTTGTGCTAATCCAGAGATGAAAGACTCCGCTTCCACAAATGTACGAGAGGGAAGAAAAAAAAAAAAGAGGCAGCAGCAGCCCTGGAAGAAAATACCAAAAAAACAATTACAGTTCCTGGTAAATTTTTAAACTACAGGCAGCCAGTGTCAGTGTCAAGAAATATGAAGAAGCATGAGGAAAAAAAGTTTCTTCACATTCAGTTTGAAAGCTCTGTTAAATTTCAAAGAGGGTTCAGGATGTACATGAAGACAATAATCCATGTTTGCCGATTAATGTCTCATCTTCCGACACTGACCTCTGTTACAAACATTACACCGAGGGGAAGGAGGGGAAGGGGGGGGGGTTTACTGAATGCCACTTAACCGCTCTTCTATAGAGGTTAATGGCTGGCTGCTGTACTCCAGAGCACACGGACAGCTGTTTAAAGAGCAGAGTGTTACATTGTTTATTTATGCCACCACATTTTCCCAGCAGGGATTCAAACTGACAGCTTAAGGCTAACGCTGTTTTGGCTGAGCGTCCTCCTCTTCTCTCTCTATCTTTCAGCTCTGATTTAAACAGCATCGGTTTTAACACCACGGTGATAAGAAGAGCACAATCGATTTATGAATTTTAATGGTGAATTAAAGCCTTTAGAAATGTGGCAATGTGAGACAATTTTACAGTTAAGCACAGGAAACGTATTTAACCCAAATGTAGACTACTAATGTTTGGAGGGCAGTTAGAAAGTTTAGCAAATAAACCAGACTAAAATAAACCTGAAATAAAGCACCCAAAACTGAAATGAAACAAACCGATTGGTAACCATTAAGAATAGGTATTGGTACTCGACACCTTTAAAGGTATCGACCGAAATAAACTGATACCAAGCACAACCATCACGACATGTTTGCCACTCTCTTGCCTTGTGATGTTACAAGAGCCAAAGAAAAGGTGAGTATTGGTATCTCAGTTTAGTTTTTCCTCTTAGTGCTTCAATCATTATCATCCTGCCACAATAAAGTAAGTCATGAGTTGCTTTTTCTTTTGTGTTCCCCAGGCCTTTGAGTCACCAGCCACCACTGGAATCAGCTAGATATCTTTTAGCTTGGCGAGGTAAGCTGGTCGTCTATTACTATCTAAAAAGAGTAGAAGGAGATGAGGGGTGTGAAGCAGAAGGAAGGGTCAGATTGAGTTTTTTTCGGGATAATGTGTCTGCTTCTAAACTTGAACTCTCCCTGACACAGCCGTATCCAGCCCATCTGAGGGCCACATTCAATTATTCAGAGGTGGCTGTGGTGTCACGCCATTACCTTCCACATCATGTTCGGAGACGTTGGGAGTGGAACATTGTTGCTTTTAGGGTTCAAAGGGAGGCATGGAAGGGACAGTTTTGCTTTGAGGAGTGATAGCTTCAGCTAGGCTAAGCTACCTCTCTGCTATAGGAAGGTTCCATCTGTTGTTTTTCCTTTCCAATCCACACAATGAGACGTGGATTAATACAACAGGACTATCAGTTTATACTGGCAAACTGTAGAGTTTGCAGTGGCATTGACAGCTCTCTGGCACAGCTCTCTGCATTCATTGATCAAAAGGTGTTCAGCCACTGGCAACAACAATAAAGCCACATCTTCACAATAGAGACAAATGAGCTAATCAGAGTAGAGATCCAACAAAAGAGTATAGCGAACGGACGATCTATCACCGCGCAAATAGGGATATATAACCGTTTAGCTTTTTTTAGCCTTTAGCTTTCTTGGCCTTTCACAGCTGAGGTGTTTATCAGTTGTGCCATCCACCATTACACATTGGAAAATGGCATTAGGTGGGGAAAGCACATTTAAAAGTGTCTTGCTGTGAAGAGTTTAGTGTTAAAGCCAGAGGAAAATAGAGATTAGATGGTAAATTTGACAGCAACAAAACTTAGTATCTGTTCAAGTCATTCAGTTCATTTTAAAACACCATGAAAAAAAATATATGTCTGTACTACAATGACAAGGCATTTTTAGGATTTTGCATATTCATCCGTAACTATATAAATTATTTATTTGTGCTTTCAAATAATTAACAGAGCTAGAAAAAAACTGTCTCAGACCAGACACCAATCAAATGAATCGCTAAAAAAACAGACCAATCAGAGGTCAAAATGTCATTACAGAATAAAGTGTCCCGCACCGCAATGATTTCTACGTATACGTCATTATTATTACTCTACAGCAATAGTTACTAGTTACTTTTAATGTTAAGTATAATGGGCTTTTAAAATATGATGCATTGTTAAACTACCCAGTTATGTAGTCTTTATAAGTGATTAAAGTAAAACTGGTTCATTCACCTTAATTAGTCAGTCATTAAAATGTGATAGAAATAAGTGAATCTGTCTGTAACTAAATAATGATTGACTTTTATTATGAAGAGGAAAAGAAGTTCAACTTTCTTCATCAGCTCGTCACTAACTTTGTCTTATTTTGGTAACATTTGTTAGACCTTAAAGATATAGTATGTTTTGGTAACATGGAGTAAAACCTTTAAATAACATTGTGAATGCAGCATTTTAACCTGTAAAGCATTGATACTTTTATTTCAGTACATTACCTCACCACTGGAACACTCTGATGTTACAGTGCACTACATCTTTTCTCCTTTCCTTTTTTTTTGGGTGTTTTTTTACCGGCACAAGCTCTTGTTAGATTATTAAGAACTGACACGAATTCCCAAGAACAAAGAGGAAGAGCGGCGTTGACACAGTTCCCTACTGCTCAAAGCGAGAGGTTATATTTTGGTTTGGAAGCTGCTACGCTGCCTCCAGGCGGGCGGGCTGTGCGTCTGGAGATTGGGTTTAATTGGGAAGCGGTGACCTTTTCCACCAGAGAAAACACACACACACACACACACACACATGCACATGCACACACACACACATACACACACAAGCTGTAAAAAAAAGCTCACATTAAGAGTTAGAGCTGGGGTTGTATCAAGCCAGGACAGACACTGACTCACAGCGCTGTGATTCAACAAAGAAATTAATTAAGAAGACAGACACTGCTGTGTGGGTAATTTATGTTTCATGTTAATACATATAAAGGGCAAACCCCCTCTATTTATGTATTACTGTGAGGTTCTTCTATGACTACAAATCTGTGCATCTAGCCCTGCTTTTTCTTTGTGTCACTCCCCATAATTAATCATCTTATCTTGCAACATTTCAAATTATTATGTCAGAATTCCTATTTGAAAGGGAGAGTTGCAGATTATCAGCTGGAATTTTGACTCGGAGTCTCAAAGATGCTATTTTACACTGTACAGATGCTGCATTTTAACATCAGTGTATCATATATCATAGTCATATTTATTTTGAGATAGTACAGAGGAATTACTTATACTCACAAAAGTCACTATGTGTACTGAATCTGTCGAAATGTTCCAGAAAGCAATGCTTGAAGGAAATAGAGGAAATATTCGGGGCTGTAAAATGGAATAAACTGCTGACAAAAAAAGAAGGGTTGCAACTATTGGTTGGTTTGATTATCAATTCATCATCAGTTGGTGTGTAAAACATCAGAAAAATGTTCTAAAGCCCAACGTGAAATTAATTTATGATTGTGTCTGTTGATTAATTAACTTTTAATTGTTTAGACTCTAATCTAAATGTCCTTCCAAGACTTGTAGTTTAATGAATAGTTAATAAGTTAATTGCAGTTTTGAGTAGAAAGGCGCTCCTTAAACTGTTTGGTAAATGACTTATTTACACATTCATTTTCTGTCAATTGAAAACTAATTGTTTCAGCTCTGAACATCATTATTAACCCTGCAGGGAAAAAAACAAAAACACTTAGCTTTCTCTTTGCGTGCTAAGTTCATTGATTGCATGTATTCAGTTTGAATTGTAAACAATAATCTATGAGGATTACAATGTGTACCATATGGAGCACATGGCAGCATGTTTATCCTATAAAAACATGCCACTATCTATATGACACACATCTGAACAATAGACCTGTTTGTTTATGATAAGCATACAAATTCTTAATCAACTTGATGTTTATATAATATGCTATATATACTGTAGCACTGTTACAGTGAAAGATGTATTCAATCTATCTTCTAGTTTTTGCCATAGTCATTACACACAGTAAGTACTAGAAACTCATTTATACTCTCTCTAACATACACACACAAACAAACATGTACGCACAGACACATTCATAACATTTACATATTCATAATGGCAAAGCAAAGCTTTGTAATCATGCATTGTTTGCCAATGATGTTTACAACAGTGCAGACAGTCAGACATCATTACGGTCTAAATACTGAGAATTAAATTAAGCAAATGTGGTCGCTCAACAAAATGGATTTTCAAATGAGTGGCAGAGCAAGCAACAGAACTGTGGTAGTGTTTAGTTAGTGGAATACTGACAGCCTACCAGCAGCAGCTGCCTGCTCATGTTCATGGACATTTAAAGCTGCTGATTCATTCACTTATTCAGGGGAACATGCAGAAAGAATTAGACAAAAAGAGGGATTGAGTCCTTTTTTATGTAAAAGAAGAGATGAAGAGGAGCAGGGATGCATATTCAGAGTAAAGCTTTAGCCACGTGCTAATAAATGTTTAGCCACGTGCTAATAAATGTTTTTGTTATTAAAGTGAATGTACACAACCTTTGTCAGGCAGCAGCAGCAGCTACTGTGGCAACTAGCTACAAGTATAGGATAACAGTAATGCTGAGCAGTGAAGAGTGGAGAGTAATTAACTTAGTAAATTATTATAATCTGTAAACTGCCTCATTAATATATGTTACACAACAATATCTAATAAGGGTGTAATTGCTACGTGTATTCAACCTGAACCATCACAGTATGGATGTTACACTTCAGTGCATGCAGTCATAGAAAGAATACACCCAAACAATACTGAACACACTGTGACTTTTATGTACCAGACTAGGTAAGACTGTAGCACCAATCCTCTGAGTGTGTTGAATAGAGCACAGCTGTGATTTGTTATTTATCCACTCAGCTTTTCATTTGTAAGAAAATGAATGTGCTTTTTTTCTCATTTCTAAATCTACATGGCCTCACTTTAATTTATTCACTGATTTATAGCAATGATGTTGCTGGTTTGTGAAAGGCAATATATAAATCACACCTATTATTAAAATAAATCTGGAAATTATTCAGTGTGTAGCACAAATATTAAAGGGGGCTATTATGCTCATTTGTATTCTGGAACTCCATTAGAGTAGCTTTGCCTCAGTTCCACAGTTGAGCCTCTGTCTCTTAACAGGCAGTGTAAGGTCTCCTCCTGATGAGCCTGATCATGTCAAGTTACCGCCAATACAAACCCAAACTCTCTGCTTCACTGTTTGAAATTATAGCTGTCAAATGACTAAATAGAGTTATGTATATATATGTATATATGTATGTATGTATGTATATATGTATGTATGTATGTATATATGTATGTATGCATATATGTATGTATGTATGTATGTATATATGTATGTATGTATGTATGTGACAGAAAATATTGAAAAACAAGCCTTTAAGAAGACTTGGTGGACTTGGCAAAATGAATAATACTAATTCATATTAATTATGATCTACTTTAAAGCACTTCTATTTAACTTTTAAAGGTTTATTGTTTGTTGAGTGGCTATAATATTTACATGATGAACATAATTTATTGCTATAGTTAGTACAAGTAATATGTATCTTTTATTAAACCACACCACATGGTGGAGGAAGATAAGGTTTAGCACTTAGTAAAAAGCCTTCCATCCTTGATATTTCTGTGGCTTGGCAGCTCATTTATTGGTCTCCCAAACCATCTATCAAACCATTGAGCTGTGCTGATTGGCCCGCCAGCCTGAAAAAGACACCAAAAATCAATTTGAAGCCAGGATCTTCACTTGCATTTGATTAAGTGTTTGCTTGGACTGGGAGGGGAAAAAAGGCTCGCTGTCATTATCATGCAAACTCAAACCACGCTCATCTTCACCTAACACACTTCTCCACACCTCCATCCCCTCCTGCCCCCTTTCACCTCCTTCTTTCACCTCCCCCTCTTTCACCTCCCCCTCTTTCACCTCCTCCTCTTTCTTACCGTCGTCTTCTGCAGCTCACCTCCGTTCACCTTTCCAGCGTTTTGACATTGACTTAGTGAAATAAAGTCGGTTTGACTGGCGCCTGTCAGCTGCCCGCGTGGAGGATAAACACTATTTTTTTCTCTTTTTTTTTCCTCCAAAAGAAGGGGGAAGGTGAAATTGAACGTCAGAGGACAGAACGTCTGCGCTGCCCTGATTCCCATGAGTCTCCCCGCTGGCAAAGAGAAGCACCATGACAGCCGCAGCCAGAGGTTAAAGCACCAATTAGCTACAGTTAATGAAGCCTCATTAGCCTCCTCTAAGTTTCTCCTCTCTCTCTCTTTATTTCACTTCCTTTTCCTTCACACTTCTCTCTCATTACTGCTCAGACGCCAACCCTGCGACCTCCCGGAACAGTGAAATAAGACGAGGTGAGTGATAGTGACTGACATTAAGCAGAAAATCAGTGCTAACATAGCGTACAGTGTAGATAAACGCTCCCCAGGGAAGATGGCCTGTATTCATATTGTCAACAGAGGGAGGCTTGATAAAAAAAAAAAGTAATTTCTTAAAACACTTAAATGTTGTAATATGTATTTAAAACGTCTGCACACCCACTCAGGTGCTTTCAGTTAGTTTGGCTGACGATGCCACATTCAGGTCATATGGGAGTTGGCAGTAATTTCAGGTTATTGACTTGTGAGCATCCAGGTAGTGATTACTCATATATTTCTGAAAGCTCAGATACGTCTGACTCGGCACTTCATAATACAGAAAAAGTCTGAACAAGCAAACAAACAAGACGCCTCATATCAGCTGAAGCCAGTCAAGGTAATTTGCTGAATAGAGCACTTATCAAGTCGATGAATACTCTTTTTAACACTATCACCATCTATTCAATCAGCTGACGCTCTTTGTCCAAGGATATGAATGTTAGTGAAACTCATCCTCATCAACGCTATCTGCTGTTGTCTAGTAGTCAGCTGATAGAGACAGGGAAGTTTTAGAGATGGCCCAGTATTCATCTGTCTCAAGGCTGCATAGTGGTAAATGCAAAGTGATAAATGAAACAGTCTATGGTTCTGTGGTTCAAAATTTGGTGTTGATACTTTTTCTGAGGGGATTCTTCAGTATTTAAGAGTTAAACAAAACCATTTTCTCTTGATTGTTTTGGGGTTTTTTAACTCAAAAATGACTCGAAACAGTGAATTGATTGTCAGGATACTTGCCAGTTCACTCCCATGTGTGACTGAGATGACCAAAGTTGCACAGTAGTCTGTGTTTGACACAATCAGTGGAGGTTAGAGGATGTTTGGTTATGTCCAAACTTTGGGGATAGTCTGACAGATAAGAACAATGACAAACAATGTAGCATTCAAAAGAAACAAGAAGGACTTTCACAACACAATGTAATGATGCAAAACTCTTTACAACTTAGCAGCTTAAAGTCTTGTTTTGGCTGATCTGCAGTGGTTTAATGTCAACATAATCCAGATTGTGTCAGTACACTGTTACATCACTACCATGTGACCACAACCGACCGCACCCATTCATGATGATCGGAGGTACAACTACAACACACTTGAAACTTGAACCCTGATTCCCACGAATCTCTGTGCTGCAGCCTTGACCAGAGGTTAAAGCACCAATTAGCTACAGTTAATGAAGCCTCATTAGCCTCCACTGAGTTTCTCCTCTCCTTCACTTCCTTCACGCTCCTCTTTCATTACTGCTCGGACACCGATCCGGAGTGACGTCACACACCGAGACGTATAGAGATGAGAATCAGTGTTATTATACTGTAGGTTAATGTGAATAGACACATTCCCATAAACTCAGTGACACTTGAAACGTCCAAGCGGAGACGGTAGTGAAACACAGCCTGCTATTAAGTTACTGTTTCTTAAAGCTTGCTGACCTCAGCAGATTCCCACAATAGCTTCCACCCACTCACACACACACACACACACACACACACACACACACACACACACACACACAGCCTGAGCAGAGGTCTGATTATCCAGATTGAAAACACCTGTGTACAATGACAAATCGCAGTGGGGGCCTCGACAATGCTCTCATTTATTTGGAGCTAAACGTGCTGATTCATGGCATTAATTTACCGATAATGTGATTACGTGTAAGAATGATAGCGTCTTACGGGGAAACAGGCAACAAGAGGGAAAGAAATTGAACCTTGCTGACTTTAAAGAATTACTACCTGGTTGATTTTTATTGCTCTGCGGTCGCTACAATATACTGTAGCAATCTTTTGATTTGGCAAAGTACAGTGTCAAACCATTAATGTACTCACTGACTGGAACTGAGACCAAGATATGGAGAAGTAATAGCAGGGCTATAACAGAGGCTGGACAGTAGAATATTGGATAATAAAGTGAGAAACCTACGGGGACTTCATTGGTCAAGTTAATTTGAAAGTCAACTACATTTTCTGTAATGTGAGCTCATTAATGGTAAAGTGAGTTTAACTCCGGGTCGGAGGAATCGGCCTACGGAGGCTCTGCAGGGACACGCGAGACAAGATGAGCCTCGGGAGTAAGGAGTAAACGGTTACGTCTAGACTTGTCCTTCCGCAGTCCGCTCTACATACACACACACACACACATACATAAATCCGCATCATTAAATCGACCCCCTGCTACTTTTTTTTCCCAAACACAGGAAGCCCCAGAGCAGCAAGCAGTAAAGAAGTTCACATCAATTAACATAGAAGCAAGGCATGTAGGATGAACTGAGGGACAGAACTGTATTACTTACATCAAAAGGACAGAAGATTCATGACCTGCACTGTGTGAGAAATTCAAAGCACCCCTGCTAGAAAACATATTGTGTGTGTGTGTGTGTGTATATGTGTGTGTGTGTGTGTGTATGGCACATCGGGCATGGGGAATCTAATGATGAATGCTTTGCATGCAATGAAGTGGGCTGTATTTCACTGCTTGTTATGGTTCAATACATCATGCATACGTAGGCGATAAATGCATCCCAGGCTGATGCAAAGGGTTTGTTGTTAGAGACTAGAAAGGCTACAAGATAATCAGATTCAATTGTTCTTGTTTAGTTCTAGCCGTATAGAAGAGTGTGACCCATCTACCTCGCTCAAATCATCCTCAGCTGCAGTCATGGTTGCTAGAAGCCGTCAGTGTTGATCATGTTGTGAATAAATGAAATGTGCTGATGTAAGAGTTGTTGACTAACTATCCTCCATATGGCTGCATCTGTTATCTATATTTCTTCTGGCCGTCAGTCAAAACAACGAGACTGAATCTGCATGTTAAAACATCTGATATGCAGGCAGAGATTTAAAAGTCTGAAATAGCATTAATAATAGTGAAGGATTACGAAAAAATATGTTTTTTTACAGGTCATCTCCTCACTCTCTAGAAAGCTTCCTGGAAAGAATTGAATTATTAACCAGTAACTGCTGATTATGAGGAATTGTATAGAAGTTGGTCACAAGGAGAAGATAGTCCAATTTGAAGTTGTAACTGGATATAAATTATGAGTAGAGCTCCAAAACCCAAACTTTAACATTCACGCCAATGAAGCTTAATTCCACATTAATTGGATTTGACATTACTGCTGTTTTAAGCTTTTGGTTTTACTTTGAAAACCATTAAAAAAACCCAATATTACATCTTTTATGTATTTGAATCTATCAGTTAATCTGTCTTTTATCAGACAAACTCAACAAATTAATCTGACAGCTTACATCAGACTTGTTTTTTAGTGGTATGTCTAGAAGGCTGCTACAGATGCATTCATTGGAATCAATGTAACTGTCTGAACCAGCTGCATAATGGACTGTGAAGACCTCAATGTATCTTTTTAGGCTTTGAGTCTATTTTTCTCTTACTTATGCGTAACTCCGCTGATGGTATGTTGGGGTATGTTGGGCTGTGGGCAGTGGAAAAACTCTAAGTGAACCGCAGCTAAAAGGATGCAGAGGATTGTAGCCGGTGGTGTAGACTGAGCGAGGTGGAAAAAAACAGAAACTGGGGGGTTGTATTAGTTTAAAGAAAGACTGCAATACCCCAAAATAAGCAGCATTTATTATTATTTATTTATTTATTATTATACCTTTCTCACAGGTGATACCAACATTTAGTCTGTCATTGTGATCTGGAGAAGAATTAACCAGTGTTCTGTCACAGCTGAGTGATTGATCAGACAAGAAAAATAGTAGTAGTGATGCATTTACATGTGTAGACATTTGATCTGCGTTCACTGATTGTCTTAATTGAAAAGAGGGCATCTGGGATCTGTTGCAGTCGTTCGCATGCTGTTAAATTCCGATTATTTGCTGCGCTGTCGGGTTTTCCCTCTCTTTACTGCCTTTAGTGATCAGACAACAAAAGCAGTAATTAAGTGACTGCAAACATGAATACTGTCTGTTGTTTGCAAAGGCTTTACCGACCATGAAATGAGCCCTGGAGAAGCTATCGGCGCTCCCAGCTTGAAAAACAGCCTCGGTAGCATTTGGTGTTGCTGATAAAATGCTGATTGATTTGATTCTGCCTGCGATGGGTAGTGAGAATCAGCCTTTTTGAGTGTCTTGATAATATTCTGAAGGAGGAGAAAGCGGTGCCGTGTATATAAATCCCCTGCCACGTGCCTAAGTAAGATATATATGGTGCCATCACACTGGAATAAACAAAGCGGAAAGATGCATAGCGCACCAGTGGGTCTTGGCCAGAGACGACTTGTTTTCCAGCAAAGAAAACAGGTTCCTGGAAGGATATCAAAGGAGAACTTTACACCGCAGACATGTGTGCTGGTGGGAATTGTTACAGCGATGTTTAGTGCGTCGGGCTGCATCCCAGCGGGAGACTAAAGTCTGGACAGAAGCTGCAGAACATTTATTATGCAGCCAGGTCTCATGGCAATGCTCAACTTCCTTGTCTTTATACTTGATATTTCCTTTTCTTCACGCTGTAAAGTTTCATGCATCTCTGCTGACCCTGAAACAAGACGAGAGTGGCCCATAGTTCCCCAAAAAAACCACAAGACACCAATACACCTTAAACGGGAAAGCCCTTAGAGAGAGAACACAACTGCCAAAACAGTTCAATCCTCTAAATTTATTGTTGTACCATAAAGTTTCCGAAATATTTAATCGGTCATCATCAATAACATTACAATGGGGAGCATGACATGCTCTACTAACACACCCTTTGAAACAAGGTGGTCTATTGAAGCAAGTGAACCCTTGCTTCAATAGACCTTGTCTATATAAACTAACTATTATCATTAAGATGGCCTATTTCATTTTACACGTCAAATTGTGTTAACAAGCATTCTAATGCACCTGAACCTCTACACTCGAGTTGCATTGTGGGGGATGTATGCATCAGGTTTTTGACAGACAGATGCATGGAATGAAAACATACTCTCTTATCCTGCCGTATCGTATCTATTGTGGGGCTTTTTCTTTAAAATTGAATCTAGTCTATCTTGAATCAGACAATGTTACTCTTTTAAACTCATTCTTTATAAATAAGGCTGTCTATTTAAACCCAGATTAAAAAGTGGATGTTTTTTTATTAAAAAAATGTATAAAATGTGCTAATTATTCAGTAAGGAGGGGGGGGCTTATAGATACTGGAGCTAAAACAGCCTGTTTGAGACAGAGGCTGAACTGAGGGGCTGCATTAAAGGACCAGTCGAAGATAAGGAGTTTTTTTAACTGTGACTCATGCAAAGATATTCCAGTCAAGCCCCAGAATATAAATATAGAGCTGGTAATGTGCATGACAATGAAAGCTTCGATATGAAAACTGTACAAATATGTAAGTGAAGAACAAAGTGAGGAAACAATGCAAATCTGGCACTAATGTTATAACAAAGCAGTATATTAAATCCAATCTAATCTCGTTGAAACAAAGTAAAGATTTTCTCTGATAACTCCGTCTGCCACAAGTAGGGCATTGTTTAAATCTGTTCAATCAGCTTTTTTCACTACATTTAAAATCAAGAATGTGACGGCAATTAAATAGGAATATGAGATGTCTGAGAGCTGATTGCTCTGAATTATTGATTTGTGTGGCTGTCAGGGAGCAGCTGTGAGGTGGAGAGGATCAGAGGGCTGTCTTGCTTTGCTCTGTTGTTAGCACTGCCAGTCATCCTCATAGCGCACATTCATCTCCATTCAATATGCTGTCACCGTTCTATCCTTGTTCACAAAGCATATCCCTGAGCTCATTACCCCGCCAGCACACACACACACACACACTCACACACACACACACGAGAAGCACAAGCCCTGGTGCACCGATGCATTAAAAAAAGCATACTTTTGTTTCATTATTAATTTGCTTATTTATTCATAGCATCAATAAAACATTGGGGATGGGTTGGGAGACTGAGGGAGCGATACTGAATCAAATGAGGATCAACAAACCGGGTTTGAAGGAGATCACACCTCGCACAAATTGCCTGCTGTTTTTGTTCACACCACCTGGGCTAGCATAGCAGGAGATCACGATAGTTGAAGCCAATCACGGAGTACCTTTCATATGGTGATTTGACTCACTGCTAGTAGAAACTCATGATATATATGTGGAGGCCATGGATGGTAATTATCTCGCTTTTTTTTTGGGTAAAAGCAAGAGGGTGAACTAGAGTTGCGTGAGGGTAATGGAGCTAAATTCCACTTGATTTACACATAAAAATAATCAAAAAGGAAAATCCATGTCAGAGCCAGGGACAGCTGAGTCCAACAGGTTTCCTTCACTGACCGAAACAAATCAAATCTTTATTATAGCAGAGTCACCAAGACTAAATGTAATATAAATAGTCACATCTGTGCTGTTGTGACAACCTTTATTTAGACCCACATACACCATCTTCACTTTGTCTTCTTGTATCCAGGATATTTTCTGTACAGTACATGTGCTGTTTCATGTTCAGTGAGTCTGATCATCCAAAGGGAAGTTAGAAAAATGCGTAAAATATCTCATCTTTTTTCAAGTGTCATGTCAGAATGTCATTTCTCCTTTGTGTCTGAAGACAGATTTGATCCATGTGTGTGTGTGTGTGTGTGCGTGTGTGTGTGTGTGTGTGTGTGTGTGTGTATGTGTGTGTATATCTGACTTGGACTAATACCTTGTATCACACATGCGATCTATACTCTTCTACAAGTGTCTTGCAATTGCAGTGTCATGTGGAATGAACTATATTATCTGTGTCATCTACATTCTTTCAGTCTGAAGGATTGGTATGAAACGACTATCAGGACGTACTGCAAACTGCGTAATTTTTTTTTTTGGATCATAACACAGAAGCACTTCCTCTTAAAGTGAGACATATAGATAAACAGACTTCAGAGAGATTGTTTTAACTGTCTTGTATTAATTTCCACTCTGTTCTCTGGACCATTGAGTAAGATTAGTGATGCTGGTTTCATTGTGTCATGGATATGCTTGTAATTTGCATGAATTAAAAGGTTTTTACAAATGTGGTGGAACACATTTAAAAAACATTATAAGGTAAATTCAGTCTCGCCAAAAACATCTGGTAAGGAATTAATGAATCTGAGTCAAGTTTTGGAGAATAAAGTAAGTTCAAAACATCAGTATATAACATCATTTTCCATTTTTAGCATCAAATATGACATTGCCAATCTCAACTTAATTAGCCTCTTTTAAATTATAATGTAATTCCTCAACCGCTCATAATCATCTCTCTTCTCATGTGGAATCCAGACAGGTTCAAACTGAGTCTGTGACCACGGTTACACCATCACCAGTGGAGAAGAGACACTGGGAGAGCCAGAACAATTTTAGCACAACTATAATTTACTTTGCCAATCCTGACTCAGCCAACTTCCAGCTATTTTTCTAAGTTAAACTGCATCTTTTGACCAAGTAAGTACACCCATGTTGTCTTACTTGACTCAGCTAAGTGGTGCTATTATGGATTGATAAGTTTATTTGTTGAAGGGGAATTCAAGAATGGATGATGTCTGGGTGACTGTGTTGGGCCTGTCTGGGCAAAAATCCAAGGTTGATTTATAATCCCATTCCAGTCCTGCCATATTCAGTAAACTTTATATTTTAGACTTGTGTTTTACTGCTCCAGCCTTACATGGTCTGTTATGACCAGTGTGCTGACTGGAACTGAGATAACAGAGTCATTTCTAAAACATTTCAGTAGTTTTGCCACTAAACTACAACACAATGCTAATGTATTTGTTGTAATTACCACTTCTGGCCACAGAGGGCACTGTTACGCAAAAGTTACAATCTCAATGTCATACTACATATTAACTGAATATGGCTCACTGATGTTCTTTTGTGTCCACATGGTTTCATCAAATTTAAAGGGGTTAATATTTGAGAATAAACATATGAATAACTTGCACACATTCTTTTTTTGTGGACCCAGCATCACATTTCTGCTTTTAATCCATTTTGAGAGAATATATGAGAGGATTATGGCATAAATGTCAAAGCGGTGTAATCATAAAAACTTTGTACCAAATAATCAAACTTGCTTAAAAACACTAAATTCTCAATAAAACACTCTTTAAAATTGTTAATGGAATACAATTGTTCTAAATATTATATTTAATCTGGGGAATCATGACAATCAGGGAACATTTACATTGTTTTAAAATGAAGTCATTATTAGTGTAAGTCCACTTAAATACACTGTAGGTGGATAAAATATGTAATATTTATCATTCTTTTGTGGTTACACCATTTGACATTTTCAGGAGCTTAGTTTTGGTTAAAAAAAATGGTTCCAATGACATAAAACCAACAAACAAACCTGATGCTGCTATTAAAACTATTTTTTGAGATATTTTTGAATTTGTCATCTTGCCATCCCTCATTTATCACTGACCCAGATATTGTATCTTTATAAAACACTGTTTGTAATTGGCAACAAATCAATATATTGTGTTGCTATGTTATACTAGCAGGAAATAACACAATAATGCACTTCCAGATTTCAATTAATCTGCAACTTTAAGCACTGCTGCTGATTAACCACAGAGAAAAGCAAAATGTTTACTTTTTGTGAAGAATAAAAAGCTACTGTTTTGTTTTCTAAAGTGTTCCTGGAGCTGTGTCACCACCATCCACATCCATTACTTTAATAGTTTTTTTTCCAGCTGTGAGAAGCTTTTTGTTTCTGTGTTGCATTGTGGGCGAATTGCATCTACGGGACAATGAAAAAAATCAAACATTTGTCAAGACTGCATACTGACTTGTTTTGAGTATACTTCATGGCTTTCCACTTTGAACACACAACTTGTTCAAAAAGGTGTTTAGAGTGAGTGTGCAGTATAGATATGGGACGCAGATAAGGTCTCGGTTTTAAGTGTAGGACGTCTCCAGTGTCAAATTCTAAACCTGTAGCTGGTTATGTAATGAACAAAGATGTGAACGCACTGAGTCACCAAGCAGTGAGACTGGCACTGGCCTGCAGACATTGTGTATTAAGATACACACTTGCAGTCACACAGCCAAACACAAAAGAGACTAACACACTTGCAGACAGACACAGTATATCATATTTATCTCTCTTTGCCAACAACCCACACACACATACACACACACAAACACACACACACACACACACACTCACACGCTTGCAAATTAACACTCTTCTGCTGTTTATCATCTGATTCAATTAAAGCTGTGGAGGCGAAGGGATCAGAGCCCACGGGACGACATTTTAAACGGCCACAAAACAAATGAGCTGAGGTTCAGCCACTGACATTTAAATGAGAGTAATGAGGCTGCTTGTCATCGCCGCTCCTCTGCCAGCCACAGAATACAAGCCACTACACCCCCCCCCCCTTTTCCCTCTACCCCTCCCCCTCAATACTTTGTGTCTCAACTTCTGTCTCTCTAACTTTCATTTTCTCCCCCCCTTCATCGTTCACTCGCAATCTCGTGATGGCAAACCGCTCTATCTGCCTCACCTTCCCCCCTTCCCCCCCTCCCCAGCCGCCGCCATGTTTATTCTTCTCTCATCGCGTCGTTCATCATCCCTCAATCCTGGCGGAGGAAATGCAATGTGCTCCGTCTGGTTTGCAGATCTGAGACGCGAGCCCCGAGGAGAGTCTGGAGTTTAGCACGGCTCCCCGAACGCATGAATCACCCGCTCTTATTTATTCTGTGGGTTTGAAATGCACGGCCTGCGACGATAGGTCATTCTGGAATATAATGCAGATGGGGCCAATAAAGCCCATGGACTTTAAATCCGGGCGTGCCATTTTTTTTTTTTTTTTTTTGCGAGACTTGATCGTAAAACTATGCGACCGTCACAAACACACAAAATTAACAACTCCATGAAAAGCTTTGAGTGATAAAAGGCACTTCTCTAAGTGTTAGAAGCAAGCACACGCTTTGAATGGGGAGGCATAAAACTTTCAGCTGACTTTGGGAATTTCTTCATCTAGTCCCATTTGGTTAATTATAACCATCTGATTCCTGGACATTATGTAATTCCTAATTACAAGCCCTTGACAATACTTAGAGCTGTCAGTGTGGATGTGCTTTACAATGCCACTCTGTGACGGTCACAGCGAGGATTCTGATTGGATTCCTGCCACCTAGGAGGGTCAGGGTGAGCCACAGAGGGGGGCGGAGAAGGTCGGGCGCATATTTTTTTTTTTTTTTCAACAGCCAATCAGTTCTCACCTTAAGCCTATATTTTGCGAGAAGACTGGCTGGCAGAGCATCGTGGGACCTCATTAGCTGTGTCAGAGGGGTCGCGGTGGTTGCACATGCTGTGTGTGTGTGTGTGTGTGTACATTGGAGATAGTGTAAAATCCAATGTCAAAGTTAAATGGTGTAAGTTAACACACACACACACAGAGGACACACAGGCAGGGAAACAATGATGAGGAGAAGATGCAGTAATGCAGATGGTCCTTTTCCAGAGAGGAGGACTTCATCCCTCCACTGGCTCTGGTTAATTGGACTGTCTGGCTCTGGCTAACTTGTCTTCTGTAGCTGCTTTTACCCTGCAGAAGGACTGGGAATCTAGTGTTTTGGATACAGAGTATGACCTTTTTTTTGAAAGGGGTGAGGTTGAATGAGTCATATTTGGATGATAAAATAAAATCAGCACGATCTTATGTTTCACCATCATTTTGTTATAGATGGTCTGCATTCAAGAAATAAGTCTGCAGCTGATAGTATAACTTCAGTTTATTGGTTTTTTCCAACCAAACCAGCCAAAAAGCTTCTTATCCATAAAAGTCTCATGTAGGATATAATACCTACTTTTCTTTTTTTGTTTGTATTTTTCATGGCTACAGAGCCTGAGATACTTTTCTGTTTCATTTGTCTCTCTTCCTATCTGAATTTAGTCCCTAATCCAAATGTGATTTGTACACAGCATCGACACCATTGCTGCTGCTCTGAGGTCTCTTCTTCTACTGTCTGGTGTGCATTGGAAATGTCATATACTATGAAAGAAAATGGGACTGTGGTACAGGGCTACATGTGTATTAGACAGATTAGATGAGACAGATTTTTGTAGAGAACACTGCTGCTGTGCATGCAATCCAAATTTTAGCATTCCGTCCTCTTCAAATAGCTGCTTTCCACTGCGATGGTTTGGGAGATTAGATCTTTTCTAGAACTTTTTTGGTTTATCAGTTTTCTAGCAGTCTGCCTCTTTTACTACTTCAGATGTGAAAAGATGACATTGCTCTTTGATTCTGCAGGACTGACACCTGCTATAGACTAGTTATGTTTCAAGTATTAACGTGTGCTAATGGACAGCACTAGAAATACACACAGTGGTTGTGATGTCCATGTTGTAACACATACAGGAGCATGAATAAGATAAATACATTACTTGACTAAAAAAGGGCCTACTTTTGAAATTATTATAATTTTTTCAACTTTATTGGAGGTTTAGGTTGTATCCCAGGCGGTTGCCTCTCACAGCAGAGGTATCAGACATTTTTTTGAAAGCAGCGAGGCAAGTGAGATCAAAGCCTAAGACAAACCAGGCTGAAATCAGATAAATCAGAGAGAGAAAAAGCACAGCTCATCCCGTTTCAGCATGGTCCTGCAGAGAAAGATGGAGAGAGAAAAGTGCGTGGAATGAGAGAAAGAGAGCGAGAGCGAGAGCGAGAGCGAGAGAGAGAGAGAGAGAGAGAGAGAGAGAGAGAGAGAGTGAGAGAGAGAGAGGTATATGGAGGGTAGAGGCGAGAGGCAGCAGCTGTGGGAGAAGCGTTGTTGCGGCTTGTCCCATTGATTTCAATTCAACAACAAATTGGGCCATTTTTCACACCGTCCCGCAGCGGCACCACTTGCCTTTTTATTTATCCCCCCATTCAGCAGAGCCGCCTGGCTCCACATGTGTCCAGTCTGGAAAACTGCTGACGCACACACGCACGCACACACTGTCTGGTAAACAAGAATGTATAAAAATATGACACAAATACATTGCATTGCTGTTTGGAGGGTGTTATTCCTAACTACATGTCTGACGCTGACTTGTTAAAAGGATTCTCCACATCTTTCTGCACACTTGGACTTCATAAAGATGGTAACACTCGATAATTCAGTGTTTGTTAAGACCTGCCCCCCTCCATTACTGTTGCTGCACCTGTCACATATACAATTACATTCACCACTCAAAACTCTGATTACTTTTTTTAACACTGGATCCTGGTTTCAGACACAAGCAGAGAAACGCAAACATCTTATTTCCAGCCAGTGACTGAAATTACAACAGTTGCTAGCCGATTTTACAAACTAGCTTATTAGGCTAATGTTAGCTTGTGGTTAGTTGAAAATGCCTCCAGCTGACATTTTAATGCTTCCAGCTGACTTGTGTTAAAACAAGACCCTTGTAAAAGAGGTGTTAAATATGTGTTTTATGGCTATAAGCGTAATATTGTGTTAAACTAGTGAGGCTAAAGCTAACAGGTCCCAGGTAAAAGGTAAGCACTAACATGTTTAGCAATGTTTAGCTGCTAGCGTACATACTGTGATGTTAACTAAACTAGCACGACATTAGTTAGACTTAAGCTTTGTTGTTCTTACTTTAAAACATAGACCTGGCAAATGGTCACTTCCTTTTCAAGTTATTCAAGGCTCTGTTATTCAAGTACAGACGTTTGTTCTAAAGAGTTGTACAGTACAGGTAGTGCTAGCCTTCACATCTTTAACTGTGTCCTAGTACACACTGTCCTCATACTTTAGCCATATTTAAGCCATTCTTGAACTGTCTGCCAGCACATATTGTCCTTAAACTGAAGCCATTTTTGTTTAAAAAAAACAAAACGAAAACCATCATTGCCTCAGGAATTAATTCAAAAAGGAGATGGATATCAAACATCACCTTCCTGAGTTGTTATTTAATCAGCAACCAAGACCATGAAGTGAATTTCAATGAAGCCCCTGACAGACACAAGGCAAAATATAAAAAAATACTGAATGGTAAGACTGACTATTTATTTAAAATCTGAATGAAAGGAATACTTGGGGGAACAGAGATATAACCTTCATACAGATGATTTGATTAGTAGTAGTATTAGTATTCAATGCTACATTATAGCTGTTCCTCATTACCCATTTACAACCAATGTGAAAACTTTGGGCCACGCTGCCTGAAGAATTTGGAAAAACTTTGGGACAAATAAATATTCAAAAATAACCAATATTCAAAAAGACCTTGGTCTACAACAGGAGGCGGTTGCTTTACATTCAATATTTGGAGAGTGAATCATGAATTATCAACCGAAGTCTCATGAGAGAAGTAATTTCCTCCTCTGGTTAGAAATGTGGTGCAGGAAAGAACTTTCTAACAGGGTTAAATTGGTCCTTAATCCATAAATCACAGCATGTTGAAGTCATAATCCAGAGCTTCCTTCCTGGTGTTGGGTGGGATCATGGTTGGATCACGTTTTCCCTTCTTAAGAAGTTCCAGAGTTGGTTTGAGAAGTTACCAGAAAAACAAAACCCTCTGTCCAACTGCACTATTCTCATATTACCAAAGGGGAATGGGTGCTCTGAGGGCCTTTTCACACTACTCCTAAATTCTTTCTATTCCTCCTTTAGATTCATTTTTTTGGCAAGTGGAGAATACAGCAATGAAGACTGAGTGGCAGATGAGTGGGAGATTTGTTGATATGCTTCCAAAACAAACCTGAGGCTTTGAGTGGTGCAGCAATGAGATCCAATCATGGTACCGCACTAGAGGAAGCCCTGCATTACGGCTTCAACACTAGATTTTAATATCACAGAAACATTCAGAGTTGAAGAAGGAAGTATCCATGCTTTATTTGTAGAAGTATCAAATTGAAAAAGCAGAATAACCAGACCATGATCTTTCCCAAACCTTAACCAAGTATGTCGTTTCCTAACCTGGACCATATTTTAGTTGCCATAACGACCATTTCCCCTAACCTAAACCATGTCATAGTTGCCGTGTGTGTACTGTAGAAAACAAGTGTGTTAAAACATTGGAGTTGGATGGGGAAAAAAAGCATTGACTGTACTCCAGGTTCTGGCAGAGTATCCTAATATTGACTTTCCTATCTGGCAACAGGGTTGGTTCATACTAGAACACACATGAACAAATACACAAAAGGCCTGATCACACCAACACTGAAGACTGCAACATTTGTGACCAAATGCAACGGAAATCAATTGATTAGCGAATTTGCTTCCACACTGAATTTGCACTTTTTCGAGTCAACAGTGAGGCAGACTATCATAAAATCAAATGAAAGGCAACATCAGATTCCTTTTTTGTTTTAACATAACCATTGCAAAAACAACAATGAAACTGGCTAATTTCTATGAACTATGAGCATCAGGTCAGAAAGTGGTTTAGCCTTACTTTCTGTTAGCTATGCTTGGCTCTCCTTGGTGTAAAGAACTGCTGCTTCTTATTCCTGTAATCCCTTTCTTGTTTCATGTGGTTGAGTCAAAGCCAAGTTCTGCATTGTCAGGCATTTTGGTCTTAGTATTTGACGCCACAACTCTTCATCAATCCGACAGAAAGGCTTTGGATGAAGTCTGGCTAACATCATTGATGCCTTCTGAGAGAACCGGATCAAGAACCTGGCAGTCCCAAACTATCTTTTTGGTTTTACCTTTGCAAGTAACCTCTTCACGTCCTGATGCTCACACAAACACAACAATCCTCAGAAGGAAATATAAGAACTTTTACAGTCCCCTTGTCCTTTCCCTCCTTTCAAAGTCACTGTCACTGCTGTTCTCTCCTCCTCCATGCTTCCACCTGTCATCTGTATCAATCTCTCTCTAGACTCACACTGACAGGTCGCCTCCTCGTTTGCTTTATACCTCCTCCTCAGCAATTCCCCAGCTGTATCTGGCGAGATGGCTTCACATCATCGCCTCTGTATCACTCCGCTTCCCTTCTACCCATCTTCCCCCTCTATGCCTTCCCTCCTCCTCCTCGTCGCGTCCTGTTGTACCGACTTTTAAAAGACTGCAAGTGACGCGAAGACTTAACGCGAGCCTGAGATGAAGTGACAGTTCGGTGTCACTGCCGGGCGAGAAGTCCGTTTGAGAAATGTCAAATGGTTGTATGTGGAGGTGGGCTGAGTGTGAACATAATGGATGAGTGGCTTTGGGTGCCGTCTGCGAGCTGTCGAGCTGTCCGGCTCTTACGCTGCCCCTTGCGCCGTTGAGACGTTCTCGCATCAGGGTTCTCCTTTAGTTTGATTCACCTGCATCTCTGCCATGTGGGTGAAACTAAAAATATACTGTAGTGTTAGGATGAGTCATGGTTGAATGAGTTCTCAGCTCAGACACTTAATTATACAATACAGTATCAAATTCTGTGAATAACACTTTAGAAAGCATTGATTTTGACCAAATTCAAACATCTACCTCCATGAGCAAACATCATTCACCAATAAAGACCATGTGATATGATTGAAAGTGGACCTTGAGAAACTAAATTACAAACTATTTTTCAAAACCCTTTGATGTTTAACATTATTAAGTTGCAACTAATGATTTAATTAATGGTTAATAATGCTTTACAGATCAGTTGTAAGCCATTAATTATAACTGTTGACTGTCAGAAAGAACGTTTGGTTTCTTACATTTTGGTAATAATGCAGTGAGAAATGTTAGTAATCCATAATCCATCTGCAATTGTACATGGTCATATCCTGTCAAATAACTGTAGAGCTTAACAGTTTACTCACAACCTGGCAACGGACAATAGTTTGCTAACAATTCATAGTCATCATTAATGGTTTATAACTATTAGTACATGATTTATTAAGCATTAATGAACCAGTTATAAACCTTTTATAAAGATGATTAAGAAAGGGTAAACACTGTCCTGCTGGATGAGGAGACAAACCTGAATTTATGGTTCTCATTAATACTTTACAACCCATCTATAGACAGTAAGTAAATGATTTATTAAGCATGAAAAAAGACATTAGTTACACCTCATAGACATTCATAAAGGCTGCCTTACTGGAAAGTCACACAGAAAGGGATAATAAGAATTGCTTGGCTGTGGACAGGGAGGAAGCGGACAACACTTAGAGGTGGTTTATATTTAATAAAAAGAAAATATTTGTCTAATGTGTTCCAAATCAATATATTGATTTAGCCTCAGCCTGCCTCAGCACAAAGACAAATGTTTGCTGTTGCAGCTCTATGTTGAAAAAAAAGAAAAAGGACTGGGTTGGTATAAAAGAGGAAGCTCATTTATTTTTTCCTCTCTTTTTCTGCCATCACCATGGTGACCACTTTATGACAGGTGTGTGTGCACATGTGAGAGTGTGCACAGTGAAGTAACTCTGGCACCATCAAATCTTTTGAGTCAAGGTCAACTTATAGAAAACTGTGCGAATGAATCACACACACGCACGCACACGCACACGCACACACACACACACACACACACACACACACACACACACACACACACGAAATGAACATGAAAGAACCAATGAAATAGTCGTCACTGAGGAATGAAGGTAAATGCAGTTTTGACATCCAATTTCAAGGTAAACATCGCGCACACACACACACATACACACACACTGATGATCAACTTCACTAAAATATAGTTTGTGTGAATATGTGTGTGTTTCTATATCTGCTCCCAATTATATCTGGTTTTTCCTGAATCGTCTTGTGGACAGGTTATTCCAAGCACATCAGCCTCAAAACAACTAAATTGAACACGCACACACACACAAACACACACGCGTATGTATGATAAAAATAAGAGGTGCTTGTTTCCCCCCTGTGGCAGATGCATAGCTGGGAACTAACGAGGGGCATGTGGAGAACCCCGACACATAGATACAGAAAGAGAAGAAGAGTGAACCCACTGGGTGAATGCACAAAGACGGCAAGAAAAAGAGGACAAGAGAGCAGAGAAAGAGAGAGTGGAGTGGGACATGCGGTATATGGAGGCAAAAAAGGACTGAGAGGAATGAAGGATGAGGGAACATGATGAAGAACTGGGCCTGCAGCATTAATGCAAATGTGGAAAGCACACTGCAGAGCCTCTCTGTGAGATTTTACGGTACAGCTCAGGACACTCACAACATGACAAATATGTATTTCTACATTAGCAAAAAAGCTGCTGGGAACTATTTCTATTAAAACTGGACCTTTTGGAATATGGAATCCACTCTTTTCATTCTCCTAACATGCTAACTAGTGTACATGGCTTGCCTGCAGCTGCTACATATTTACTTTACTGCATCGGAGGGAGAAATGAAACAAGTTGAAAATCAAGACGCTTGTAACGGAGCAGACGCGGATTTTGATGAGGCACCAAATGTAGCAGAGTTTGTAGATACAGCTGTCACGAGGCTGTTCAGCCTGTCTGCTCCAGGCTTTGGGAGGAGACAGCCTCCCTGTCTGGGGTACGCACACACACACACTCACACATACACACACATATATAGATGCACATACACATAGTGATAGTCTGAGGCAGGCAAGATAAGAAGCAGACTTGGTGTTAAACATGTGTGTGTGCGATTCTGAGACGAGTCTGTTGGCCACACATGCGTGACTGATGGACAAGTGTCTCTCTGCTTCTGCCAAACTCTTCACTATCAAACTACTTCTTTTTTTTTTGCCTTAAGTTGGATTGCAGAGTATGTGGCAGTCACGCTGCAGTAAGGGAGGGTTTAGCCTCTGATTTATAGTTCATATTTCACACACAACACTAGATGGATGAATCATGCAATATTTTCGGCCATTTCCTGCTTTCTCTACAGACCTCTAAGTAACTGCATTTACATTCACGCATGTACTTAGTCACATAGTCTGACAATGTGAAGTTTTATCTTGTCTATTTTTAGAAGAAAAGTATAAGAGAATGTAATAATTAATAGGCAAAGTAACCGTGTGTTCATTTTTCCTTCATGTTATGACAGCGAGTGGTTTCACAGAGATAAAAAGTGTCTTCTGTTACTGAAAAGGACACAATTACTGAGCCTTTCTCAATACTTGCCAAACAATCTGTTATCAATATGTTCAACAATCCCCATCAGCACAGGACATTTGTAGTTCTAAATGATCTATCACAATGTTCAGGGTCTCCTAAAGTGGATACATGTGCTTTGTTGCTATGCTTACACCCTAAAGCAACACTAATCAATACTTGAAATGAAACCTACATAGAATTAATACCCATCTCTAAAGTCTGTCTCAATTCTAGTGGGCAGTTTGGTGTCTTTTAGCTCATTGTTTTATTTTTCTGGCACAAGCTGTTGTTTTGATCAGCCTAATTTTCCATGAGAAAGCTCTAATAAACACATGAAATGCTACTTTCTCACAAGAAGAGAAAAGCCAGACAGACAAAGTTAAGAGATAGATGGTGAACATAGTGAAGCAATTAGAAGCTAAAGAACCAAATATTTCCCTCAGGAGTTTGTGGAAAACGAATAGAGACTAGAAAAGAGAATGAATACTTATGTTTGTCAGATGGCATGAAACGCAACTCCGAACACTAATGTTGCTCAGTGTCTGCTGCATATAAAAATTTGCAACATTGCTAAACAAATCAACCATGACAACTCCATAGAGTGAAGATAGAGAGTTAGAATATATTTTCTAACCTCTTGTGGTATGCAGTTAGGTTTGGTTTTAGTTGTTGCGGTTTAGAGATTTCCTGATACAATGGATAAGAATGGAACTGAATTTGTAGTGCTAAATCTTTAGTTCCCAGCTTTTATGCATTCATAAACTTCCCAAAGATGCAAGTGAAGAAAATTCCCATAAGTTAAATGCATCACAAAGCATTAGTGGAAGAAGGTACGCATGGTGTTTTCCTCTGAGCTACCTCATAATGTTTTATAGATCTTGTAGAGAAGGTGTTGATTGGAAAGCCCTCTTTTCCCCTCTATTCACTTCCTCAAGTCGCATGCAATTGCCCCAGCTAAGTGACAGCGGCAAGAACAGAAAAACAACGCGGCTTTTCTATATTGGACGCAATAATCGAACCATAATGCACTTTGTCATTCCTCCCCACCCTTGCGGATCCTTTGAGAGCATTTAAGCTGGAAGCCACTGAGGGACAAATTGACAAAGCTGAGAGAAATATGAAGTATCCCCGTGTGTCAGCGCAACAGGGAAAATTGGCAATTTGCAAGGCTCTGATTCCGGAGACAAGGTGAGGCATGTGTGTCGCGGATGTGTTTCTTTTAAACGCAGATGATGATGGAGAGGTGGAAATAAGCTGGGGAATCCCTTCTCATAGACCGACAGTCGTGCAGAACAGGGCCCGCAATAACGTCTTAGGTTGTCTGTGCCTTTCGTGAGTCTGACACATTCAAATGCTGTTTGAAAACACAATGGCATCTGCCTGTTACTTTGGAAGGTGGTGGAGCGGTGTGTTTTCAGACAGACGTCACCTGTTCGCCTGAAAGCGGATCGACAGCTCTGGTTGGCGACTGACTGACTGGTGGTGTTTTGTGCTGTCAGTGTAACATCTTCATCCAGCGTTGCTTTGATACCCGCTGTGAAACCAATTGGGACAGATGAGAGCCAAAGTTGACTTTGAGCTTTCAATCCCATGTGTGCTTGGTAAGACACACACACACACACACACACACACACACACACACACACACACAGGAAGAAAGGTGTTATATTCAACGGCTCCAGTGTGTTTGGAGGGAACAGAAGAAAAACTAGAAAGTTGGCATGAGCTGTAAGAACCAGAATCCAGGAGTTCCACATCTATAAATTTGGAATACCACTTGACATGAGCTGTAAGAACCAGAATCCAGGAGTTCCACATCTATAAATTTGGAATACCACTTGACATGAGCTGTAACAACCAGAATCCAGGAATTCCACATCGATAAATTTGGAATACCATTTGACATGAACTGTAAGAGCCAGAATCCAGGAATTCCATATCTATGAGTTTGGAATACCACTTGACATGAGCTGTAAGAGCCAGAATCCAGGAATTTCACATTTATAAGTTTGGAATACCACTTGACATGAGCTGTAAGAACCAGAATCCAGGAATTCCACATCTATGAGTTTGGAATACCACTTGACATGAGCTGTAAGAACCAGAATCCAGGAATTCCACATCTATGAGTTTGGAATACCACTTGACATGAGCTGTAATAGCCAGAATCCAGGAATTCCACATCTATGAGTTTGGAATACCACTTGACATGAGCTGTAATAGCCAGAATCCAGGAATTCCACATCTATGAGTTTGGAATACGACCATGCAACTTTTGTCTTCTTGGGTCAAATTTGATGATAACTTTTAATAAAACACATTCAACGAAAGTCGTAATGATTCATTTTACTTGTAAATACTGTAGTATGGAACCATCCGTGTGATTTCCAGGCAATTAAGAAGAGAGAAATCCATATTTCTGATATAAAAACATCTGGAAATTAACCAAAAGACAAAAATAGGCTTAAGTGGAACAGAAATTAGAATTCTCCTCGTTGTTTGTGCTGATACAATGATGCAGCAGCTATTGAGGATATTTAATAAAACCAGTGAAACACAGCAGCAGTGTATTTCATTAACGGTCTGTGTTGCAGCTATAGCAGGATATAGCAGGACATAGCAGGATATAGCAGGATATAGCAAGCCAACTGGAGATGTTTTCATGGTGCAGACGAATGAATCCGAGGGGACATTTGACATCTGTGCTGCATCAAATGATAATTGGTCAGATAAAAAGACCACAAAAGTAAGTATCTACTCTGAGCCCTGGAGTGATTTTTACAGTTATGGTTTAATTGTCCAGTGTTTCAGTTTGTTGCTGATTTAATGTAGATTAATAGTACAAGTTAGACGAATCTAGTTTATGACTCGTGATATTATGACAGTAAATTGTTGATCAGAAATTGCTGTAATTAACACTGAACACTGTTTTCCTCCTTTTTCCCCGGACAGTGAAGAGAGGGATGAGGAAAAAACAGACATGATGGAGAGAGAAAGTCAAGAAGATGCAAAGGGGGAAAACAGAAAGAGATCAGTTCTGAATCAAGTGAGGAGTCAGGAAATGGGCATAATATGCGTTTTTCTAGAAATGAAGACATGATCTTAATCAAACTAATTAAAAAATATCAAGCCAGTTAGGAGCCCAAATGAGTGCTGAGACAGTTTTTTCTTGCCATAATCATTCCACTTGTTGTTTAGACACAACAAGGGTGAGGGAAAGATCATGGTTTAGGTCATTTTTGCTGAATTTTCGACCTGTGCTGTTGTTTATCTTGTGAGGACTGGCTGATCCAGTGTGTCCACTGTGAAATGAGTCAAATCAAGTAGATGTCTTTCAGTGTTACAGCCTTTTTAATGCCAAAGTCCCTCTGTTTGTTACTGTTTCACCACACACTTGAGAAATCATGAAGCTGTCCTTTAAAATGACAGATTTGTAAAGCATTGATTCCTACACAACAACTACATTTATAGTTTTTAGTGGAATCCATCAGTTCTAGCATTGTGTTTTATTCCAAACATTGATATACACTATAATAAAAGTATTTGGGCTGGTTGATTTTTGCAATTTTGACCAAATACAAATGAAAAACCTACGCTGTACAAACTCGTTCGGCTCAGTTTAGAGGAACAAGGAAAACCTGGATTATCACTTCCCAGCAGTCTGTATAAATGATATATGAAACTAGATCTAATTCCAGATGTTCAGCGCTTACAATGTTTTTTTGGAGATCTCCTCTCCTCTGCTGCGTATCTATACTGGGGAGCCATATCTTATTCTTGGCTTGCCTTGGGTGTCATAGCAAGTAAAGCCTGGCAAATGTATCATTTTATATTCAGTGCCGCTCGCAGTCAAAAGAAAAGGAGTCCTGAAGAAAAAGATCAATTTTCCAGTTTTAGATCTTGGCTTTCATCACTCCTCTCTCTCTCTCTCTCTCTCTCTCTCTCTCTCTCTCTTTCTCTCTCTCTCTCTCTCTCTCTCTCTCTCTCTCTCTCTCTCTCTCCCTGAGTTTCTTTTCTCCCCCTCTCTTGCCATGGAATTGGAGAGAGATAAGTGAAAAATAGAGAAGATAGAGAAGGAGAAGCTGGAAGATGGAATAAGGGAACAGTGAAGAGAGATTCTGAATGAGGAAAGTATGTGTAGGAGAGAGAGAGAGCAAGATAGAAACAGCAGAAAACACTATCCAGATTGCATGTGAGAATATAGTTTGTAACAATACTAGTGATAGGTATATTGCTCAATACTGTCTTCATATGAAATTCCATCCTTTCTATTGTTAATATGAAATAATTCAACCTGAACCATGAAAACAGATACTTTAGGGGAAAATGTGGAGTTTTATCTTAACAGCAGCAGCAACAGTAGTTTATCTAAGTAACTGCAAAGAAGAAAGTATATGAATTATAAGAAGCTGCGGTCCACCAGCAAACATAAACATCTCATAGATTATTTACATGTTAGACATTAGCTGGCTGCTATAATATTCCACTGATGTCATGGTGGGTTCTTGCCTTGTACTGCTAGTGACTGTTAGGTGAAATATACCTTTAAAAGGAAAGATATGGATTAAAGCCTTTTTGCCTGTGAAAACTGATTTATGATGTCATCTGTCTTGAGGAGCAGTGTCAAGTCTGAGAAAATAATGATGTCATAGTGATGTCATCAGGGGTATTTCATTTTTTTTATTTTTTTTTAAGTCCTCAAACTTAATAAAAGTTTAGTACCTCCCCTTTAAATATCTAATGTAGCAATACTTCTTTTTATTTTTTATATAAGCTGGTTTGATTTACTCTCTGGTTATAATAATGTTGCATATCTTACAAATCCTGCACTTGAGATTGATTTAAAGTTACAAATAACATGCAATAAGATTCTATAAACTTCCACACCACTAGAAAAATGTTCTTCCTGCACTTAAGTTCTTTTTTTCAAATATCTTAGCAATGTCTTATGTCCAAAAAGTTGCAGTTATACCTTTAACTTGAAGTAGATAGTAATGTTTTACAGGACATGCATCACACTCTTATATCAGCATTCATAGATGGATAATACTGCAGCACACAATTTACTAACTAAAGTCGACATCCACTGCTAATGAAAGAGGTAATGTAGCGAGTTCACATTTTAACCCAAGCGCTAATCATTCATGTTGGCTTCTTTCTTTTTTTAACCATAACTGTAAAACCATCATACTGGAATTTAGTGGAACCAACAAATCTGTTGCCACTAACTTCTTCTAAATACATACAGTTTAGTTGAATTCTTATACTCTACTTTTTATTCACTTTGAACAAATTATTCAACCTATTTTCAGTTAACTTGTCATTTTGAAGGCAGCAGTTGACCCAGCTTAAAATGTTTTACAGTGTATGATGTGTTCCCAAGCTTATCTAAGCGTTACGAGATGGAAAAGGAGGCTGTTGCCTTACCTCAACCAGTTTATTTGTAATAACCACAATCCTGCCTGTGCTGCATAGTTGTCATCAAACGTAATCTGGGATTTTTTTAAATAAATTCTGTATGTGGCGACGGGGTTGCTGAGTGCAGATTCAAACACTAAAAAGACAAGCGGAGCTCATGCCCCCCCCCCCCCCTTCCGACTTTGCCTTGCATCATCACGGCAATGATGTAACAGTTGTTGTCCCCTTTAATCTCCTTTTCCCTCAGTAACATGGGGGGAAAAAAAGCTTTGAGTTTGAGCAAAACATCGAGGTCTTTGAAAAAAAGAAAAAAAAAAAACCTTAACGGCACTGTACTGTAAGCCCGCTAAAAAGAATCCAAAGTGACAGGCATTACATTTCAGGGCAGAAATAGACAAGTGTGTTTCATGTCGTTTTCAGCATGTAGATAGATGTCAACTATAGATCCATAAAAGTCAAAATTGCTTGACTCCAAAAGTATTTGAAATGTATGTCAGTCCCCACTTAGAGACCCCAATAAATCCCATCATAAATGTGACTAATGTAGTCAAGGAATAATGTACCTGCCTGGGGACAAGGGATTAAAATTAGCTTCTGCACGTTACCTCAACACTTACATTTCCCTTTGAAGCTGCTGGATTTATGCTACATGTTCCCTATGAAGTATAGTTTGAGCCGAAGAGCGGAGAATAATCCTCAGTGAGGGTCTTTGAGTCTGGCGGCTCGGGTTATCAACAACCAACCAACACACACACACACATGGAAAAGCACACAGTGTTTGCTAATTATTTAATATGTTTAATTTATAGTTAGGGCAAAAACACACACACACAGACACACACACACACACACACACACACACACACACACACACACACACACACACACACAGTTTTACAGCAGCACCGTATATTATTTGTTGATGATGCTAGTCAATATTTCTGCTACTTTTTTATTGTTTACTTATTTATCACTCCGTCCCCTTGTCATTTTCTTCCACTGTAAAACTAACGCTTCAGCACACGCACACACACACACACACACACACACACACACACACACACACACAGAAGAGCGACAGCAGGGTTATAACACTTGCCCCTCCTCCGCCTCTGGCATAATTCATCTTTCTCTCCTTTTCCTTTCTTCTCATTTGTCTACACACTCTTATTACACACACACACACACACATACACATACACACACACACACACACACACACACACACACACACACAGAAACTAGCATGCTCCTTGCACACAGTCAATCAATCTCCAGTGTCTGGTTCTCGCTCTCTCATCTACAGTTAGCGAGGAGGAAGAGAAAGGAATGAGGGAGAGGATGAAAGGGGGGGGGGGGAGCAAGAGACAGAAAGAGAGGAGGAAGATAGTGGCAGAAAGGGCAATTGCAATATAAATAGCATTCATTGTGCGCTTAATATTTATGATGGTGTTAGCACAGGATAGAAGTCACTATATATGAGACAGAAAGAGAGAAGAAAAGGCTAGGGTGTGAATAAAGAGATGAAGATGTGGCAACAAAAAAAAAAGCAGGAAGAAATAGGAAAGAAGATAAGAAGCGAGATCGAAAGTGAAAAGATGGTTTGCACTATATTTAAAAGAGAGAGAGATAGCGGAGGAAGAAGCATAGGAGAGATGAGACACCAAAACTAAAGATGACAGAAGTGAGAATAGGGAATAAAAGCGCAAATGTGAGAAAACACAGAAATGGAGAGAAGGGTATGAAAGGAAAAAAGAAAACTAGTGTGGGAAGAGAGGACGGATATAGAACAAAGTGGTCCAAGCCCCCAAGAAGTAAACTCACAAACAAAATCTAGAACTATGATTCCATTCATACCTTTTCACTTTCAGAAAGTCTGAACAGCAAAAAACTCAATAAAACACATGAATTGCACTTTTTTTGCACACAGGAGCCAAGCCACATTTAGAGGTTTGAAATGTTTGAAATGTTCCAGTTCCACTTCTACAGATGGTCAAGTGGTCTGCTCAAGTCACATTTCAAAGTCGCCATGTAACCAGCGTACGTCCTTAATGAAACCTACGTCGTTACCGCAGCTCTGATTGCGAGTAAGTACCGTAAATTCCCCAAGCTCTCAATAGTTCTCGGGTCATTGGAAAGCGTTCCAACAAATGAAACGGGCAATGAATTTGAATGGTTTCGAAATTCGAGCGAGGTTCTTAGTTCCCAAGAAAAGCTCCTGGACTGGTTTCAGGAAAAGTGCCTGTGGTAGGAATGGGTTTAAAGATAGGGTTAGGCACTAAAACCACTTGGTAAGGGAAACATCATGGTTTGGGTTGAAATGATTGATTGACACGACATTATGAATATCCGGTTAATCAAACAGAGCCAAAAACACCTTGTAAAAGAAAAGAGTTACACTATATCATCAATGACAAGATATTGATGTGATATTCATAACCTGTATGGAGAGAAAGTAGGTGAAAGAAAAGGCATAAAGAGTATGAGTTGGCAGAAAACAGAGAAAGAAAGGAAGTAGTCATTGATAAGGAATGGTGGGTGGATGGAAGGATAGTTTTCGGCATGGTGGATGAAAGAGTTAAAAGGATGAATGGATTGAAGGATGTTGCTGATCTTGATAGTTTTGTGTACAGTGCCACATCTCACCATAAATGGTCCTATATTGGCTTTATATTAAAAGAATCATCTCTCAGCTATTATGTGACCATTCACTAAACAAAGACCTACTGAAAAATTGAATCTTGTGCAGCTAAACTCGGCTCACTTTAATCAGGGTGGGGCATTATAAAGGGATTAGCGACAGCCGTTTATTTTTAGACTCCCCCGTTTAAACAACTAGGCCAGTTAAAGTGCTACGTCAAAGCAGATATGTCTTTTCAATGGCAGTGGCCGCCTCTGCGTGGCATATAAACGCTGATTAAAATGATCTTTGATGACAAATTAATTCGTACATTTCATTGTGAGACATAAAAAGCTGAAAAAAGCACTGATTTCATGCTCTCCTCCTCCTTGTTTTGTCTTCTCTTTTGCTGCTCTTTCTGATGTCTTCTCTGCTTTTATATTCTCTTCGGGCTCAGCCGCATTGAAATATTAACCAAGCCCCATTAAACTCCAGACTGCAGCAAACACATACAGCTCTAAAATTCAAAGACAAGCACCGGGCAGCGTTTACATCTCTGCAAAAAAGCAGCATGACGGATAGTCCGGCGCCCCTCTCTCCCTCCAGGGTGAGCCAGCAGATAGCGGCGAGAGTCAATGACTCTGGCTTGCTGCTTATTGATCCGAACGGCGTATCCAGGTCAGGTCAATCCATTTAGGCCCGGCGCGTGAAGAGCTGAGAGCAGCAGTGCTGATCCCTGCGGGTCTCCACGGAGGCGCGGGACGACAAACACAAGAGCCCAGCGGGACGTGAGCATATGGGTCAATAGCAGATAATGCTAGGTCAAAGATGATCACAGCTAATGTTATGCTATAATCTGAATAGGCCTAGGCAGTAATGATTAATGATCACGCTCTGCAGGGACCTGTGCTGGTGGTATTGTGGATGGAATATGCTTTGACAGAGACGGAGTAGACAAGAGTAGAAGACAATGAAAGTGTAAAGTTTGGAGAACATGATGAGCACAGTCAAGGTGAATGCCTGTCCTGTCCATGTAGAGATAGTGATAGCAGTAGGGCTGAATTAAGGGGCCTAGGGGAAAAAGTAAGCATTGACCCGACCCCCCACCCCTTACGCTTCCTTTCAATCACTGTGCAAAGTGGTTGTACCCCATCACCTCCAAATACCCTTCCAGCACTGTAGACACAGCAGACTGTACATGGCAGCTTAAGTGTTTTTGCTCATTAGGAATCGGTGCTTATAATGCTGGAATGTTAATTATTATTTGAATTATTACCCGCCTCCGCAGTTTCCCTCAGGTCTGCAAACCGTTTTTTTCACACAATTCAACCCAAACGTTTGTTTTGAAAGACCTGCAACTTTGTACACTAGCTTCCCAGCACCAAACAACAGAAAGAGAAAGTTAGCAACTAGCTGGTGAACTGCTAGCTTTTTTCAGGAGTTGATGAAGTTGATGTCTTTGGCCATTTTAAATCTACATTTATCTATTTTATTCTGGTATTACTATTTATTTTATTTAATCTTTTGTCCTAGGATGTGCTTTTAGGGAACAGCTGAGAATGTGAAAGCACCAAAACAGGACGAGTGGACTTGCATTCATCAAGAGACACGACTCTTATGTTGTATAAATGCTGATGTGTGCTTGACGTGCACGACTGTTTGCTGACGCATTCATTCAATCAATTTTGAATTAAACAAAGTCAATCAATGCAGCTCTAAGTACCCAGGGTTTTTGTGTGTTGGTTAGTTTATGGTAATTTAATGGACTGCTACTATTTAACATTTGCTTCTACAACAATGTAACATCTTAGTGTGTCTCTGCACTTATGCACTTATGGATTCAAGTAAAATGAGAAAGTACTTTTGACTATAATTTTCAATATCATTAATATAGTTGTGTGTTTGTGTTAATAATAAAGATGCAAAAAGCTAACCTTGTGTTAATGAAAGTCACATTTTTTACTTACTCTCTAAAACATCATGTTTTGGTTGTTATTTCATGATGGAGTCCACTTATTAATTAACTGCCCTGGTGCATCTGTCATTATGCATCAACCAAACTTTTATGTTTCAGAAATGAGATGTCAACGTAATATATTCTCTTGACTTAAATGTGTGTTATCATGGATGTTCTATTCCTGATACCTCTTTATTGTTAAGCCCCTGTCACTAAGAATATCTGAACCATTGTCTGCTATTCTTTGTACATTCTTTTGTATCTTGAGACAAGCACAGACTGATGACACAGGGAGCACTGATAAGCTTAGGAAGAGACATAGTGTGTGTAGCATCTGCTGTCATAACATAAAGAAAATGTAGCTCCACCATGGCCTGGCACTGTAACTGATGTCTAGTTGAACTTTGAGGATAAAACTCCTACAGAAACTGCATGAACTGTGTGGCATTTGTGCATTTTTCATGTATGTGTCTTAGTAATATTAATATCTAATATCTAACCTTTCTTTATGCCTTGTGATGGTCTATATTCTGTTGTTTCTAATTCAAAATCCTCACACTGACTGAGCCTCAGACCTTTGCACCTGTTTTCTCCATGCTTCAAATGGAGCGTGTCGACTCAGAAGTAGAACACTGTTTCCATATGACTGTGTGGGCGGACCGAATCTCTGTAGTGGAACCCAAAGCCAATATCCCTTCAGCAAGTATTAGTGCTAGCTACTGTGGTCTAACCTCGCTTCAGACTGTCCTCAGTTCATGGATGTACCATGCACTCCTGTCTCCTTATCAGCCTGTGGCAGGTCCCAGATCAATGTCTGGGCAGGGGATAAAGGAAGGACTGCTTCTCTATGGTACGGATGGCATTGCTGCAGGAATAGAGAGAGGAATGAGGAAAAGGAAACAACAGGGGAATGGTTGGTTCTCATGTGGCTACACTGTGGCTTAGCCAACATAGCATTCAGCCCTGGAACACATGCTTTTCTGTGTCAAGCTGTGTCGAAAGGTCATTTTACATGTCTTATATTTTTGTTTTGAGAGGAAGGAAACCCTATAATTTTTGCCTCACAGCTCAACTTCACCCGTCTCGGATAGCAACGTTAGTATGGTTATATACACAAGAGACTGGCTTAACTTTCTATTTCCAAGTGTTTTCACACAGCCAGTTTCTCAAAAAAAGAAGAAAATGGGTAAACACTTGGTTAAACCCCCAGGGGCCGAGAGCAAAGTGCTCCAACAAAGTAGTAAACCTACTAAATTATTGAAGATTAATCACACAGAAAGCAGTCAGGGTGGACACATCACGGCTGTCATATCTTAAGTGTCAGCAGTTCTGAAAATGGCCCTGAAATAGGGAGAGTAGCATGGATGAAAAAAAGACTTCAAGCTGCTTTTTGAAAGCCTGGTTCGAAAAAATGATAAGTGACAGCTTGTGCTAAATGAATTGTCCAACAATGACAGTGACATATTATTCTATGTGGTCTTGCTTTCATACCAAACCCACCACTGAGAAATTGTACAAAGCAAGACTATTATATTTGACGGAAAGTGCCTGATTTTCTGCCAGGTTTTTGTGGCTGAAGTTCAGTGCAATTGAACTTTAACCCCAAATACAATGACAACTATGATACTTGACATTTCGGTATCGGCAAGGGTCAACAGTGTAGCCCGACCAATCCAGAATTTTCAATATCAACATTTGAGAATTTGAAAAATCTAACAATATATTGCCAATTTTTTTGTGGGACATTTTACAGTCGACTGATTCATGAAATGACTGAAACTTCTCAGTGCTCTGTGGTGGTAAAACCTGACATTGGAGACACTGTTTCTAAATAACTTCAAACACACAGTATTGCTACTGTACTGTACTGATGGGACTAACTGCACCTGTCACTGTAATTAAGAGGGGTTTTGTTAATTATTGAAATCCTACCTGTACTTTGGCACAACCTCAAATATCAGGTTATTTATATTGTGATTGTTTAGATTTCAATATAGTCGTTTACATCTTGGTTAACTAACAGCCAATATTCTTCCTCCTACGCTATGCATTATTTTATCTTGATTTAATCAGGCACTCTTGTTGAGATTAAAAGAGAGCATTCATAAGAAACAACACAGCTACCAAATAAACAAAGAATGATTAGAAACAGTTGTAAGAGTCATGAAAACATCAGATAATAAAGTTTTCAAATTTCCAATTGGAATGTAAGACTCAAGTTTGGGGGTAGTTTGCAGTTCATTGCATTAAAAAAAGGTGTATAATACCTGAAACAGAGATGCGAGGTCATTTAGGTAGCAAGCTGCAACAGTAGAGCAGCTAAGAACAATGGTGAGTACAACATTTGTTATAATATAATGTACTGTAATACACAGGGTTTGACTGCTGCATAACTGAATATCTCCATAGTCAAGGACAGACATTGAGATTGACTGCATTACAGTCTTACAGTTGGAAGAAGACATACATCTTTTGATAGTATGAAAGAAATCTAGTTTTTAAATGTTTGAGTCAAATGTTAAATATCAATTGTGAATCTTGGATGATAGTCTGCTCTCAAGCTAAACTCCTAAGTATCTGTGTGACTCAGTAATATGGGTGCCATTTAAAGTTTTAACGTCAGGACAGTCAGAGTCATGGGTGGAGATGGAGAATACTGTGTACTTGGTCTTTTCAGCATTTAAAACTAGTCTGTGATTAAGGAGTGATATTTAGGGAGCATCAAAGGCAGACTAAGGACAAGTCAGGGCCTGGGCTGAGGTGGAGCCTGGAGCATAGAAAATTGCATCATCAGCAAACAAATGGACATTGACGTATTGATTAGAGAATTATGTCATTTATGTGCAATTTAAACTGGATTGAGCCCTGTGTCAATCCATTTCTGATGATAAGAGAGTAGACTGAGAGCCATCAGTAACAACAGTTCGTTCTCTCTGGGAAGTAAGAGTGGAACTAATTAAACATGGCTTCATCTAACCCTATAGACTATAGTAGCACAACATTCTGGACATACATGTATGTGGTTCAGTCTCAAAGGTGTATAATCTCCAGGAGAGATGATTTTGAGATGAAGGTAAAGGTACCATACCTCTGATTATGAGGTAGTTGCTGCATATGTTTTTCTCTGCTGGTATCAACCACAATGCTTCACAGAGGGAGAATGCATAACAGTTTCTCCTCTCGGCTCATTCATTCCCATTTACCACTTTAGGTCATTTTCCATTAGCGGAGTGGCTTCTATTGCTGTTGAACTGCTTTTACCGTCATTTTGTTCATTATTACTTTGGAGGCCCTCTCCTCTGTGATAACACTGGACAAAGAAGGCAAATTTGCTTCGGAGAGAATTATCTGGTCCCCATTATAGTGGGGGGTTTTTTTTCGTATGGAAAGCAGGGGACACAGTTGGAGAGAGATCGTTGAGAGACAAGAAGACAGTTATTTCATTGTCAATCACAGGACAGAATAGATAGTCTATCAGAAATGACTGAAATTGTTCTTCATCACAGGGATATCATCTGAACATAACGTGACCACATCTGAATATCTTGCCTCCCTCTTTGAAGCTCTTTGAACTGCCAATCACTGAAGTGCTGACAGTAAATCTGCAGTATCATTCAGTCTATTACTCTTTTTCCCCATTGTTCTTTTTTTTTAAACCTTTTTACTCATGTCTGTGTTTACTCATCTCTGTCTTTTTCTTCTCACTTTGTTCTTTGGCGTCTTTGTTCTTTTCTGTCTTCCTTATTTTCTGTCTCAGTAGGTGACTAAAGACATTTTCAAAACTATATGGTTTTGCTGCAGTCCAGGGAGTAGTTGCTTTGTAGCACATGTGCTTCACTTCAGTTATATTTCACACAGTAAATGTAGTTTATTATACTAAGCTGTATCAGAATAGGGCCTTTTTTCCAGATTTGTGTTTAAACCAGAATGTGAAGTGGTTTCAGAAACATACCAACAAACATTTTATTCAATGGGGTTTTGGTCTGATTTCAGAGTTTTCATAAAAACTAACAAATGGCTCCAAACCACAACTGCAAGTTCAAAAACACCCAAAGAAACCAGCACTCACACTTTGCAAAAAGTAACAAACCCATAAGGAAGGTGAAAGGTCTTTGCAAGTCTTGTCTCAGTCCATTTATCTATAACGTATTGTTCCTCTCTTTGCTCAATAATAGACTTAATGAAGCTGCTCAAACCATAACCTCTGGGACTGTGAGAGTATAGGAGAAATTTCAATAAAGTAGGCTTCATTAGTCATTCTTCATCTTATTCCTATTCTAAAAAATCCCCCTTGCTGATCTTTTAACTTAACTATTTTCCCAAAACTTCAAAAGATAAAGATTTGAAGCGTTTTCATAGGAAGATGCCTTAAGCTGGTTCGTTAAGTCCTTATCTCTACTTCTGACCCGTCTGCTCTATCTATATAGAAATGTTTAAACTCTCCCACCCTCAAGACTGATTATATCACTTGTGCCTTATGTATATCTCTCTGCTTACAGCAATATCTTTGGTGATGTCACTTATTAAGTGAATACTGTGATATTTCACTTTTTAACTTCACTGGAACGTTGCTGATTCTTCTCAGACTTGTCTTAATGTCTCAATAAAGGAAAGAAAAGTTATGATTAATAAAGAGAACACATCTTCCTGTTGCTGATGGTGATGCAACAGGATCACATACTGTATGTACATATATATAAAAACACTTTGCATTTCATCTAAATGTGGCCGAGGACTCTTCGGATCTTGATGGCACTTCTGCAGGTGATACCCTGCTGCTTAGAAAATGACTACGCTGGTCATGTTATGGCTGTGTTGTAATTCAAAGGTAAGTAGTGCTGCAGTGTTCAGTAATCGCAAAAAAAGAATTTCAGAGTGCATGTATCTAAATGTGTGCTCTATTATCATGAGGCATGTCATCTCAACGGGGACTTGGATAAGCTGTTAATGGACCGCAAAACATCTTCAACTTCAGACTACACTGGAGTCCACTGGGATGTTTTTATTTGTTCGGCGATTCTACACAAACATACTGTATTCCTCTACTTGTTTTCTACTCATCCTTTATTAGATGCTTCTACGTGCATTGCTACAGAGGCAGAAGTCAAGGTTTTTATCATATGCACTGAACAAGATGGACTGTCTAGGTAGAATGCCAAGTTACACAAGAATGCATCCATCTCACTTTATAAGAAAATATTGAGGAATTTGATTCAGTTTAGATCAGAAATGTGTATTCAAGGACTATGTAATTGATTTTTCTCTAAGATAGATTATTGCAGCATCATTCAAACATTCATCAGTACACATACCTGTGAATGATTGCCTCACCAATTGGTCATAATGCTGTGATGTTAAGGTGCTGCTTCAGTTCACTGGTAAGTTACATTAGACATATGACTAACCAAAACAAATCTACTCAGTACAGTACAAGAGTGAGTCCATATAAACACCATCTCTGAATGAATACAGAGTTACTGCACGATAATGATGTTGCCTGTCCTTGTCTTTCTGTAAGCTTTTAACCAGGCAGTAACATAATGTACATAACTGCTAATGATGGCATTTTCTGTCACCATTAAGGGGAGCTCATGCCTGGAGCGCCTCTACTGTGGGAGTATTCTCCCAAAAAAAAAATTCCATCAGTGCCCCGAAAACAACACTAAGGTTTCCAACCACAAGTAAATATCATTTCTTTAAAACGACATTAATACATCATCATATGTGTTGGTCAGCTAACTAGCAGGACAACAACTTTCTCAGAGAGGAGTGAAAGACGTACAATGGAGAGACCCTCTGCCTCTGTCTCCATGATGAGCCGACAGATAAGCACCATTAGAAAACAAGCTTTTGAATGTATAATGACTTTGGGCGTACACTTGAACCTTGGTCTAAACCACACACTGGGCACTCAGCCACAAGAAAATGGACTTGTGCACAAACACTTGCCCGGCCGACAGCCCTCAGGAGACGACTGTTAAAGAAAATTGCTGAGGGAGAGTGCACTGTGCCTCGGGTCTCAAAGTTTATTTACGGCTCTATTGGTGTTGAAGTGTGTCAAGGGTCCTTGGGAGCCCTTTCCTGCAAAAGGTCTTGAGCGTATCTCTAATGGAGCTCTCAATGAAACATCAGAGAGACAGAGAAAGGGTGACATTGTCTCCGTCTGAAGACTCACCTCTCGATTTAATTGCCTCAAGTCCTATTGATTACTCGAGGCCCCTCACACCTTCTCTGTGTGATCCTTTCACTCCATGTGTAATCCCCCCTCGCAGAACCAGACCCGCTCGTCTGATGTTTTCTGATGTGATTAGTAGTATTGATCACAGTGCACGAACGTGTGAGGGGCCACCTTACGAATGTGATCGCTCAACGCTGGTCACGGAAAAGAAGGAAGTAAATACGTGGGTGCATACTGATATTTAGTTAGAGGGGTTAAAGTGTGTGATGGTGCAGTCAATATAAACCTACACACACACACACACATAGCTTACATCCACTGCCTTTCACACACAGCGGATGCACACACACCCATCCCAACAAGCGGCACTGAACCCAAGCTTCCATCACTCCCCTACTGCCAAGCCTGGAGGTGTGTTTAAGCAGCAGCTTGATCCCAAGCTCATATTACCAAACGTCTAACTGTCACAGCACACTCATTCACTCTCCTCTCCTTCTCTCTAGCTGTCTCTCTTTCTGTCCCTAAGGGAAATTAAGATGACCGTTCCCCATGCAATTAATGCTCTCATGCTGTCTGGGCTCTCTACTATTCTCTGTGTGTGTGTGTGTGTGTGTGTGTGTGTGTGTGTGTGTGTGTGTGTGTGTGTGTGTGTGAGTGAGTGAAGAAGATGAGATGGCAGACCGTGCCCAGACATTTGGAGAGACGACTGGAGCAGAAAGTGAGAAGAGTGACTCCATCTTATCTCCCTCCATCTCTTCATCGATTAGAAGAACCCTGGACCCCGACGATAACGCCTGCCAATTAGACAGGCCGACACAGTTGGCAGTCCAGACGTATCTCAGCTTAAGTCACCTACTGTACCTCTTGGCTCTCGCTCCTGCTTATCTGGTGCCTGCTTTTTTTTTTTTAAATTCACCGGAGTTCAGAAGCTGCCTGTGGACGGACTTACTGTAACGTGGGTAGGAGAGTGTTGGGTACAGAATACCAAAAAAAGATGCAACAATATCAAGGGAAGATTGCTTTTTAAACATTTTCAAATTAAATGACATCTTTCAAATGATCCTATTTTCTACAATATACTCTTAATGTTGCAGTTTTGAGTTGGCCAGTCCTAAAAAAGGTTCATTTGCCCAGTTTGAGCTTCTGAAGGCTTTTGTAAGATGTTTACAAATTCATAAGAAGTGAAATAAGTCACAAGCATCTTCCAGCGTCTTTACTGCTGTCGCAAATTATGAACGCTAAATGCTGGGAAAATCATTTGATTGGTTAGATTTTTAGGACAGAACAGGTGTTAAGGACAAAGATTCCAAGCTCCTTGGATTGATGGTACTTCAGGGAATCTTTCCCAGTAACAGAATGAGTGTGAAAGTGTGTATCTTTGGGCAGGGAGAGGTCATCTTATAATCAGGGTTGTCTAATTTTTGGGAAAATACAGTTTTTTACCCATGAGAATTTGTGGGTACATTGCTGTAATGCAAGTGCCTGTCTTTTTAAGCCCAGTATCCCAAAAACTATGTTCATATATGCCCACACATAGCAATGTAGTCTACCTTGAAGTATCAACAGTAGGGTTTGTGTTAATGTTCACTCTTTCTAAACTATAGTATTGATCTTGACCATTCATTTACCATTCTTAACCATACTGTAGCTGCCAAGCACAAATATTGTAGAAAGAAATCATTTCATAAACAGCAGTGCAGGATATTAAAATAATCTTGTCATTGAACATAATCTGAATTTGTGCACAATAACCCAGTGTTAGTATTCTACCATGTGAGAAGTCTGAGTTTTTACATAATGGAATCTGGCTGATAGTAATTAAGTTTTTGCCTTCATGCTGGAGTGTCCTACCTAATTTTAACCGGCAGCTAGTTTTTAGTTTCAGTGGATCACTTTCTCTAACAACACATATTTAACAAGATGTATTTTAATCCCTACAGAGCCTGTTTATGTAAATTCAGTCCTCTACCTCATACTTTTAACAACACACTACAGCAAAGCTTTTTAGTTTCCCCAAATATTGGCAGTTTTTAAGGAAAAGTTTCAGCAAACCTTATGGTAACACAACATTAGAGCTCAGTACTGGATACATTATCCTACCTTTTTCTTGTTGGTTGGGCAGATGTAGAAGCTGGTCACTACAATAGTAGTCCCTGGCATCAGGTTGAGTTTGGTGTAAGTGGTGCCATAGTCGGTAGACCTGATGGAAATGCAACATAAGTGGCAGTTAGTCAGGAAACTTTGAAAATAACAACATTTTGTAGGCATTTTCCTTTTGCAGTGTCATGAATTACACAAGCATAGGTAAAAACATTACAGTAACGATTTGTAGAATAGGACCTTATTTTTAAAAACACCTGCTGCACATACAATGCTGATAGTTATTCACATTTTACAACTTTTCTCAGTTTTATTTCCCCAAGCTCTTCTTTCCCTGTATATAGAAACAACAGCAGCTCAATGAAAATCCTTTGCGTTGACAGGAGGACATTAAATCTACAAAAAGCACAGGAAAGGCCAACTTGCTTATTCTCTGAAACTGCCCTAAAGGCATTATATCAGCACTCTGTTCACCATATTAGCACTTTGTGGTCCACGGTCTGAAAGCGGTGACAAATCAGAAGTGGCTTAACAACCTGTCATTGTCACAACAATGCAAAAACAGCCTCGGGCTGGCAATGAAGTGCTGGCCAATCACCAGATGTGCCAGCTTTAAGAGCAGGTGCAGGCTGCTGTGTGTGTCTCTGATCAATAGTGAGCTGCTGGATTGTTTCTGCAGTCTGGCTCAGTCTCACCCACCTAGCAGGGTGAAGGTGATTGTTTGTGACAGGTTCTGAAAAATGGCAAAGGTTTCCAGCTCGGCGAGGCTGGCGAGAGGTCATTGCTTATGGATAATTAATGTCTCAAATTCCGTGACTAAAACCAGGACAAAATAATGCAAGCAAGGGAGATTAAGGCAGCAAATACTGATTACGGTGGATTAAGAAACCAAATTAAACTGAAGAAGAAAATAGAGGTTAAAGAATGCAAATGTAACACATACTGTATTTGCTTTCACTATTTCTAGTATGCAGCTTTTCACTGCTTTCTGGGGCTGATTTCAAAAGCAGTCCAAAGCACACAGGAAAGGAGATGCTGCAGCATTTAGCCCGAGGTTGAGGGTTCAACAGGAGGGAGTCTGGAAGGAGAGGTCTTGATGAAAGAGAATGATGAGCAAGCACGTCGGCCTGGTTAAGGATGAGAGGATTTACTCCTTCACGCAGTGGGATATCAACCACTGACAGACACACACAATGAGACACATACACATCCGAAGCCCTGCCAAGCCATTCAGCAATCTGCTCTCCCAGAGTGCTCTGATACAGCTGGAGAAAATGGAGTGGCATAGCAGGGGTGAGCTATTTCTCTGCGGTGAGCTGGCAAGTGTTTTCATCTTCCTCTCCGGCCTGTGTGCCGTGTTTAACCCAGGATCACTTGGAGGACACGGACAGATCTAACGCTGATGGCTGTGTTAGCAGCCAGAGCTCAGTGCTTATCTCAAAACCCCACTTGTGGATGTAGTAAGGACCTGTTCGGCCTGCTGTGTAGAGGTCCTCTGAGAGGCTGGATCATCAGGGTGGAAGTGTAACAGAGATCACTGGGATTTCTTCCTAATGAGCCAGGAGGATAACAAATATTGTGTGTGTTTGAGTTTGGGTTTATAGCTTTTGTATTCTTGTTTTACAAATATTTTAAATGGAGCTTTACTGCTGACCTTTTTCAAAACAACAGCATAAGCTTTTAGTTAATACACTACACTTTTTGTTTTAAATGCAGGATTTTAAAAGGTGTCCATATTTCCTTTTCATTCAAGGCTTTATCTGTCAAAGGTTGATGAGAGCTGAATTGTGGGCTGTAAATCCAAAACAATGAGCTAAAAGAACCTAAAAAGCTCAGAGATGAGAGGAACTGCAGAGTTTGATGATAACGCTCCACAAATAATTACTCATAGTCATTTGAACTATTGTTAATATCAAAAACATTGATTGGAGCAGTTTTAACTCTATCTGAAATAAAAACAGTGGTTGCCCAGAAAGTAACAAAATAATATGAAAACTAACCTTAACAACATTATTTTAGTCACAAAATACAGAATGGGTTTCTATTGATAACAGAGTGAATGCCAAATACTGTAATAACTATGATAGACTGTCCTATACTTTATTAAAATATACTAAAGACTGTAGTTGTTGGGAGGATAATATAAACATCTACTATATTGCTGTATTCAACCCTGCTTAGAACAAACTGCTGGTAATCTCTGTTCAACACAGAGGTCTCCAAAGCCTTCTCTCTATTATAGATACATATTAATAGACCTTCATCAGTAGGAGTGTAATGAGCAGCCGGGGCTGAGGTGGGCCTTCTGCCCAGAAACACATCTCAACATCTGGACGGTGACTATTCACACCTTGTGCCCTATCTTTCCACACTTATTACTGTCACTACCAAGAGTCTGTTACCATGGAGACTGACACCCACCTTATTGTGTAAAAGACACAGGTGTTGGTCAAATCTTAAAGTAAAATATTCAAGTCATGTGTCCGTCATTAAGAGGCTTGTTTTTCTTTTATGAATTTTTTATTTGTTTATCCGTATGGGTGAAGACCTAAGTCAAACCCTCGTGGGTACAGAAGTAACCAAACTTAACAGAAAAATGTATTGTGGAAATCAACATCACCTCTTAGCGCTCTTCACTGATCAGACTATTTTCAAAAACATGCAGCTTTTGTTAGACAAAGGATATAGTGGTTACCCGTGTGAGAAACATAAAAAGGCCACTGACAAATGTTTCATAGCAGGAAGGAGGAGTCAGGGGGCAATGAAAGGATGATGCACCACTAATAAGACTAATTTAGGGTGGAGGGGGGTGGGGGGTGGGGGTATGGTAGGGGGTTGCTGTGGAAAGCCAGAAGCCCCATCGCCTTATATGGGGAGAATAATGATGTTGAGTTAATAGGAGAGCTCATTTTGTACTGTCTGCCATGAAGACCTTTGGATTAATAGAGTGGTAGGGAGCTATTGTGGATTAATGAGGAATAATTACTTTGAGACAGAGTGGGGAGCAGATGAGAGGGGAGATGACGGAGCGCAGGGAGGGGAGGGGAGAAGGGTTGGAGGAAAAAGTGTCTAAAATGTATTATCCACTCAATGTTCCTCAATCCTGGGAAAACAACATATTAGCAGAAAAGTAGGGCAATGAGGTTGAAACGCCCCTCCCATTGATATATGAAAGAATTATTTCCCTCCAAGACTCGTTCAAAATTTCCTAATCAAGATATTGAGCTCACAAAGAGTTAAACAAGTTGCCTCCGGAAACAGAGGCTATGGGACTGAAATAATAACAGTGGAATGATAAACCACCAGAATACTGAGGTATAAGAGACGAGTCAAATAACAAGAGATAGGGAAAGGGAGAGAGCTGTGGACATGGAGGTGTCTGTGAGAGTGGGTGTGACAAAGACAGACACCTTGGAGTGAAATTGTATTTTCCTTGATGCGCTTGAGAAAACAGAGAAATGTGGAAGCACTTTAGGGCAGCGACAGGTGCTGATTCAGATTTAATGTCCTAATATGTCAAGGTTGCTCCCGGGCGCCTGACGTCTCGGGGAAGACAGATCGAGAGCGTGGAGCGAACGCGACTGTGAGACGGAACGCCAAAATATAGAATGAAAAGGGATATGAGGGGGACGGGTTTCTGATGAATCGCCGATAAATCTACCCATGGAAAGATCTTCAATGTGTTCGCTGGTGATGTGCTATGATTGAGAGGTGACAGACTAAAGTGTATGCTTCAAGGAAGACTGATTTCAAGCCGTGTCTCTTCTCACCACTCGTGCATGTCAAGAAGTATGTGCTGTCAAGACTTAAACTAACTCTCTGAAATAGGTTGAAATGATAGTAATAGTAGAGCAGAGTGCTGGGGTTGGCATGGTAAAGACGGGTCAGAGGACAGATACAGTAGCTGGATGTGTCTTGACATGTTTGAAGGTCTGATTTCTGCAGGGAGTCGGGCGCTGAGGCAGACAGATTCTCTCAGTCCGGCCCAGACGGTCAGGTTTGACCAGGCTTATTGGTGATTGGCTGATGTACAGATGTCTCAGGGTGCCCACGACTGGCGATTGGAGTGGAAGCTGGGAAAGAGGCCAGCGTCCCCCGACAAGACAGAGGATTGAGCCGTGTCCACCTGTGGAGATGGTGTCAGAGCTTTCAATCATCCGTGCAATGTGCTGCACTGCCACAGAGACACAAGGTTGAGAAATCTGCGGTGCATTACGACGATGCCGCTCTGCTGACAAGAGTGATGAAGCACGATGAAAATTTGTGTCTTTGCCAGGGTATCGCTCACCGGGGGTTATTAGCTGCATCCCAGAAGATATTGTGCCAAATTTTGTCCGGAGTGGGTTAAAGCTCAGGTCACGACCAATCAAAATGATCTAAGCTTTCCCTATCTTTCTTTTTTAAAGGGCTGGGAATTAGCAGGAGATGGGAGCTTTTGATTTATTGTAGAAAAGGTAATTGCCTTGACTAGTGTTGAAAATACTGCTGAGAGAGGGTCGCCATTAGTGTTAACGTTGATTTACAGTGGTTAAAAGCAAGGCGTCATAAATACCACCTGATGGACTTTGCCTTCAACAAGTGTGATCACATTTTATACTTTAATACAGCGAGCGGTGAGGAATACCGTGTCTTGCCATAGCTCTGTGATGCTGAGACAATGAATCTATGATGTATGGTGCTAAAAAAAGAAAGAGGGATGCTCCCATCTGCTTCACACATGGACAGGTCATCAATGCTGACCTCTTTCTGGCTCGCATTGTCCTCTAAAAATGACCATTCTGCTCGACTGCAGCTGTTTTTTCACACACTTCAGTGCAATCTATCTGTGTATTTTCTCTTCTTTTTACAGCAGTGCAATGGTTATGGATGATAAAGCTCAGGGAGTCTCAGGTGTACCTTGGACAAAGACTTTATGGCCATCTGCTCTGGCCTGATTGTGTCAAAGCCCAGTTTTATTGACTTCAGAATAGACTGTCGTATGCCTTCCTGAGATCTACCACATGTTGCCAACAAAAAGCGGGTGCAGGAGAATGTGAACCAATTTTTTTGTGTTGATCACAAAGCATGTGAGGGAATCCACCCTGCTACTTATGATGCCAGCATCATCGCTTCAAGACATTCATGGCCTTGTAGTAACGTGGTTGTCCCTGTTGCGCTCACAGGAAGTCAGATAAAGAGATTTTAACACTCAGTCCTTTAGTGTGAATACTTCTCAGTTATGAATGCCTCCAAAAAGATGACGGTCATACAGAGTGAAGTGTGAACCTGTATCACAAGGGAATGCAAAAACACGACCGGTGAACTTGCAATGACAGTGCCGGAGGTGTCAACCTCACTGGTCACGTCTCACGAAAGGGCAAACAAGTGGCAGAGTCTACGGAGAGGTGTTGTGGTCGACAGACTCGTGGTAGTCGATATACCAGAAAGAGAAAAGTGCTCACACACCTCACATTAAATAGATTTCAAACATCCTTCTAGTTTCAATATTGTGTGGCTTGTGATGGCAGCAGGCTAAGCAAGGTGACCCAGACATACTTCACCCTTTCTGCATTCTCCAGCTCCTCCTGGGGGATTCTCCTAGTCATTCCCAGGCCAGACGGGATATGTAATCTCTGAAGCATTGGCTGGGATTTGCTCTGGGGTCTCCTTCCAGTTGGATATGCAAAGAAAACCTATACAGTGAGGAATTCTGAGGACATCCAGGTCAGATGTTTGAAACATTGAAACTGGCTCCTTTCACCACGACGGAGCAGCAATTCAACTCCTAGCTTCTCCTCAGAGTCTGAACTCCTGTCTCTCAGGCAGAGCCCAGCCCTGTGAAGGAAATTCATTTGTCACTTATATCAGTGAGCTTATTATTTCAGTAATGATGCAACTAGGGATTAGCAAGTGTTTTTTGGGGGAATTTCTACAACTGATGCTTTAACTCTGAATGGAAAAAGCTCACTCCATCTGTTCACTTATGTGAACATCAGAGCCCACTGATTTCTCATCAGCATTTCCCCTCTCCTTGTCCTCTCCAATCACTCACTTCCTCAACAAGCACGCACTTTGGATTTTGAGTCCTGCTGCTGCTGCACTTGGCACTACTTTATCAAAGTGCCATTTGTGGTGCCAGAGGGCCTCAAAGGCACTGTCATGTGTAATTCGGCGGAGAGGACTTGGAAGATAATGCACGGTATTGTCCTGTACTGTAAGGAGTAGGAGTACACACTTGTAGATGTGGTAGAGATCAGAGCTGACAGTCACGTACACTGTTACATGAAGGACCCGTTCTGCAGCAGATCTGCTTATGCTGCAAACCATCATATTGTGTGAAAGTAAATTAACTAATTTGCATTAGAATCACAATACCTGGTAGAAGAGGGTGGGGAGATGTGGGCTACATTTCTGATCAGCTTAGTCACTGATGTCTCAGCAGCAATTGGCAAATTGCATCTGCAAGTGCCTGCTACACTGCAAGTAGTCTGAGCAGGCAGTTAGCCAGGATACAGTGATTCATGCTCGGTAAGGGCACTTCACAGCGGCTAACAGTCTCTCCAAGTTCACAAAACCATTGGAGCCTACTTATCAAGACCTCAGCACCAATGCAACTCCAGAAGATGCTTATGGAAGTCCAGTGACAAACGCCTTGTCCAGTTTGTACAGATAAAATGAGATAATATTACAAATTCTTCTCCACGGAAAGCTAAACAACTCAGTCAAGAAATTGAAATATCGTATATGTTACTTATATCCCATATTCACATAAGGGAATTTCAACACACTTCAAATGATTATGCTGTCAATTTAACAAAACACAACATAACATAGATGGACCTGACATCACATTTCCTCTAAATAAAGCAGTGACACCTACAGCTTAACATAACACTACAGGTCTTACTTGGCGCTGTCTAACTGACCCAATGTATTGTGTTTTTAACACTGAATAGAAATAATATCAATATACTAATCACATAAAATATCTTAACAGGCTGCTAGAGTTTAACATTAGCTTAGCACTGTACAAAGAGGGCTATTTACAGTCACAGACGTTAACAGCTAGCATGCTAACATTAGCGCTAGTTGCTGATCTTTCATCCAAAGTAAACACACGACTTCCGCCCACATACATTAATATTTCCCCTTTCTCTCACATCACAACACTGTCTTAGACAACTTATTGATTAATTCTGTCATCCAACAATACATACCTATGCAGAAATACACAGAACACATCAGTGACGGTTCAATATTTTCGTGGCACACTGATTGTCATAACCTCTGACCACTGCATGTAAGATGCTACACTCGAAAGCGCCCGCGCCCCCTTGTGGCCATTCTACTGTAATTGCACATACTTAGTTTTAACTGACTGCCACAGGAACAGATTGATAAATAATCATGTTGTTTAAGTTATTTGAGTTTTAAAATGGGGGTACAATGTTTACATGGGGTATTTTGTGTCAGTGTTTTGCTATTTTGTGTCAGTGTCTTCAAACAAAAGAAAACCTAAAACTTTATTAACCAGTCTGTGGAAAACCTATAAGGGCCACATATAACACCATCAGAACGAAACCTTCTTATTAAAAGAATGATAAAAAGACATGTGAAGGTTGCCATGGACTCCAGCTTTCCTTCTATGGACTACCATATGCCTTCTATCAACATAGGCTGTGCTGGCACTTGGTGAGAGGTATTCGGTCACAGCTCTGACCCTCCAATGTCCTCAGTTTCCTGCTGTGACAAACTCAACACGTACAGAAGTAGTCACTTACAGTTCAGCACTGAAACCTTCTTCCGTTCATCTGTTTCCTATTAGAGGTCAATGTCACAAAAGTCAAGTTTCAGATGCTTACATCTAGCCATCTGCTTGCAAATCATTATGTAACTGTATTTTTTTTAAAGGTGCAGGAATGGTTTTGCTAAAAAGGAAATATACTGTATGCCTATATATAAAACACTCCATTACCAGGAGATATAACCAGACTCCCTAGATCCCATCAACAAAACTTTATGGCTCTCCCAGTGAGCATAATTAGCCAGAAGAAAAACTGAAATCAGTACAGAGTAAAGCCCTTGAAGAGAATTCAATCCTCCTGCACACATCCAGGACCCTGAAAGGGAGAAATCTACTTATTGCAGTAATCACTATCAGGTTGTAGTGTTGTTTTCATTTAATTTCCTGTGCTGTTACTTTTTGTAACTTCATATTTCAAGCATTCAAAGTGCTTTACCAGTGTGTCCAATACACTGTAGCAAGTTACAGGATATAAACAACAGGTAATGTGGGTAGTGGTAATAATAAATACCAAACAGTTACAGTCCCCCAAGTGAATATACAAAGGATGTTATACAGTTAGTAAAGCATTTGTATAGTTGACATTAAAGGGTGAGTCAAAGCTTCTGAAATACCTATCATTAGTTCTGATAAGCATCTCCCTCAACTCTGTGACAAGGACACCTGCAGACTACAAATAATAAAATGATTTAAAAAAATAAAAACTATGATGTCACTGAGTTCCAGAGATGTATTTGAAACATTTGATTTAAAATTCTGGTTTAAATGCACAAAAAGAAAGAACACTGGGCTAGTTTCTGGTCAAGCAACTAAGCCCGAGCCTTGGTCCTAATTCCCTGGCCTTTTCTCTACTCTATGTGTCAATACTCCTATGACCTGAGTGGAACTGAATAGAGTAAAATGTGTTTTTCTAGTACTTTACAGAGAGTGAGAATGAGTGCAGGGAAAATGATAACTTGACAGCATTGGTATTCTCAAGGGTGTTGGGTTGACAGTATTTTGTATCGGGTCTAATTATCTGTGGAACTATTGGGACAGTCAGACAGAGATTTGTGTTGGGTGTTGTCAGGTTTTCCCTGGTTCTGTTTGGATCCTGTCAAACATTTTGGACCTATAGAGTTCTTATGCTTCAACCTAAGCTGGCCAATCACATTTCTGAACTACAGCTGTCATGTTTTCTGTATATTGGTGATGCCATGTAATATTGTATAATGACAAAGCCTTTTTTTGTCCTTACAATGCACATTTGTTAAATTTTACAAAGAAGTAGGACAGGACAGACTTTGGATTTCAGTTATAGCTTGGATTTAGACTGGATTTAATTATTGACTGCTACAAGTAATCTTTCCTTTCAATCCTCTGCACTCCCATTCAAGTGGTACTTTCCTTTTACTTTTCACAGTTGTAAAAACCCTGTCAGAAATCCAGTTAAGTGGATAAATGGTCAAGAAATCAAGTTTCTACTGCAGAAATATAGTCGCGTGATCCTTAATCCCTTACCCTGATTAAGCGAAACAATTAACAAATGAGCTTACTCCTTAAGGAATCTGACAATCGAGTGCATGTTATTTAACACACTGGCTGAAATGTGAGCAATGCACAGAAGTGGTGATGGTAGCGCTAAGTCCACTTAGCATTTCCACTCATCTTTCTCCCTTTTCCTTTTCTTCCTCCCTCCCTCTCTCCCTCCTGACTGAGATTAAACACTTCTTACAGGCTTCTCCTCAGTGTCCCTGTTCTAATGTGGTTAAGCTCTGACTCAACCACTTCCACTGGCTTGATTCTGCTCAATGGAAGCACCATAAACCATCCTCTACCCATACTCATGTACTTCTTCTCTGTAACACCCACGCTGTGGACCCTGTGTACCCATGTCCAAGTTTAACAGTGGAAGGAGGGGCAGTAAATGGGGACATTTATCTAGATGACATCCCCATTAGCACCCTCGGGGACATGCAGCTGAACGCTACGCTTTCCAAGACTTCACATGAAACATGTTTGTGCGCATTTTCATCTTTGAGGTTTGGCTTCGATCCTGTGTTTTTGTGTGAAGATAAAAAAGGAGCAAATCCTCTGACTGAACTTGGCTGTAAATCCTTAAACAGACAACGTTGTTCACAGCCAGAGTGGCAGAGTCTCTCTCCTCTCTCTGCTGTTTCAATCAATCTATTCTGCAAATGATCCCATCACCCCCATCTACTCTGTTTGTTTCTCCATAACCACGCTGAGATGCAGAGGCACAACAGATGAGGTACAAAAGACCAAAAAATGCTCTCAGTTTAATTGCTTTTACTGCAAATCTTAAATATATTTCTCTCATTCTTTCCTCAGGCTTTTAGACAACACTCATCACTCCTACTTCAAAAAACCAATTACTGATCTAATTTAGGTGATTAAAAAGAGACAAAATGCTCTTATATTAAAAGGTATTACCTAACAATGCAGCAATTAGAACACTGCAGAGAAAGATTATGCTTCCACTGTTTTCCTGTTTTACGCCTTAAAAGTGTTTCAAGTTCTTTTTGGCACAATACTAACTCAATGTTTGAATGTTATGGCATGAAGAGTTTTAATATTGGGTTCAAGCTTTGATTAAAAAATCATTCTCAAGCTGCTTTCACTCATATGTGTATCTGTGTTAGGCATGTTTTTGTTTGATGAAATGTGACCTTTTTTCTGATGGTTGCATTTATATTGCAGAGGATTTAATTCAATTTTACATTTTTAAATGAATAGATGCATGCTGCCTCACATTTCTTTCTGTCCTATATGGTAATATTTCAGTCAGACAAGTGACCCTTGATATGGAGCACTCCAATTAGTATCGCATATCCATTGGTCAAAATCGATGCAGCAGGCAGAGATATGTTCGTTTTTAGTCTCTAGTGTGCATCAATCTCCAAAATCACTTAATCCTACATCTCCCATAATGCAACCAAAAGCTTATTTTTCTCCCGAAAGATAATCTTTTAATGTTCCAGTTCGTAAGTCATTCTTACAATTACAAATTTACAATCTTGACAGCCAGATTGAGACAACCATGAGGTCATCACTATGGTCCTATAATAGTATGAAGCAGCACTGTTCATCAGTATCTGTAGTATGGAGATATAATTAGCTGAAATGGTTTGAATGATCATTGTAAGCATTGATTTATGTTTTCATATACACACCTTCTGGATACAATAAAAATGTGACTAATGTAAAATTGAGTGCAGTGTTGCAGGGTTGGCATCAGTAATCTGCACCAGGAATAAATTAGTTTTATGTCTTTTTCCAGTTTGTTTCCTCCATGTAGTCCAAAGAGTTGACCGGTTTGTGCCAACAGCCAATCATTGCTTCTTTATAGTACTGATGTTTTCTGCTGATGACGGTACATTTGACCGTTCCGCTGCTTTGCAAATGCTGGTTTCGGTTTAAAGGGATATGTGTAATATGCCTTGGGAACTTTGCTTATTTACGTTTGGTTGGGGGACTCATGGATATTATGTTGTAATCATGGGTTTTTATTTGATTTAAATCCTGAAGGACCAATGTGCTTTTGCTGCAGAGTTCAGTTAGTACCACAAAACCGTAACCTTTTAAAACAAATAAACAAAAGGGAATCTCTTCTTGTAAGTTGTGATCGAAGACCAATTTTAAACTACAGTGTACTTGATTATCTTTTTTTGTATTCAGCATTGTAACCTTAATGTTTTGCAGGTTAAGCAGCATAAATGTACTCTGTTGGTGATTGGTCAGTTGGTTCACCAATGTGGTCCAAACTTAAACATCTCAACAGCTATTAGATTGATTGCCATGGAATTTTGTAAAGATTATCATGGTTTACAGAGGATGAATTCTACTACTGACCAACATGATCCAGACTTTTACTTTAACACTACCATCATGTTTTTAGTGAAATGGCTCAAAGATTATTGAATGGATTGTCATGAAATCTGGTACACACATTCATGGTCCCTTTAGAATAAATTCTTAATGACATTGGAGATCCTTCAACTTTTCTAGTACCATCATTCGGTCAAAGTTTTAATATGTCCAATATATACTGGAGGTATACAGTATAAACACTCACTTTTTGGTACATGTACTCTTTGTTGATATCTACTCAAGTACTGCATTATATTGTCAAGTTAAATAATCACAAACCAGGAAAATTGGTGGACAACCATTTTGATGATTAATGACTGAAGTTCTGTATTAATAAACATGCCAAAAAATGACTGGAGCCAGCTTGTGAAATGTGAAGTTTTAGTGGTTTTGTTTGTTTTATATAATTTTAAACTGAATATTTGTGTTTTGGATTGTTGGTTGAGCGAAACCACACATTTTAAGCCATCTTAAACTCCAGGAAATGTGATGATCATTATACACTATTTTCTGACACTGTGTAGCCGTTGCTATGTTTGCAATTTAAATAAGTACTGACAGATTAATTAGTAGGCTAATGAAAATCACCTTTACTTTTCGCTCTAGTATTATACTTAGAAATATGACAGAAAAACATAAATAAAATGACATGGTAAAATTAATTCTAATAAATGCAAGATGTAGTTTTTTTCTAATGCAGTTGTAAAAGGCAGAAATGAGAGAGTTGAAACATCAGCCTTCTGATTATTCTCCTTACAGAATAACATAGTTGATTTAAAATGAACTGATGTGAATCTTCATTCATCAGCTGATATCCTTCTCAGATTCTTGACTTCAAAAGACGAACAGGCTACCCCCGCTTATACTGGGAGCACGCTATCCAACTGCCATGAGGATCTAACAATAGTCCACATAAAGTCCGACACCACTGCCTCACTGGCAATGATCAAGAGCAAATATAAAGACAACAACATGAAGAATGTGAAGGGGGTGCTTATGATGTGTAGGGACGTTGTGCACTATCTACAAATTATTTCAATTATTAGTTGGATACTGATGCACGCTGAATAAATTCAGCAATTGGAGGATCAGCAGGATTTCTTGCTTGTTTATACAGTTCAGTTTGGAAGATTTTGTGGTAGTTAATATGAGATGCAGGAAACTGACATATCTGTGGGTCTTGCACATTTTCTCCCCCTTTCTTTTTTTAATAGCAGCACTTTGACCTTTGACCTCCGAAAGAGGAGCCTGACAGAATCGTCAGACGCCCACATGTGCCTGAGTGTTAGAGGTGAGGTCTCATGGGAGGTTGTCCCGTGCCAATGTCAGGCAACCCAAAGACAAACCAATACGTCACAGTAACTGACTCTGACAAGACCCAGAGACTAATCAGCCACTACTGATTGCTGTTAGTTCCTCTGTCGATAAGTTATGGGTGTGGGGTAGATTGAGGGTTGGTAGTGCCTTACAGTTAAAGATCTTAACCTTAACTATATTGGGTAGAAAACTACATTTCCAAAAAGGGCTACAAAAATGGCCTTGCTTTGAGCTTGACCACCTCTTTAAGTGTTCTTTAAATGTAAAAAGCCAAACTGGGGAGGTACAAAGGAAATGAAAAATGTTACAGTGGCACAACTCTTTAAGTATGGAGCTAGAGTAAGGCCGTGGTTAGCCTAGCTTAGCATAGGGACAAGAAGCAAGGAAAAAACGACTAGCACTGCTGTGTCCAAAGTTTAAGTATTTGCCTACCATTAAAGCTCACTAATTAACACTTTCTGTCTCGTTTTATCTAATAAACACAAACACAAATGTACTCATGCTAATTTGTGTTTTAAGCAGGGGTTACATGCTGAAATTAATTCTTTATCAACAGCTGGGTGCAATGACTGCAACGTGCACCTCGCCAAAGCAACAGTGACTACATCAATGGAGTAGGAATGCTACACAAAAACACTGAGCCGATTGATAAACTGGTGAAAATAAAGTTGAAACACATAAGTCACAAACTGATTTACCTCAAAGCAATTACCTTAAATTGATTACCTTAAAGTAAAATCTTCAAATATTAATTTTTTAAAAATGACGTTCAATATAAAATGGATTGTGTCAGATTGTGTCTGTACAACTTTTCTAGCTTACGGTGGTAATGTTTTTGTGAGACTGACCTTCACAATAGATGCTTCATTTTATGTTTAATATGAGTTGAAGAGGAACGTCTGTCTCGAGCAGCTGCTGAATCCATCATTTGCCTCAACTTGCTTTACAACACTAGCTTTATGATGTTTGGGTTTTTAATATACAGCATAGTTTACCAACAGCTGGATATGCAAAGTTGCTGTTAAGTGTATTGAGAATCATTTTCATCAAAGTGGATGTTGGACATTGTGAAGAAGCTCTTCACAGTGTATGTGTACACTTGCTCTGCTACATGCTGCTTTGGGAAATAAATGCAGAAACTTAAGGGCGGTTTTCCAACCCCTTCTTCACTTCTAAGAATTGGAAACAGGGCCCTGGATATTTTAGTTCATCGCAATCTACAGTGATGGCAGTCGACACGAGCTGAATTAACATTCCAAAAAAGAAAGAGTCTGAATCTCTCCTCGCGCTGGATGCATTTCAATTTGCATCCTGCACAAAGAAAGACACACACACACACACACACACACACAGAGTAAGAGAGGGATTCGAGGCAGACGGCGGTTTCAGTAAGTGGGCTGATAACACAGAGAAGCAAGCCGTTTCCCAGGGGGCCGAGCGAACGCACTGCAGTGCCTTTACATCTCCTAATCAGCTGTCACCCCCACAGACCCACACATACACACACAGTTTGTACACAGTGCAGGGGCGCTGCTGGGCTCAGATGTTGTACAGTGTGTTCTGAACCAGATACCACCCAGATATCTGTTAGAATGGATCATATTCATCAAAAACACATCCACAATACTGAACAGCTCAAGTTTGCATCAACACTAAATCCTCAGCAGGTATCTATAATTGGAGTACAACCATCTGAGGCCATAAAAGCTGACATGCATCACCGTGAAGGACACCCACCTCTTAATAAATAAAATGCAACTGAGATGGCTCTTAAATGTCTAAATGCCACAATGCAATAAATATGTTTACAGGCCTATAAAGCAACCCTAACTCATGGGGTAATCTTTATTGCAGCCGCTTGCCTTTCAGTGCCAGCAGATTGTATGGTTTCTGAGCGTGCAATCCACTAACCCCGACTATTAATATCTCTACTGAGCATGAAGGAAGAGGAGACACCATTAAAATGGTGCTGGAAGGATTTGACCCAAAGCTAGTAGGGGCACTGGTGGTGGTGGCAGAAGCCTCGCAGCAAGGGAAAAAAAGGCTTTTCATATATATGTGTGGGAAAAAAATGGTGCAAAAGAAAAAGTCACTGTAGCGGAGTGAGATTGGCGAGGCCGGGCTTTTGCTCATGTCAAGCAGTTCTTGTGTGTGGGAAGCAAAAGGGAAAGTCTTATATCATTTACTTTATTTTTGACACATAAGGCTCTGATGCAAGTCTTTCCTCATTCTCCTGAAATGAAATTGTGACGTTGATTTTTATTCAAAAATGTAAAAAAAAAAAAAAGATGTAAGAAAATATTTCTGGTACAATAGATTTGATTTTATTATTTTATTTTAAATCAAGCACCTTGATGTTTTGGATTCCCAGAGAGCACTTTGGCTGCATCACGACTTAGACTGAGGGCACTGTATTGCTCTTGTTTCATGTCTCCTTGCTCCTCTATATCAGAAAACCTTCTTAAGCTCTTCCATCATCAGAGGGAACAAGTGTCTTTCAAAAATACACATTTGACAGGTACTAACATCATTTTCAGATCTTCTACCTTTTGTCTGTTGGTGGAAGAAGGGACATGAACTGTGGTCACTGGTGTCAAAGCCACCAACAATCTGTGATGGAAAGTAACTAAGTACATTAACTTAAGTACTGTACTTTGGAATAATTTTGAGGTACTTGTACTTTCTACTCCACTGTATTTGACAGCTTTAGTTACTTTTCAGATGGCGATTTGAGACAATGGATAATATAAAAAGCTTCTGGAATATTGTCAGGCTCACATTTCAGATCTCTATGAGTTGTTAAGAACACAACTGCACTGATCTAACATTTCAGCAAAAATCAAAGATTAGAGAAAAGGTCTAAATAGAAACACATTTGTGTATCAGAATCAGAACTTTGTTTTTTCTTCATTCCCCTCCCATTAATCAATTTATCTGATGACCCTTTGGAGACGCCCTTCCATCACTGGTGGCAATCGACCAGATCTTTTCCCAAAGAAGGGTTGTGGTACTATAACAACATTGTACAAGATATCTTGACTTTTAATTACCTAGTATGGATAAAGCTTCAAAAACACTGGATCCTAAGCATTAGGAAGTCACAAAAGATTGGAAATGACTGATCTAGTTCAACTAATTTCATTGATAAGTCTGTAGACCAATTAGCTGTTGTTGTTTCTGTCTCCTATGTGTCTTTGGAGAATAAGCTGGTTTTATGTGTAGTAGTGTCTGGGTGTCATTTGCATTCAGTCACAGTGGTGAAATCAATCACTGTATGTCAGGCAGAAACAGCTGTGATGTGGGTCAGGCTGCTAAATTATTTCAACACATTATGAACAACAGTCATCGCAGTCTAGATTTTGCAGATACATTTAACGTGTGTACATTTAACCTCTACTAATTCTAAAAATGTAGCTTATATTTTCCGCCTCTAAAAAGTCCCTGATGTATTATATAATATTATATTATGAATCTGTTTATTTTAACTGCAATTGTTTTGTCTACTGTCAAGAAGCTTTAATATTGCTGGATCCCACAGCATTGACTTCTTTAGCCATTAGAGCCATTAGTAACCTTTTCTCATCATAAAAACAGCCTGGTGGAAAAATGTATCAACTGGTAGAAAAGGCCAAAGGTCAGAAAATCAAAATTCACTTGCTTGGTTATTCCTGAAGCTTTTGGGCTTTGGGGCAGGTCTGAAATGGTTTTATGATCTTCCCACCATATTTGTCCACCTGTTATCATGTGAGTGAGGCAGCAAAAACACAGAATTGACGTCACTTAAGACGCTAAACTGGAAAGAATGCTTAAATTTGCTTTAGTTTGTCTTTCCTCGGTTTAGTTCCACGACAAAATGTAAATGAGGGTAACGAGAAGATATTAAGGACACATGAGACGTACCACTAGGCTCCTCTTCTATAATACATTTAAGTGTATGTGGGCAAATTCTGTCTAGTTTTTGTGAATCTCTTAAGCATAATTTGTGTGAAATTCCTCTTTTTCCATATGCGAATGCTTCAACTCCCTCTCCCAGACTCAGTGATGCTTTCTTCCTCCTTTCAAGAAGACCCTTTTAGTATTTTTTTTTGTAGAGCTGTCCGTGGTGCTGAGATTTTTCCACCGCTGCCTCCATTCAGACTTCACAACCCACCGGCACCATCTTGACTCCAATTACACAGAAAGCAATTCAAAAAGTGGGCGAGCCGCTGCTGTTTTATCACCTCGCTCACTCATTGTTGTGAGAAAACGCTCGCGGGAAAAAGCACATTCGGATTAAAATGTGCCCACGTTTGCTTGTCCTTGGCTAAAATGTGCTGCGGCGCGTTCACCGGCCCTTGTATGTAGGTGGTCATCTCATTTGTGTAATTGCATTTAAAAGCATACTTGCCTCCTCATTGGGCGAGTAGAAATATAACGCCTCAATTTGCCGGCGGCGAGCTTTTTCTTTTTTCTTTTTTGCTGCGTGAACTAATAAGATAAGAGAGTTGTTGGCCCAAAATCAAAAGTGACATCACCTGATAGGCAAAGATGCATCTGTCCTGGGAGCTATAAAAGGGAAGAAGAAGAAAAAAAACAGACAGCAACATGAAGAGGCTAAATGGCGTCGTTGCATGTCAGACTAAACCTGTGAGCGAAAAGGTTGGATCAAAAAAACGTCAGGAGCTCTGCAAAAGTAATGAAGCATCTGGAAAAAGACACGGAGATAAAAGCATGAGCCAAGGTGAGGGGATTATCACAGGGTAAGATGGGATGCAGTGTATGTGTGTGTGTAGGTGTGTGTGTGTGTGCATGTGAGAAGGTAATGTAGAAAGGTTGACGAGGTAAGACTGGGCAGGGAGGTTAAGTGAATTCCATCAGTGTGTTCTGTCTGAGGTAGAATCACAGGCAAAGTGCAGTGAAGTATGACTGCACCACTACAGTATGCACACACACACACACACACACACACACACACACAATCTGTTCAAAGCCAGTAAAGATCTATCTACTGTACTATCTGTGTCTAGCTAGAGAAAGGGAGGCAGCTATGACTTTGCTTAAGAGGATAAATATCATTAGCTTTTATGACTTATTAAGTAATTTGTGCATATAAAAGCATAAGAAATATCCACGCTTGCTCATTTTACAGCAGAAGAGCGTTCAACCTTTATGGAGAGTTTAAGTAACAGGAAAGCCTTAAAAATACATGTGCATTGATTTTCCACAATAAGGGAATCATTTAAAAAACAGGGGCTGTCAGTAAAATCTTTCTTAGGGGTTTCTGAATGCTGACGAGTACCACATAAAGCTGTGTTAATGGTTTGACAACAACTTAAAGGCTCCTAACAGCAATTTAGCTTCACACTTTCATTAAGTTGGGTGGCTCAAGAGACACAGATTAAAAAAAGAATGGTCAAAATTGAAGCACAGCAAGCTGAGATATCCTGACTTTATGTTACTAGTGTGGTTCAAGGTAACTGTAAACAAAGGAGGGGTCATTACATCACTGTGAAGCAGGTGATTGGTGCCACACTTGAAAGCCTTTGTTGCAGGTAGCGTAGTGGTGAATTAGCATTTTTATCAAGGTATCAATCTAGGTGAAGGAGGCGCAGATGTTTTGGTGTGTTGTTGCTAACTTTTCAAGGTACATTTTGTTCAATTTATTTGTATTTGGTGGTGGTGTTTAGCTCAGTGGGCAGAGGCCCATGTGTTGAGGCTACAGTCCTCATTGCAGGCGACCCCAGTTCGAATCCCACACCGAGCGGTCCTATCCTGCGTGTCATTGCCTCCCATTTCCTGTCTCTCTCTCTACTAATCTGTACAATAAAGGCAAAAAGCCCCAAAAATATACTTTAAAAAAACCCAATTTGTTTGTATTTGTATGAGTCTGAGGTCAAAGTGAGTCAAAGTTGGTATTTGTTTTTCAAAGCTGTATCAGTAGGGTTTGTTTTTTTAAATCCTCTCAAAGCCGAATAATTGAACATTCCAACATGTGAGGTTGTGTGATGCCGTCTCATTTATTTGCCTTTTCAAGTCACAACTTTACATCCATTCATTTGGGAAAAGGCTTTAGTCCAAAGCACACAAATGAGCCACAGTAAGATCAAGGAGAAGCAGTTAAGAAGTACTACCACACTTTTGTTTCTAATTCTACCTGAACCAAGTGTCACTAAGGGTTACAGGTGCAGGAAGCAACGCTGAAGTGCCAAGCAAATTTCTTTAGATCAAGAGCATATTTGGAGAGGAGCGAGAGAGGGAGGGTTGAATGGGTTAAGGAGAGATTTCCTGTCTGGAAGTGATGTTCATTAGCGGAACGAGGCAAGTTTAAAATATTGTTGAATAGTTAATAGTTTTGACACAATAATACATTTACTGGCTTTTGCTGTATTATTCCAATTGCATCTCATGGGTTTAATCAGCAGCTGCTTTTATTATCAGGATGTGACCTATGTGTAGAACTTTGCTCATGCTAAAAGCTAATTCGTGCTTTTTTGTGTCTGACCACGCAGACTATGTATGTATTGTATTCCTTTTCTCATTAAGCTGTCACTTTTTGTTTCCCCCACTTTTTCTTGTCGAACCTCCTCAGACTGAAAACAGCTCTGTGTAAAACAATACGAGGGTCTGTGCTGCAGAGGGCTTGTTGTTTAAAATGTCGGTGAAACCGTGAAATACGATCCAGCAAGGTCTGGTGTGAGTAACAGATTATTGTGTTTAAAGGCTGATCAGAACAAAACACTGTGCAGACGTTTCTGATAATGACTGACTGGATTTTACCACTCTGGGGACGATTTCACGCTGCAACCCTGTTTACTACTGCGCACATGTGGAACACGTAGAGAACTGTGTCCCCCACGTTCTACCAACAACTGGCTTTATCAATACTCTTCTCAAGGACAGTCAAGTTAAGCAACCAATCATGTCTAAATTTAGTCTTAAGTCCTCATTTTTGTGACTTAAAGGCCCGTTTACTCTGTGTGATTTAGGGCTGACTGACATCAAAGTTGACAGCTGTGGGAGTAACGTGGTGAAATCTTTGGCCGTCAATCTGAAAAGCGGCGCTCCGACATCGTGTCTGGATTTGGAGCTTTGGCAGCCAATGTCAGCCTGCTGCTGAGTTGTGACAGTGTAGAGAAAAAAAAAATCTCACAATGTGACTGGTGCTACCAACCAACCAATCAGAATACGTGACATGAATTGACACGGAACACGCTGGATGGCTTTGATGCCTTTTCGAAACATGAGACTGTTGCAGATGGATGACACAAGCTCTGTTCTCTTACAGTATGCGCTACGATTCACCTCACATTCATCACACAATCTGACATGCTTCTAACTTATAGTCCAAGTTTTAAATCTACAACAGTCTTCTTTACTGTCTACTATAATGAATTGAATAGACATTATTTACTATCTATTATGGTCTGTGTTTTCGGAGAAAATCCATATCATCCATTCTTTTTACCCAGCAGCCTCTATTAAACATGACATGTTGCATCTGTTATTTAATCGCCTCTCCTCTCATTGTGGATGATTGCTTTAGACAACAATCTAACCCCCCAAAGCAATCTAAAACCACTGATGTGACTGTTAACCCACTCACACATGATCTGACTGCTCCCCACACAGCTGACTGTAAGTAAACCAATTAATGCAGCTCTGTGTGTCTCCAGGGAAACGGATAGTCAGGACCACCTGTGTGTGTGTGTGTGTGTGTGTGTGTGTGTGTGTGTGTGTGTGTGTGTGTGTATGTGTGTGACAGTGTCAGGAGGCGAATCCCCGAGAGGATGAACAGATGTACTTGTCTGTGGAGTAGAGGAGTAGCGCATGTTTCCAGACACACACACATATACATGCAGAGTGTGTGTGATAGGTAAGTGATGGTTCACTAATAAGAGCCCTTCACTGATGTTTTCAGTCAATTGTCTCTGTGTGTGTGTGTGTGTGTGTGTGTGTGTGTGTGTGTATGACCTGTTTTCCTGTTGATCTCTAAATCATCTGAGGTGTTGAATCAAGTCACAGGTGGCTTCTGGAGGTGGATGGTGCGCATGTAAATGTGTGTGTGAGTTTACATTAACCACATATGCAAATGGCTATTTGCATGTGTTATATGACACTTTCAACAGATACACAGTGTATGTGTGTGTGAATGTGCTTGGGTTCACACTTACTCAATTGTGCATTAATGACAGGCCGAACCACCTTGCGAGGGCTTCAGTGAACATGTGGGCTCTGTGTTAGAATATACAGCTTTGAAGTATAATTTTACATTAGTAGCTTATTGTCAAATTATCAGTATTGCAGCTGTGTTTCCACATAAGAGCAGTTACTTAGGAGTCAAACATAGTATTCTGGCTGATAGAAATGATGGCCAAAACTTAGACTATGTGTGTTTGTTGTGGGTATAAGATTTGCCATTTATACAAACAACACTGGTTGGAGATTTGTTGTAAGAGGGAAAGTTAAAACCCATTCCCTATCTCTATCTCTTTCTCTAATACCTTGCTGAAATAATTGAATGTCTCCCCACTGGAACACTGCTATAAAATCCACTCTTTAAATGAGCATTACACTTGAGCTGATGGTGCTCTGTCAATAAACCTATCAGAATTTTATTCCTTACAAGTAAAGCTAGCTTCGTGCAGCTGCAACACATTGATATATTACAAGAACTGAATAGCAGAACAAAATGGTTTACATGTAAATGCTCTTGTATCTTGGTTGTGCTGCATTGGGAATGGGTGATAATTTATATTATGACAGGTTTTAAATGCCTATGAGGAAACTGCTCTTTGAACGACAGTGGATTTGTTTTGTTGTAGTTCCAAAAGTGACCACTAAGAAGCCTTAAAATATCCATCATTGCTACATAATTCACATTCTAGGTGATACACTAAGCTTCAAAGTTCATTCCTAACCTTGTAAACACAAGCTGACAAAACAATACACCATAAAGTCCATTTAGTGTCTGTTAAGGAGCTTTCTATCATATGGTTGATCTTTATCAGCATATGGTATTGGTGGCATGGTTTGAGTGAAGTAGAAGTTATTTGGAGTAAATGTCAATCGTTGCCCTTTTTCGCCTGTGTTACCAATTGATTATGACGTTTTTATACAACCATAATTGCTGTAATTTCATCTAAAAACTCAAAGATTGCATTGATAAGATGGTAGCGATTCTGTAATGAGCTATCATATCTAATGATCTATTATAAATCTTCAATGCAACTGTTCACATCTTCTACACTGAGCAACAATATTTCTTGAGCTGATAAGCCCTGCTTGTCCTGAGAAAACAATGTGCAATATATCCATATTTTAATCTAATAAAAGACTCTGAGAGGCAGATACACTGAAATAATGAATAATAATTCAGAATTCTGGCCTGGGACTAAGAGCATTTACCAGGCTCTTTCAACCACTAGACCACCTCCCCCTGCCCATAGCTCTCCAGACAAGATGCTCCCATCAATGCTACCAGCCTGTGTGGCTAAAGTGGCAGGTAATCAAATCAATCCTCCTCCTTCTCCCTGCTGGTTTGCTACTTCCGGAGCATGATGGATGCTCGCCTCCATTTCATTTAAAAGCAGTTTCTCCTCATTTCTCTACGCTGAGGCGGAATATGCAACGAGCAGTGCCAACAACAACAACACTTCAATCAACGCTGCCACGTCATGTCCAATCAATAGCCTTTTCAGAAATAGGAAGTGTGGACGAAATGTTTAAGCGTGCCTGTGATGTTGCTGTAAGTGCGGCTGTAAGTGGGGTGTCGGCAATAGCTCCTAATTACCGTCCTCAAATTATGGTATTCGCTCCTTCCTGACAACCAGCAAATTTAATTGCTCCATTAGCTAAGACTCAAACATCTCAAAAGATCCAAAGTAATTTGAGTCAATATATATATTGAACCTAGGACAGCTATGCCAAGCAGCCAAGAGTGTACAGAGCGTGTTGGCACAAGGCTTTAAAGATCGTAAAAATCTGATTTTGGAACTGGTGATGTTTTTGCCATTATTTATTAAGTCACTGAAGGTCAATATTTAGAAAGCAACCACTGTTGTCCTTGATACATTTTTCACCAACTCAGTCTTTCAGACTTTGTGGTTTTCGAAGACTGGTTAAATGGAAATCATGGCTTTCTGTAGACTTTGATGTTGAGCTGGAGCAATAATACTTCTCCAATGATTAGGAGACACAACGGCTTTAATAAATCATTTAAATAACAATCCGGGAGCTGATATGGTTTGGAAATTAGCTTCAGATCAATCTGCCAGATACACCCACACACAAATACATAAACAAGATGCTTTATTATTTCAGCGGTCACATGCAGGGCTGAGACCAGGAGATCAAAAAGGGTCAAGTAGACTTCCCATCATCTGATTATCATTAAGTTGTTTAGTAGAGATTTACATACTTTCACCCACTCTGAACTTTGGTTTTGTCAGTTTCTAATGTAATGCAGCACCTGCTCATTTAATCACTCAGTCTTTGTCAAACCTTGCCTTGATGTATAACCACATCTTTACAAGACATTTCCATCAGGACCTCTTTATCCCGACTGGTCGAAGACTGTTTGTCACTGTCTTCCAAAACGAACAATATGACCATTACAAAACTGATTAAATAGAGTGCTGATCTACCGCCTCTATGGCTGAGCTGTATTTAAGTTTAGGCAAGTAAAGCTACTTTTTCAAGGCTGAGAAAAATTTGTGTTCATGGTTAAAAGAAACCAACATCGACTACTGGTGGGAGACTGAATTTGAAACAGTGCCTGATGTAACTGATGCAACTCACACTGGTTGCACTGTTCTTCATTGTGCCATCATACGTCAAATGACAACTGTAGCACATGTCAACACCATCCAAGTATCTCGAAGAATTGTGTAAGAGGATACTGTGCCTCATGATATAGGTAGCAATCTGGGTGGTGGATGGGCATGAACCATAGTTTGTGTCATGTCACAAACTTGCAGTTCATACATAATGGCCACATGGGGGCAGTGCAACAAGCTGTAACCCAAGATTGACATTTTTTGACCTAAAAAAGTGCTGTGATGGCAAATGTGTTAGCATAGTTTCCTATTTGCACGTCCAGCACACATGAAGAAACACTACCTTTCATTTTTGAGTGGAGTTTATGACCGCCTGATCAGTGTAAGTGGAATATTTACTATGTACCAGCTAGTTGCCAATTTCACTGTCTGCTGTTGATGCTGTGCAGGTAGTGTACAGTGAGTTGATGGGAGCACAACAATGAGCTGAAAGACATTAAAATGCTTCAGTGGAGATATGATAATTCTCTGTGGGTTTGTTTGAGTGCCACCTTTACCATTATACATAGTGATTGCATCAATTGTTACTATGAAATTTAGATTAGCCCAGCTTTAAATAAATAAGTGCTTTAGATGCCTAAACATAACCATAGCATAACCCTTTACTTGCCATAGATGTGATCTTTCACTAGCTTGTCACCGATGTGTATGGGCTTAGATAGAGAACAACAGAAATGGGTGTATTGCCATTTATTGCAAACTGGTACCCTTTTTTTTAAAAGCTATGTTCATTTTCCATATTGTATAAACACAAGAGCAAATAAATACTGCTGTAAATAGACAGCAACTCGTAATGGAACCACAACTGGGACTTGAGTATATGTAGTAGTTCTGAGAGGTCACAATAGAAGGATGTCTTTAATAATACCTGTGGTACTATAATTGCCACAATGTCTCCCTTAAGGAACACTTCCTCACCTCAAACGTCCACAAGAAGCTTTTTCCACATTTCAACCAGAGCATAAAAAAGCTCACACCAATGTCCTCTTTATCTGCTTCTGATGGCAGGGTTTTGATTTCAGTACCTGAGCCAGAGGCTGTACTGACACACTGACTCTGTCCCTGAACTCTGGTTCAGCTGCCTCACGCTGCTCCCTGTGGACTGTCCGCTAGATTTCAAAGATAACTCCAACAAACCCTGACCTCAGCTCACCCACAGCCACTCAGGTAGACACACAGCACACACACACACACACTCGACAGATCCAAACACGGAAAGGAGGCTCGACCTGCACAGTTACACATGCTTGTATCTACTGAGTTTTTGCATGTAATTGTCCAATATTTCCCTCGTTGCCCAGGCCTGGTAGGTACACTCATTCTTCATAAGTATAGAAACATGAACACACATATACACATACACACACACACACACACACTTTCCCTCTCTCTCTCTTCCTGTCTGAGTGCCCTCTCCATTGCTCTGCCTCTTTTAGTTAGGGCTGAAGAGGCTTTTTGTAGCCTTGAAATAAGAAGCCTTTCACAGTGCGGCTGACAGAGAGCACCCATGAGGGAGGCTGCATGAGACTGGGCTGAGTGCAGGGTGAGAGGGCAGACATGTCCGGGGTGTCTGATTGGATTAGGCTCTGGGTGAAAGTGTAGGGGACGGGGTTGCCGAGAGGTGAACACACCGGCTCTGGGGACGATGTAGCGCCGGTCGGATAGACGAGAAGTCATGACAGACGAGGTCTGGCAGGTCGGAACATGGCGAGACACGGCGAGGCTGAGGGAGGGTTGGGGTGATGAAGGTTGGGGAGTGTTTTAGTGGGTTACATGAGCGTGTGGATGCTGTATTGAAGGGATGTGTGCTTTTTGCTCTACAAGCAGCAGCACTTGATTTTTCTGTGCAGCACTTTGTTCTAAAAGAATCTAAATCTACAATTTCTTACAAGATTGCCATTAAGGTTAGCTGTAGTACTTGCATCCGCTAAAGAAGGAAAGTTTCTCTGTGCTCACTTAAATCTGAGTTTAAGGCACGTACCCACGAGCAAAATTTGTTACATCACAACTAGTTTGGAGTCAATTGTGGTCCAGTATGCAATTTACAGAGGTTTGATGTGGAAACTTGAAGCCTTGAGTGCACAAACAGTGAAGTAGGAGACTAGGAGATATTTTTGCTAATTACTTGAACTTCTTGGGGCAAAAGCCATACCAGACACATTATTCTCCATATGTCTTAAAACATGTGTGGAGGAAGTCTTCAATGTTGTAGGTAACCCTATATTTGTGCCTCCTGGAGGGTAAAGCCTTTGAATTTTGGAGACTTCCCTCTATACCGAGAGCTTTAGGCCTGTATACTGTATCTCATAATCTAAATTTACAAAGCATACTCAAGCTGCCAAGAGGATAAATTGAGTCACTGATTCTAAGATTAACCTGTTCCTGTTTGCTGCTTTCTGTTATCTCTGTGTAGTAAGCAGCTGAATTGAAGAGCCACATTACATCAAATACTCCTTTAATAGAGAGAGGATCTAAGACTGATGTGAAACAGTCACTTTGGAGGTAAATGTTGCATTTGGCTTCTTTTTAAACAGATAAATCACAGTAAAAAGGAGAAGTGACTTTGCTCCTCTGCCTCATGTCCCTCTGCTACAGCACTGAGTTGTGAGAAAATGTTGGTGCAGTAGTGACCACTGGCCCAAAAAGACTTTTCCCTACAAACAATCATTTCAACAGAAATGGTAGTGAAACAATTAATAAATGTGTCAAAGCAGTGCAACACAATTTGAGCCATGGGGTCCAATTAAAAGTAAGAAAGTGTCAAAGAGCTAAATGAGTACATTATTTTTGTGTGGCTCATGTATGTGTGGTGTTATCCAGCTCACAGAGAGAAGCAGTCAGTGCTTTATCTAACATGACTGATAACCCTGGAGACTTTTTGGGCGTTTTTCACCCAGAGTTGAGTTTTTCATGACTCATAACTTGGATTTGGACGAGTGCGATATAAAAATGTTTATAGAGTTAACATGTGAGAGGATCTATTTCTACCTTTCATCTTTAATTTCAGTGTGAGCTACTGTCTCTCCTCAGACATTACTGAGTCAGCTCCTGCTCCTCTCTCATTCAGGGCCTTGTTTTTATTGGATTCTATATTCTTTTATCCTCCTCCTCCTCACTTCGCCCTCCTCCCATCCAAGCGCTCTGTTAAGGAGTCATCTGAGAGTTGGGTTTGGCCATCAAGGGTAGGGACTGCCTGGTCAGAGGCCGAGCAAACTGGAGAATATTAGAAAAGCAGAGATTTATAGGCCAAGGTGTAGTGCTGACGGGCTTAATAGACTGCAGATGTAGCTAGGCGGGAGACGATGGTTTCACTCAGTGCACACACACTGACACACACATGCGCAGATGTGAACTTTTGACTTGACATAAGCAATAACCTAAAATAGAAATGTGTGGTCAAGGGTTAATGCCCTCTAATACTGAGATTATGTCATTTTAGATCATGTTAAGGTACATAACTTGCCTGTGCTGTAATTGTTTTACTGTCTACTTACTGTCAGTGATACAGCTGTGATGTTACTGAATGGTAGCAGTGTGTAAAGGGTTGGTATATGCAGTTCTTTAATCATCCGTCTGTTGGGGAATTTGAATAATATAAGCAGTGGGTATGCAAATACTACAAATAAATGTGGTTGTCCAGGCGACATGCTGAGTCATTGTCCCCTTCCCCCCAGTGTCCACTCCTGTATCCCCTGCCTGTGTAAAAATCCCGGACAAATGAGAAAAAGTTAAATGAAAAGATAAAAACTTAAAACCACTGTCAGATCACACAGAACCAGATTTAATAGGAGCATGTTAAACGAGGACAACAAGTCCGCCAGAGTGTGGAGAGCTTCATTAATTTGGAGGAAAGAGCCGAGGGCTGCAACAGCAAACACGCACAGGGACGGCATTTGTCATAATTATCTCTCTTTTTTGTGTCATTTGGGACGGCAAGTGGTAATTTTAATGTTTTGGCCCCAGTGGCTCAAACTAGGGAATGTTTGAAGAATAACGTGACATGAAGAGGAGTGATAGTTAGATGGTTTGGCTGGGATGAAGGTGCAAATAGCAAAGTTAACAGTGCAAAGGCTAAACAAAAGAACTTTTTATAGTGCTGTCATAGGGTCAAAATTTTAACGTATCCAATACTTTAGTTTATGACCAAACACCTGCAAAACTAATGACATTACCATCAACCTCAGCTTTACTTTAATGTTTGTAGTGCTAATTAGCTAATGTTAGCACGCTAACACGCTACATTAAGATAGTGATCATGGTAAACATTCCATCTGCTTAGCATCAGCACATTACCATTATTGGAAGTATGTTAGCATTCAGCTGAAAGCAGCACTGTACAGACTTACAGTACAGCCTCAAAGAGCTGCTAGCATGGTTGATTCTAAGTTATTCTAAGTAGTTAATATTCATGGATACTCAGCCATCAGCAGACTTTTCCCAGTGGTCACTCGCAGTATTGCAGTGCAAAATCCCCCTGCCACCAAAAAAGCAATTTCCCCCATAGACCACTATTGTAAAAGAGTCACCAGTAAAACTGTTACAGGACACCTCGAACAACAGACATGGTCAATTTATGACTTTTTGATCCATAGAGGTCTGACATCCTCACAATGTAAAGTCTATGGACAGGGGCCCACAGCTAATTTTTTTGCCCCTGGGTCATGTAGTGAGTTGTGACATTCCTGCCTTGTTGAATGTAATGTGAATAAAGTGTGTGGGCTTAAAAACTTTGGGAAGCCTTTCATGAATTTTTAATCACATTTCACAACTATATGCAACAATGCAAAAAAAAAAAAACACATTTGCAAGCTTGTTATACAACGCCTTAAACTTCAACTGTTAAGGTCTTAAAGAATAACTGTCTTTGATTAACCTCATCTTTCTATCTCTCTCCCTCCCCCCTTCCTCACATTATCTTTCTGTGCCTTTATGTCCCTGCTTCTATCCCTTTTCACGGCCTTCCGCTGAGAACTACTGAACAGGCTCGTTGTGTATGAGTGGGAGTTATGGTAAAAAGAAGTTATATTGAAGAGATCACATCTTCCAGCTTATGTGAGCTATGAAATGAATTAACTGACACAGACACAGATGGAAGGAGCTGAGAGAAAAGAGTGCGAGAGGAGAGAGGAGGAGAAACACAGAGGAAAGAAGAGTGAGTCATAATGAAACCAAAGCTTGGTTGTCATACAGTTTCAGTCTAAAAGTCTTTTGTTAAAATTCATATAGATAACTTTAAATGAACATAGGAAAAAAGGGATGTGAGTCACAGAAAAAATGATGGATGGATCAAGAAGCAGTAGGGAATAACTGGGCAGTATGTGATCACACTGTACTCACTGGCTGTCTTGGCTTGGACCTCAGGCTGGATCTCTAACCCAGCAGGCCGATGGGAAAAGCCCCTCAGCCAACCAGTCACCAGGAAGCCATCGCTATCCATTTCACAATTAAAATATGCTAAAGGGGGGAGATGGGCCTTGGCTCAGTCGGGGGGTCCGAATGCCCGAGCTCACATTCGTCTTCCAGTCGGCAGGGGGAGAGAAAGCATTGAGCTAAGAGGATTAGCCCAAATCCTTACTGATTTTTCTTTTTCCTGTAGGTTAAAGAGGAGCCAAATCAGAGCCAAATGCCCCAGCCGGCCGCCAAATGAGCATTATGCAATCTCTCCCTGATTGTCTGGGGGTTTCTGGGCTTTTTGTTTCCCTGAAAGGCTTCTTGTTCGGAGATGAAAACCAAATGATACGGTGGGGGGGCGGTGCAATAATGTGCTTCAGATCACCTCTGCCATGCAGATGAGTTGCTTTCAATGAAAATGTGGAGTTTCCTGCAAAGTCAAATCTCCATGACAGATGACAATCAATTCATTCATGCTTCGACCTGCGCGCCACGTACACTGTGTGGAGAGGGAGTTCAGCAGCAATCCCCATCAGTCGACATCCACTTAGAAGTGAGCACGCTGTCCTCCCTCTTAGCTCTGCTTTTCCCCTCCCTCTCTAAAGCATTACGGATGCTGAGGAGGGGGACAGGCATTAACCTTGATGTCTCTGAGTGTCTGTGCTCTATCTGTGCAGGGGCCAAAGGCCATGAGGGAGAGCAAGAGAAATAACTAAATCTGAAAAGGACAAAGCTGGGAGGGAGAATATTATGAATAGATAAAGGATGAGTTGGTATAATTCTGTAGTCATATCATATTTGAATGACCCTTGTGGCTCATCTGGGTTGTTAAAATGACAACTGGAAAGACGATACGGCAAAAAATGTAAAAAAGGTCTGGATGTTGGGATTGCTCTAAAGCTGAATGGGCCCATAAATGACACATTTAACCTTACCGTCATTTCCTTTGTCTTATAATGTATGCATCATTGTGTATGTAATATACACCCGTCCCTGACTTACTGCTGCCAATACAATTATCAAATAATATGTCAGCCCAAATGAGCTGGCTCTCTCCTGAAAGTCTGGTTAAGGCTCTCTGGAAGAGACGACACCTGCAAGGGGGTCCAGTGACTTCTGCAGGGTCTGGCAGCAACCCAAAGCAGGGAGGATGTGGATTTTACACAATGGTACCTGTTTCTACAGACTGCTTCTCCAATGATCTCACAGTAACAATGCAAGCATGTTAATGTTTAGTGAAAGGTTTACCATGTTCTCGTAACCATGCAAACATTCAAATGATCTCCAAACACAAAGTACAACTGAAACTGATGGAAATGTTACTATTTTTGCAAGTTGGCTGTTCAGTCATAAACCAAAGCATGGTAAACATTGAATGTTCAACTTCATGCTGGCGCTTGATAAAAAAGAAAATTAAGTAATTAGGATGAATCATTCTAGTCTTCATGCAGGTATGTAACACATGCCATGGCAATACATGCAATATTTTTTTGTGAGGAACAAATTGGTGGACTGAGCCAATGAGCCACTGACATGGACAACCAGACATTTTGGTACCATTGGAGGTATTTATTGATCATGTAAAGGCAGCCTAGCCCTTAGATGTCCCAAACCTATGTGATCACCAGTGGCTAACTAGCTGACTAATGTGAAACATATCAATAAGACAACTTCAGACACTTCTGGAAAACTGTGGGTGTAATTCCTCCTCTTCTTTTGAGAAGGTTGCCCAGGTCTCACACCACTGAATGCACAGAGACTAAATGTATCTCAGCCCTCCCATTCAAAGTGTCAAAGTAACTAGTGAGATTAGTAACTCGAATATAATCACTGAGTAATTGAACTTTCTTACATTGATCACATTACTGTAATTGTTGCAGTCCATTGAATCCAACCATTATAAATAGTGTAGATTAACAAGGAATATAAATGTATACATTTGTTGTGTTTGACATGTTAGTGTGGAGTTGGAGTCAGTCTGTTACTGTGTATTACAGCCTAGATTCTGAATCTCAATGACAAGTTTTAATGAGGTAATTTCACTTGATTGCAAAGTAAATAAATGTTTCCAACCCAAATACTCTTGCTTCAAGAATGTTCACTTTCCACGAACCTTTTCAAACTGATCGGACGCCAATACAAATAATTGGCAAGATTTAAAAAGAAAGTTTTATCATCTGTGCAAATGTCTTAATGAGGAGAATATTTTTACAGAATGAAATAAAAAGTCAGACTGATTTTACAAACACTATTTGACCCTGGTGTGGTAGGTTGATTGGATTTGAAAAATTCTCCAAATGGCTCTCAATCAGCCTGAGTATCTCTGATGTGGAGTTTTTTTTCCTCACTTAAAAGGCCTCTCTCATATCAATTTAGTCAGTGGACTTTAATGGTTTATTGAGGGAGGAATGGTTTTTTTCTCTTTTTTTTTTTTTAAACCAGAGCTGCTGCTGAAGAAAGAGAAGCTGCTAATACATGGGGCATATGGAGATAAAGTATTAAGTTAGACAGAGAGGTTGAGAGCTGGGAAACGATGATGATCTTGTGCAATAATTATTATTCGTATTCAATGTAATATTAAAGCTGGGAGACACTGTGTCACATATGACTACGTCCTTTATTCCAGAAAAGATGACTGGAAAAGGAAAATATACTAATTCACATCTAATTGAAGCTTTAGATGGGCTTCTACAGAATCATGTTAACTTTGTTAAGAAAACTATGACTAACTATGTTCAACGACTTAATGAATAAGACGAGATGGCACCAACGTCATTAATCACTAACACACATAAGGATTACTACTATGAACGTTTATTAATGTGTTTCTAGGTTGTATTTTATTTGATCTAATCTGGTTGTGTCTGCAGCTTTCTCTCCCAGTTATTCTCTCTCACTCTCACAAAATGAACATATAAAAAAACCCACAAAGTGATTGTGTGTGTGTCACCACGGGAGGTTTCACACTTCCAGCGCATTTACAGCAACCACACACACACACACACACACACACACACACACACACACACACACACACACACACACACACACACACACTGTATTTGTAAGTAGGATCAGTTCTGGCTTTGGTCCTTTCCTGGGATTTGTTGGCTATAAGAATATATTGCTATTTAACTACACTTATCCTCACAGGACAGGGAAGCTGCTATTCAAGCTTAATTGATTTCAGCATCATGTGTGGTTGTCACAGTGGGACACTTGTGGTAAAAATCTAGACTTGTTCCCCTTTTTCAAGCTATGGAGAATGAAGTGAGCCTGCCGTCACACTGGGTGATTGGTTAGCAGTGAATGCTAGAGTCTTTGTTAACCCAGCTCTGTGACAGCGTAAGGGTAACTGCCAACTGTCCAAAGGAAGGTGGACATATCATCATTTCCTACCATGATCTATTGTGATCTTTGATTTCGTCCACATTGGGAAAGTCTTGTCTAAAGATGACTGGTATCACTGTCCTGGTCTTATTTCCTTCAGTCTGTCACTCTTTTTCTGACACACACACACACATTTATATAGAAGTGGTGTCCTGACTTAGAACCAGTGATTTTAACACCTCTGGCAAGTGGCAGTGAGAAAACACAAACTCCTGAACTTTACTGACCTCTCAACTTTTACTTCCAACACCTAAAGCTCAACCTGGCCTTGAACCTTTCACACACACACACACACACACACACACACGGAAGACTACCCTTACTGTGTATAACTAGTGCCTGTAGCCTTAACTCTGACCTGCAGCACTGTATCTTACATGTGTCAGTGCAGCTACAACTCATACACAGTGTAATATCCCTACAACACATAAGTGAAATATGACCATCAATACGCTGTGATGAGTTCTGCTCAATATCCTTTCCTCTAATGCAGTCTAAAGCCCACCTCATCTGTTCCCTCTCCTACAAATTCTTCACCACCAGCTCATGAATGCAGATTGAAACACTGCAAAAGAAAAAATTCTCAGCTGAAAAAAAGGATTGAGGCACTTCTTCAATTAATTAAAACAAAATGGAATTCAGAAGTTAGGTAACATTTGATTCATTTGTGATATACAGTACCTAATTTTACATTTCAAATAATTCTCAATTTATTTATGACATTTTTTAAACAAGTGTAAAGTCAGGGTCATAGACTGCATGAGTCAAATGTCTTAAATAGGGATAAATCCGACTCTCTTGTCCTATACAGGCCTTTTTTCTCCACTTTTTAATACTCAAAAAGGCCTTTGAGTGTCTGAAACCAGGCACAGGCACATTTGCTAGTAAGACGGAGCTGTCTCCCGGAGGCACAGCAAAAATCTCATTTACACAGTACCCACGATGAAGGCGATACCGCTAAAATTCTCCATCACAGCACCTGGAACTTTATGTCAAAAGATTAATATGCTGTATGTCTTATGGAGGCTTTCTGGAAAAACCAATTGAGAAATGTTTTATGGATGAAGATAATCAGATAGGACTGTAGGTATGTGGCTAATCCTGCAAATTAAATACATTAAGATAAAATGTAAAAATCCAATTTTGCCATAAAACAGCATTGGCCACAAGAGTCTAATAAACCTTGACATATTTAAATAATGACTACTATGGTAACAATAAACATCACGAAAGAATAGGGAGGTCAACTTTAATTTCAGGCTACCACTACTACTACTACTAGTGGCCTGTTAGAAACGTTCAAATGTGTCAGTCTCTACTGTCTGTCTTTGTTCTGTCACTGTTACCAATTTCAAATGTTGTATTACTCATTGTGTTCATTGTGACTGGACTGCATGTGCGAGGAATAACTAAAACCTCCCCATAATAATTCAGTGCACATGTCTGACACTCTTATTTTGACTAAATAAACAGAGAGAAACGAGGCTGCTAGAATGCTCACATGCTCACAATGAAAATGCTAACAGGCAGGTATAATGTTTACCATGTTCACCTCCTTACTTTAGCTTGTTAGCGCTAAACACACAGTACAGCTGAGGCTGATGGGAATGTCATTAGTTTTAAAAGGTATTTGGTCACAAGCCAAAGTGTTGGACAGATGGTAAAGGGAGTCAGACGATCACTAAAGTTATTACAATTCATCCTGAATATGTAACACATGATCCAAATAGTTGTCAAGACACTTCACTCAAAACCGCACATGTCAATCTCATGGTAGTTAGGGAAAAGTCAGGGGGTCGTTAATCTCATTGGGATTTATTCTCTGGGAAACATGAACTTGATGGAAATCTATTTAACAGCTGAGCTATTTCAGGTGGACCAACATTGTAAATGTGGAAGTTATGTATATGTTGGTGCTGTGTCAGGTACTCACATTCTTTCAGGAGACAGATGGAGAGCAAGTTAGATTCTTTCTGTTGTATGATGGACTGTAGGTATTAAACAGTGCAGTGCATACTCTTCCATTCTGTATTGATGTCCATTGAAGTTATTAACATGATTATATGTTAACTTAAGTTGATAACAAATGTTATTTTAGAAGCTTTATTCATGTGTGATTCCCTTTTTTTTTGTCGCTGACACTGAGCCGGTTCATGACCTATGGGGGCTTGAATGGGATTGGACATACATCAGAGGAAAATGGCACTAAAGCTGCTTTAGCTCCACTGTCTTTGTGGGGTCACAAATACCCTAAACACATAATAAAGATGGACATTTTTTACAGCGTATGAGAGGAAGTGGTCTAAAAACAGAAGGGGGATGACGTGGAGGGAGGATGAAGGGACTGTCTCGCACTGTGAGCAGAGCCAAATGCAGCTTAAATTAAAACACCATTAACCCCCCCCCATCCCTCCCCCACTCTCCACCCCTGCATGCCAATGAGAAAAGCTGCTAAGAAGCTCTGGTTAGATTAAGCGAGGCCAAAGCTCCCTCCTTTCTGCCCAAAATCATAAGTTAAGTCATCTTGAGTCATTTCATATAAAGGTACTGTGTTTTTTTTGTTTTTTCTCCCCTGGTGGGCTTCCCAGTGTTCTCTGCTTGTGTGAGTCGTGTGTTTTAATTTGGCGGGGGGGAAGTGGCGGGTGAAGTGAAAGAACATAAGCAGCAATCATAAGTCGCTTAGACTGTCTGGTAGAGAGAGAGAGAGAGAGAGAAAGAGAGAGAGAGAGAGAGAGAGAGAGGGGAAAAAAAGATGGCCCAACAGTCAAATATAATTAAATATCCTGTCAGATGCAATTTTGATTTCCCGCTCTTTATTTACACAGCTGACGGCATTTAAATGAATGTATTACATGTGGGACGTTTGAGCTTGAGCGCTGCGAGGTTGCTGATGTTGGTGTTGCTTTTTTTTTTTTTTTTTTTTTGTAGTTGGTAGTCATGGTGACAGCTACGACCGGGCACTTCCTTGACTATAGAGACGTGAAGGGTGTTTGGTATAGGGGGCTGGCGATCAGTTGCAGCAGCAAGGCCTCTTGGGAAACAAAGTCTGTGTGTATAGTCAGAATTTGGCTCGTTTTTTGCCCTTGAGCCCTCTCAGCCACCCTCTCCAGGCTTTCAGCCCAGACCTCATAAACAGCTGTGTGTGTGTGTGTGTATATGTGTGTGTGTGTGTGAGTATGGTTGGAGGATGCTGGCATGATGTAAGGTCCAAGAGGATATGTTGAACAGAGGCCATATACATATGTGTTTCATGTTTTATTGAGATAGCCAGTGGTGATTGAGTCTGGCTTAGTTCCTTTCACCCTCTCGCCTCAGGCAACACTGAAACCCAGCTATAGAATGTGTGTGTGTGTGTGTGTGTGTGTGTGTGTGTGTGTGTGTGTGTGTGTGTGCGCGCGCGTGTGTGTGTGAGAGAGGGGGCAGCTCTGACCATGCTGCCCTTCTGCTGCTATCAAAGCCCTCATACACCAAGCCACGCTCTCGCTCACACCTCTCTGAGATTGTTTTTCTCTTTCGCACTCAATAATTCTTTCTCTTTCCACGCCGAGGCAGTGGATTTTCAGCTTCTCACTCCATTATTCAATGTTCCATCCATCCATTCATCCATCTCTCCCTCTCTCCTTCTCCAGAAACGCAAGTTTCACCAGGTATGAAGGGTGAAACTAAAGGGTAGATATATTCAGTTAGGTCAGGTCTTATCAGTATCATCAACATAACATGCATAGTCAAACTTCCACACCTTAATGTCTACGAAATAATTCATAAATCACTAAAAACAATCATGTAATCAACTATGTAAGTTAAGAAAGAAGAATAAAGTCCATTCTTCATCATAGAAATGAAAAAGTGAACTCATAACTAATAAAACACACCTCTGAGCCTTTGCTGTTACAGTTTTGCTTGGTCTAATATGACCAATAGCTTATGGCAGCTAACTCTAGCTAATATTATTTATCAAAAGGTCATGTGGACAGTCTTAGTAGTTAGTACAATACAGAAGAAATTACAATTAAATCTCTAAAACATCAGAAAGTGTACATCTATTTTCAATATTTCTAATCTGCCGACTTCACAAGAGGAAAAAGAATTGGCGTCTGGTAACAGCCTTGATATTCTCCAATATGAACACAAAGTAATGGACATCCAACACTGCAAAAATGACGACCTCTTGACATTTTGCTTTGCTGCTACATGTGCTGTTGGCGAACTCAGTACCCAGCCATACATTTTGGATGATTTACTTCGGGGCTGACCTTTACGGACCCTTGTGGCTACATTCATGCAGAAAGTAAGAATTTGTAAGTGTGACATATCATGATTTAGGGCCATGTTTTTGGTTAATATTCAAATGCTATATGGCCTGAGTCTGGAATCATTTGTATAAATGGGTATGACTCTAACCCATAAGTTAAAATATCTAATGAATGCTACTCATCATCCATGGTAAAAACTTTTTTAGTTTTTCTCAAAGTATTCTGGTGATCATTTCAGCATTCTATCAGTCCTCACAAAGCTCTTTTACAATAGTAACACCCATTTGTTTCCATTGATTGCTCTCTCTGTCACATCTCCTTAGGCCAAATGTAAAATTGGCCTCCTATCAGCTAATTCTGCAGCCAGCTGGGAAGCTCACTCCGAAAAAGGCCAGTGGCTCCAAGTGATCATGGGTAAAGTGTTTCTGTCCTCCACCGCTGTCCTGAACCCATCCTCTATCAGCTCCTGGCTCTTTATCCTGTGTAGAAAATGTCACTATTTTCCCCTCGCCAAATTAGCTCATGGATCAGCTCTCTTTCCTTGGATACGCTCCCTCGTTCTTTTCATTCTGCTGTCCTGAGGCTCTCTGGGTCAGAACCGTCAGCACAGTCTGGGTGGTTTTGCTGCCGCTGCCAGAAGTGTTGACTGGAATCATGGTGGGTTCCCCCGGCATTCTTACTGTCTACTGGAACGTAGACAAGACTTACCGCTCCAAGTACTCAAGACCAGGATCTTTGGGCCTGGCCTGGCTTCAGCTAAAACACTGATGCCTCCAAAGTGTACACATATTTTTAAACCAGGTGACAGGTTGCTACTTAGCATAGAAATCCGGCACAGGAAATGGCTTATTTTCTACACATACACTGAACTAGTTTCTAACCTATCATTGCCAGCATTGTTGTTAAACTGGTTTTCACCATTCCTGTGTTCAGGACTCTTTTGGGTGAAAATGGCTCAATGATGTAAAGGGGTTAGTAGCACCTCCCCCATACATGCAGGTAGTTTTACAGACTTTCATCAGAGACTCCTGGGATTCACTTCTGATAATCTGCTGTTCAGACAACATTAGCACTCAAGGAGTTATTTTGAACCCCAGGAGGTCCCCAGCCAGAGGGAGAGCATTTGCCAGGCTGCACAGCTTGAGTGGCAGTTGCTCCAAGGGTGACGGCCACAATGAAATCGCCAAGGACTCTTCAGCAGAGAAGTGAGTAACGTTAAGTGCACCAAACTTCATTGAAAAAAACAACAATTTAAGATAATAATAAATGATCATCCAAGTTGCTTCCCTTACACCTACAAACAAGGCCTATTTTAAATTGTGCTTTCTAATACGGGAGTTTGGCATGAGCATTGTTAACTCAGAGGCTGTTCAGTTGGTTGCTTTCAGCCTCTTCAGTGGACTCACCCCCAGCATTTCAGAGCAGACAACACTGGTTATTTTTCCTCAATTTTTAAACCTAATTTTACACACTTGGCTTGCTTTTTGTCTGAGTCATGAACAAAATATGCTGACAAGAGATCAGCTCTCACAGCCCCAGCCATTGCTATAGTTGTTGGAAATGACAAACTGGCTTAAAATCAACTGCCTTATTGATATATTTGACCAATGGTCTATCAGATCTAAAACTACCATTTCTGAAAAAGTTTTTTATTTGAAGTGTTATCAGTATTTTTTAAAGGAAAGACTGACATTTTGGGAAATATACACGAGGAGATAAACACCAATCACACAGTAAATATGAGTAAGTAAAACCATTTCCAAAAATGCCAAACTATTCTAATAAAGATGCTACAATCACCTCAAAATCCCCTCTCTTTAGTCATGTCTAGCTACACTTTTAACTGCCCAACAAAGGCAAAAAAGCAGTTTTTGAAGTAAATGAAAGCATTCTACAAGTAAAGACCTTTTCCTGTAGCTGGATGAGATCACAGCTGTATAATATTCTCACATGTCTGAATCTAAACCAACTCAGCACTCTTCTAAAGAAGTCACCACAGCCTCCTTTCACCTCATTTCACCCCATTAATGTGGCTTAAAGTGTTAGGAGAAGCAGTTAGCCCTCCTGACTGCACGTACACCTAATAAAAAGTCGTAAACCAAACCAAACAGACAAACCCGAGCAGGCGGGCCCACGACTCCACCTCATAAGCTCATATGATGGTCCCGGTGCACATGTCTTAACGACATCATTAACGCAATAATGGCCATTGTTTTACAGTAATTATCCATGCCGTGTTATTGAAAGGCTCATTGATGATGATGATGATGATGATGATGATGGCGAGCTCATAAATAAAGCGGCAATAAGACTTTATGAAGAGCTCTCTGTGACCACTAAAGTGTTACTGATGATGGAGCGATGGAGATTGCCAAGTCTATTCAGAAAACCCAGTTGGCACACTGGTGGTGTGACTGTGAGTGTGTGTATGTGTGTGTATGTGTGTGTGTGTGTGGTCTGTCATAGGCTACTTTTAGGGACATGGGACCACTTAATTGAGGATGACTTGTCCAACTGGGGACAAAAGCTTTATCTCCAATTGGGTAATAGTTGATTTTTGGGTCAGTGGTTAAGGTGAGAGTTAAGGTTAGGCAAAGAGTGGTTAGGGTTAGGGTAAGTCTCCAAGAAATTAATGGAAGTCTATGCAATGTCCCCAAAAGTGACCATGGTCTGATGTGTGTGTGTGTGTGTGTGTGTGTGTGTGTGTGTGTGTGTGTGTGTGTGTGTGTGTGTGTGTGTGTGCGTGTGGTCTGTCATAGGCTACTTTTAGGGACATAGAACCAGTTAATTGGGGATGACTTGTCCAACTGAGGACAAAAGCCGTGTCCCCAATTGGGAAATAGTTGCTTTTTGGGTCAGGGGTTAAGTTAAGGGTTAGGCAAATAGTGGTCATGGTAAAGGTAAGGGTAAGGCATGTGTATGTAATGTTCCTGAAAGTGACCATGGTCTGATGTGTGTGTGTGAGTGTGTGTGTGTGTGTGTGTGTGTGTGTGTGTGTGTGTGTGTGTGTGTGTGTGTGTGTGTGTAGCTGGAAAAAAAGCAGCAAAAATGTGATGCCCCCTGCTCTGTTCTCTTTGATTATTAATTTTTTGTATGTAAGTATGATAATTTTTAAGGTGATGCCTTGTTATGCTGGCCTGAAGTGGCCCAAAAACACTCATTAATGCAGGCTGAAGGAGAAAAGTCAGATACAGCTTTAAATAAGCATTTCTGCGACTAACACCCAGTCAGCGAGCCTAAGCCACTGTTAGGTGTGGCGCTGAAAGCAAGATGAAACTAAAGATTATACTGTGTGGAAGCCTATTCAAACATTCAGCAGTTTAAACTGGCTCTGTTTTGCATTCTGGCTTAAATTTGAGATGAATTCAACATCTATGGCGCTGTGTTTTCTTCATTTGGAATTGCTTCAGCTCTGATTCACACCTCTGCTTTCCTCTCCACAGCATCAGCCACTGAGGAACATGTAATATTTCAATCAATTTATATGTTTATTTAGTTATCAGTTCACTGCTGAAGTTTACTTAAGTTTTATTTCATTAGATAACAGAAAATGGAGATTGCTCATTGATAAACAGTTAGCATAGACAGCTAATTTTCATTTGTTGTCCCTGGCTGAACATTAACAAAAAAAAAAGCACCCTAGTTCTCAATAGAGTTGTTTCATGTGCTCTCAGTGGGATAGCAGAAGGAGTTCACCTGTGGGAGCGCCAGCAGTCAGAGCAGCTTAGATATAAGTGAGCTGGCCAGCTGTGGCGGTCCAGCTTTAGAGCTGCTGGATATACGATCAAAGCCTGTCCAAACACATCGGCTGCTTTTATTAGACTAAAACAAACAGCCAGCCACTATCTCAGGTACACACACACACACACACACAAACACATACACACCTGTCATTTCATTACTGAAGCAGCCTGCTGTTTGGTGGGGGAGGGGGGCGCGAATACCAAGCTAGTGATGATCCTGTATGGAGTCGGGTTGTGTGTGTGTGTGTGTGTGTGTGTGTGTGTGTGTGTGTGTGTGTGTGTGTGTGTGTGTGTGTGCGTGTGTTTCTTCTCCACAGCTGAGAGCGAGCGTGCTGCAGGTACCAACAAGAGGATTAGTCCCAGTTTCCTGCTGTTTCTACTGTACATGCAAACACACAGGGGAGGAGAGGGGGGCAGCCTAGGCCTTATGTGTATGGTGTATGTGTGTGTGTGTGTTAGTGTATGTGTTTGACCATGTGAGTACTCCATCCTAACTTCATCCTCACATGTGCCCAGATTTCCTATCTAATGGAGGGAAACGTTTTCTGCTTGTTTAATTTAAATGTGCAGGCTGAAACTGACAGAAAGAGGATAAAAAGTAGAAAATGAAACAATCTCGAACACCTAATGACTACATGTACGAGTTGTCATAACTGTGTGGTGTTGACAAGGCAATTTTCTCCTCTCTTATCTGTAGGGATATGACATGTTGTTCTATTAAAGTGTAATTAACATGTCACATGCTCGTCCAAAACCCCAATTTCCTACCTTTTTACCTCTGTCTTCATCTCACCTCCCTTGTTCTCTGCCTTCCTATCTCTGCACTGGCTTAGAATAGTATTAGAATGGCTGACATAAGGTTAAAACATCAATTAATGCTCACTAATGAAAGAGCATTATTCTTCTCAATCTGAGTCCTTTCATTACTCGCTACTTTTTTTCTACTCTGTGTCAACCCTCTGCTTTTTGTCTTTTGCCATATTCCTTCTAACTTTCTTATTAAAAACTTTTTTTTTTTTTGCTAGATAGACAGTGGTTTGAGTTGTTCTTCTGCTTAAGGTTTTTGCATAACAGTAACCGTTATCCACCACTTACATCACATCTATAATATATCTTATTTATTAATTATCATTAGTCATTTATTTATCATCATATTTATCTTATATTTCAACCCTGTGCAATAAGACTTTGCACTGTACTACTTCCTATTTCTGTAGAATTATCCAATGTCAAGTACAATGCTAACACTGCAGGTCATATATGTACATGTCGTAGGTATGTATCGTGTATATGTGTATATATCTTTAGTTTTTAGGTTTTTGTGGCTCACTCACTAGCATCAGTAGGATTGGAAACTGTAAATGTCTATACAATACTTTATATCAATCCAAACAATAGTAGCTGAGATATTTTAGTCCAAGTCAATGACTAGCCGACATCCCCATCTCTAAAGCCACAACACATTTGCACAATAGCTAATTAACAATACACCCAATGCTGCTACTGTACATGTCTTTTAATGGTGCCCAAGCAGTATGGAGCCTGTGATTGGATGACAGAAAAGTTTCTTAACATTAGAAGCAAAAAACTTTAACTACGGAGGAAAAGTCACATTACATACGTTGTGGATAGCGCTGCATTAGAAAAAAATGGTGCTAGGAAGTGAGGGTAAAGATAGAGAGTGAGAGTGTGTGTGTGAGTGTGAGTGTGTGTGTGGTAAATGGACTGTATTTATATAGAGCCTTCCTAGTCTCCTGACCATTCAAAGAGCTTTACACTACATGCCAGCATTCACCCATTCACACACCCACACATTTATACACTAATAGCAGAGGCTGCCATTCAAGGTGCCAACCTGCTTATCAGGAGGAGTTTCTAATCATTCACACACACACACACACACACACACACACACACACACACACACACACACACACACACACACACACACACACACACACACACACACACTCACACACACACACACTGCTGGCACAGCCTTCAGGAACAATTTAGGGTTCAGTATCTTGCTCAAGGAGACTTTGACTTCATGGACGACCTGCTCTAACCTCCTTAGCCATAGCCAGCCCTTGTGTGTATGTGTGTGAGAAGACAGAGAGGTAGATAGTAGAACACTCCCTTGAGGCTATGAAATCTCTGCCAGCTATTGTTTCCTGTGGGTCTACTTTCACAGCTTAGTCAGAAGCAAATCCAGAAGGACATCTTCTCTCTTCCAGCTGTTTGCAGTTGTGGACGTGTCTCGCTCTTTCGCAGGAAGAATGTTTTGAGGAAACGTCTTCCAGATGGCCGGGCACACGGCCTCGTTCGGCCACGGTGTGAAAATGATCCGACTTCTATACGTGCGCTCAGACACAAGCCAAAAACACGCCTTGACATGTGTGCAGCATATCAGTACTGCAGTCCGTGCACTGCGGGGGTGCATGTGCTCACTGCATGGCATAATGCTGTATACATGGACACATGCTTGCACAGTTGTCCATTTTCTAGTTCATTTCAGACCAAATCAGATAGTAAAGCTGAGTTCCTGCACCTCAACATCCTACTTCCTCTCCTGACAGATAAAAATTAGGAATCTTGTCTTGCATATACAGAATGAGAGAGAGTTTGGTTTAAATTAATTACAGGCACACTATAAGAAATAAATCTATTTTGACAAGTCATTTAAGTGGCCTAATCTTAGTCTTAACCCCAATATCCACTGGACTCAGCTGCATCATGTTCCATATCTGCAACAGCTGCAGCTGATGATCTGCTGCTACTCTGCCCAGTGTGCCAATTTCCAGTAGACACTTTAGACACTGGCTGTGTGTTTTCCTGTCGTCAGGGCAACTGTCATCTCTGAAGCATGGGATTCACTTGTAATGTGAATGTATATGAATTCATGTATTTACAGACAAATGACATAATGCTTTCCACTGCAATTCGCTGTGTTTACAAGAACATAAGTAAGCAGATTAATCTGAGACACCAACTTCGGGGAACATGTTTGAAAACTTACTGAATTTAACTGCATTAGTGATTAAAGACTTTAACTCTATTAGTGAATAACTTTTTCTTTTCCTTTTATATAGTCAAATAAAAAACTATTCTAGGGGTTATTTTCTTAGTTTCAGTTTCAATTTAACTTTGGAACTGAATTCTTTTTCAAAATAGGAGGATGAGTCATCGCTCAGTGTAATCACCTTCCCTTTCATCCCTCCACTCAGCTGTGATTTCCCCTGTCTGACATCTTTTGTCACGCACATGTGTACTTGGACAAGCGCGCACACACACACACACACACACACACACACACACACACACACACGTCTATACATAGCCGAGCCATTGACAAGCTATTGGAAATGTGTCGTCTTAAGAACAGGCTGTTTGAAGATGCGTCTGAGTCACTTCCAGTGGACGCTGTGTGGACCGTGTAACAAAGCGTTCTCTCCCTCTCTCCCCCCTTCGTTTCCTGTCATCTTTCTACTGTCACTATCTAATAAAAGGCATTAAACACTAAAAGAGAACCTTTTAAGAGAGGCCTTTTCTTTTCAGTGCAAATCATCCATCCATCCATTATCTATAAGCGCTTATTCTTTGCAGAATCACAGGGGGCTGGCAGCTATCACAAGGCTCAATGCAAACTATGTTTTATGAATTTATTTGCCTTTTTGAAAGTGTAGCAATAAAAATGACACATTTTAAGTGTAGCAGACATATTTTAAGCCAAATAGAATTGCAAGACTGACAGGACTTGACCTAACAGCTTCAGGATTATGATATTTAAGGTGTAAGGATGACATATATATGAGTTTCATAAGGCTTTAATGAGACAGCAGTGAGCAATTTAAAATATATATATAGCACCTTTATCATTTTCACTACGATCGCACCTGAACTGCTCATTGCAAGTGAGTGTGTGGAGTTTTGAGCTATTGCTTGTCATTACACACATTTTCTCTATGCTGGACTCCTTTTGTTAAAAACTCTCCACACAGTTCTGTTTACCAGCATGCAACTCAGCACAACAGTTACTCTCACATCCAGAAAGCACTCATGCAAGGGGCGGAGGTTTGGTTTTTTAACTTTGGCAGGGACGTGTTTTGTCAGACGGCCAAAATAATTGTTTGTGTGCTTTCTATCGTTCTTTTTTCCCTCTTTCGCAGGCACGCATGAGGACCTGCATATAAAGCCAGACTCTGCAAAATGTTTACATGACTGAAACCTGAAACCGGATTTGTAACATGTATCCGTTGAGACTCTACAGCTTTGTCCCTCTTTCACTTTGTTCACTGATATCTTTGAATCATCTCTTTGTGTATTATATCTGTCATCAGAGCTCACCTGTCTGTGAGGAATTGGGACCATTTTAATGTATTAATAACAGCATTACATTTATCATGGTGATTTATGGATTATAACATCTTAGCTAGTCATTCTATAATGATTAAACACACTGTGTATTATTAGCAATGTCACACTTTTAAATGTTGTCTAATTAGGCCCAATCAATTTTTAAATAATTGAGCACTAATGCAGCTTAAACCTCTTATCATGTCAACTTTCCACGACTGAGCAATGCTGAGTAAGGTGTTTTTATCTATGCATGCAGCAGAATGGTGCTCATTGAAGTCTAATTTAAATGTGACGACAGTGTGCATGCGTGGAACAAAAAGTTTATCCACACTGACTGCTGCTGAGCTGACTGTGTGAAGAGTTTAGTGGACTCAGTAGAGAATAATACGAATAACCAGTTACTAAAAATTACAAAAAAAAGCTGCAAGTCAACGAGGTGTTAGACTCTTCAGGGGACAGTTTCAACTATAATTGGGTTTAGGGGTTAAGAGGCCGATTATGAGCAACAAAGTCTGCTTTTCAATTGCAGCTTGGGACTTCTGCTGCCCATTTCCTTCAACTCATTAAAACTGCAGAGGCTTTAGATTTGAAATAAAGTGTCTGACAACATTTGCCAGTTATATGTAATTCATTTCACCTGAAATCCACACTTGCACCTGGGAGGTGACTGATGATCTGGAACCCTTAGGAGCGAGAAATCTTTTTCTAATAAAGTGGAAAAAATGGACAATAACCATCATTTAAAGCAGCTACACATACTGTAGATATCTGGCTACATCTCTTGTTCTAGTTATTAGTGACTGCAGGAAATGGAGAGGTGGAAAATAGAGACATGAGCGGGCCCTCGCTCTAACGAAACGCAATGAATTATCCATCGCCGAAGCACGTCATTGATTTCTTCATTCCGCTTGTGTTTGTCAGTCCTCAGCGCTCTCACTCAGATCTATATGTACCTGGAATGCTTACATACAGATTCCAACAGTGTTTTCTGACATGGTGTGACCCCAGTGAACTGGTTCTGTATCAAACCACTTCTGTTAAGAGTAGACTGCCCTGCCATCCTCCTCTCATGGGTGCTCTCTCTATCTTTCTCTCTCTCTCTCTCTCTCTCTCTCTCTCTCTCTCTCTATCTCCTTCTCTCTCTCTTTTTCGATGTGTCTCTCTCTCCAGGCTGTGAAATATGCATGAAAGAGGGAAGTGAGGAGGTGGTGGAGGTGGGTCGATTAAGTATTTACAGCGCCCCGGACCATCTGGACCGAGGGAGAAAGAGGAGAAAGCAAAAAGAGAGAGAGAAATGAGAGGAATTAGAGGAGTGGAAGTGAGGATGAGGATGAAGAGGGGAAATGAAACACACTGTCTCGATTAAGCCCAAAAGCGTATGTTTCTACTTTGTGGCTCTGTCTCCTGGTTTGGTTTTGGGTTGGGGGCGGGAGGGTGAGGGGGTAAAGGGGTGGGGTGGGTGATCTGAACCCCAGGGAGAACTAATCATCAACACATTTGTAACCGTGGAATAACCGCGTGTATGTTTTAGTGTGCGTACACACGCCCACGTCTGAAGCAAACTGATTAAGGAGGCATCAAAGTGGGGAGCGGGTTGGAGCTGCTCTGCTTCCCTGCAGCCAATAAGCCTCAAAGCAGCAGCGGCAGCCGCTTCAAAAACACTGAAATAAATTGAAACAAAGATACACGATCAAATGTGGAATGAAGTTACTGCTTTCACTTAATATTTCACGTCCTCTGTAAACTGCACTAGTTTGTCTGATATACCGCACGTCCTTCATTTGAGTTCACACATTTCTATTTAAGCGATGCACTGTGAATTTTAATTTCCCTTTGGGATTAATAAAGTGCCTGTCTGCCTGCACTGCAGTACACTTCTCATAATGTGACTGAGTTCACCTTTTTTTAAATTGAATGCTCCATTTTTTGATACTATTGCTTTGTCTGTTTTATTGATGTTGGGAATCCTTCTTTCCCACACTGGTTTCGACCAATGAATGCGGGAGAAAAACAATGCATTCTCTCGCTGGGAGATGTAGGAGAGTAAAGCCTGGAAATGAGTTCAGTATTACGCTGTCCGATATTGGTTTTTAAATTCATTTGCAAGATTTAACTCGCAACATGGGATGGTTTCCTCTTGCATTGCTTCTTTATGTGTTTTGTCATGAACATTGGAGAGGACTGGAGGACTCTCACATGTATCTGCACTATGTGATCGGAGCACTGTTTTTAATATACAGTATGCTATATAGACCCAGGGCTCAGTGCAAAGCTGTGTTGATACTAAATAGATTATACTGGCAGAAAAGCTACTCAGTGTGTGTTTGCTGCCCCTAGTGGTTGATACATGAGTAATCTAAAATATATAAAATGTATGTACAGTATAAACAAAAAAGAGAAATGGTTACAAACTCCATACACTAAGAGATTTGACTGAAATTTCCAAAACACTGAGTTTAAATTATTACTAAATAACTCATTTTAATTAAAAGTAGAAACCAATGTAATTTCTAATGTTGCTCAACAGATGTATATTGTCTGTGCTGCATTGAAGGGATGGCCAACTGTAGGATTTCCCATAAACACTGTTGATTAGTGTTGCAAAAACAAGTATAATGTGGCTGCCAGACATCTTCACTGTTTACTGTAATTATACACCAAATTAACCTGTGAACTTTTTTCTTTTTTTTTTTTTTATGTTGACCTGCTTTAAAAGGATTGCGCAATTTTCCTTCTTGTCATTTGTTTGGTATAACAGGTTTGTTTGCTACCATGACACAGCTTCCCCACGGGAATCATCAAAGCTTCAACTTCCTGCATCGTCACTTATCATCTCGCTGATTGCTCTGCCTCTTGAACGCAGCTTTGAAGAGCGGCTTTGTTACAAACAGAGACAACGTACATTTACAGTGTGAGTCCATGTGTAGAGGAGGTGTAGAAAAAAGGATAGGAGGAGAGATAGAAGAGGTGTGTGGATATTGGCTGTCTGTCAGAAGTGTGATGCCCCCTGCTGTTCAGCTTAAAGAAGCCCTGGAGGCTCTTTTCGCTCTCGTCTCTTTCCCGCCTGTTCAAGTCTTGACAATTGATGTCTGGCGGGCATACACAAGCCATCCAACACACATAAATACACTGAAAACACACACACACACACATACAGCAACAATAAATAAAGTACACACACTCACACAATATCTATACATGTCGGATATATACTAATCTACATCTATAGACAAAATTAGATGCAATTAAAAAAAGTCTATTTCATTCATTACACCTAATTTGGACCAAAGCATTTTCAACTTCAATTAATTGGCTCTGTGGTTCTGATTGGTCAGGCAATTTAGCATATCTGACAATTTAGCTGCCATAACCAACTTACAACTGATGGTAGAGTTTTGTGGAAACGTGGCGCTGTTCGTCTACTGTACGGAGCGTAGAAATGCTGTCCTGTCAGACGATCTCTTCATCCATAATGCAGAGAAGCCCCCCTGGTGCGATGGCTACCAGCCCCCCTCGCCTCTTCAAAAAGATGTGTGAAGATGGCATGAATTATAAATAACCTCTCGACTCCCACACCAACGCCTTGTTTATGTGGGTGTGTGATAACTGAAGGAATTAATGGACACTTGGGTTAAACAACTTCTTAAAAAGGCAAAAAGTGAGGATATAAATACTAAAGATTTGACTCAAAGGCCGATTTTGTGGAGTTTTTTTTACCAATATCCAATCTACCTGGATTCAAGCCCAGGTCATTTAAATTCTAGACTATATCTTGTTTAAGTAAAACAAATGCATGCTCTAATATATGACCTTTTTTCCAATCTAACTTAAGATAAGACATATTTTCAGCCTGAAAAAGCCTCTAAAACAGGATCTAGCCCTTTTAGAGACATTAAAACGCCACTAGAAATATAGTGTCTGGTAATCTGACCACAAAATGACACTCCCTTCCACCCAATCAAATTCAAAATGGACTGCACCGACTGCCTGATATTCAAAGCTCTATGTATCATCTAAAAATAAGAAACACTTGCACTGAGGATCCAAAGCCAAAAAAAAAATTGAAGTGCACATCTGCTCCTTTAGGTTTGAGGATCAAAAAGGTTTACTGAGTATTTCGTGGCTCCACTCAGAGCAACGGAGTCTTAAGAAGAGTTCTATCAGCCTGCAGTCATCACAGTGTTTGGTAATGCGGCGGCAAATCCTCACGTCTTGGTCTAATCTACAAGCACCTTTCCTTCTGTTTACTCTGATGCACTAACTGAATTTGGTCTGTCGTTTTTAAGGCGCAAGTGGGGACCAGTCGAAAAAAAAAGGATGACATCAGGTTAAAACAATGTCTTATTTAAGTGTGTTTGTCAAGTTGCAGACTGGGAACTCAGCAGGGGTCTCATTTCCAGCCTTCAGCTTGCTCTGCCATCTGCCATTGCCAGAAACTCTAAAAGCTTCTGGTTTGTATTGTCTCTACATAAAAATGATGGTAGAGGAAATGCCTTCGAAGTGCTTTTCGGATTGTCCAACAGAATCTGAGAACGTCTTTCCGAAAACACAGTTTCTGCAAGACCAAGGAAGCTTTTGAGGTAGGACTGTCTGAACATGTGCTTGGGCATTAGACTATAAAGACGTACAAGAGACAGAGTTCTGAAAGAGACATCTGGCAGCCAGGAGGACGCTATGACAGCAGGCTTTTTTCATGATGCCATTTGGAACAGGTATAAACAGTCAATGAGTGATGGGTGGAAAACTCCCCCAAAATGCTCTGATAAGACTCAGAGGTTCTGTAGGAGCACACACACTTCCACAGATGTGTAACTATAACACACACACACACACACACACACACACATACACACACACACACACACACAGCAGGATATGTGAGTGTTAAGTGTCCAGTGTTTCTCTTCTCACTTCAGGGGTCTGAACTCTGACTGTTGTAATTCACCTCAGCCAAAGAAAAACACATCGCTGCTGCTACGGCATCAATTATTGACCAAAGCCTGAACACACTGAGACTCCTATTACAAAGAAAGAAAGAAAGCCAGAAAGAAAATAAGTTGCGGTTCTACAGCTTCAGTCATCTTCCTACTGGTAAATGTTCTCATAGTTTTATTATATACCTCAAAGACATGATGCTGTTCACTATAAACTGCCTGGGTAGCCTCAGGTGGCCCATGAGTCACTGCTTTCCTCTCTCTCCCCTCTTGTTTAGGGGGATGTTTGAGGGTTTTTATCAGGCATGTTATAACACTGGACTTTGTGCCAGCCATAACAAAGTGAAGGACCGATATACTGGAGCAACAGGCGTCAATAATAACAGAGCCAACGCTGACGCCAAAGCCTCAGGACAGACAAAACTCTACCATGTCTACGTTTCCCAGCATGCTCTACAAACAGCAGTTACGGTTACAGTTAGAAGGTACGAGCTGGTAACTTTACACTTGACAGCACATGAAACAGTCACAAGTCTTCTCAGATTACGTCTTGTTTAAACTTTGGACACAGGCAGTATAGTTTGTACTGACTGACCTTCCTGACTGATGCAGGTTTTTCTACCTACAAGATAAAATGGGTCATTTGTCAGAACCTTCCAATGACAAACCCATAGGACTTTTAGGTCTTTTCTGAATCTGCCAACCCTATCGTGCCGATCTAGACATTTAAGCCTTCATGGTTTGAAGAAACTAACTTTGAATGTTGGTAGGAGACAGGAAGAAAACAGCAAACAAAAATCACAGGATCTGTACACCCGACCATCCACTGTGACATCCTTCCTCCCTTTTTGTGATGGTACAGCAACATCAGGCTATTTCATGATTCACATGACCACAAGACGTTTCGTGCCCAGAAAATATAAACGTAGGTCTTTTGAAAAAATAATCTGAATGCACGGTCCACTTGCTAGCTGTTTCCCAGAACTTGCTAATTTGTCACAGAGATATAGTTGTTCAGTTGTCACCATGTGTTAGTAGTATTGTGTAGGGATTTTTTCTCTGGATGCAGTTGGAAGCTCCAGGTAAAGCTAGTACGTGGACCTTGTTAAGATTATGTTGTCTACTACAGTACTCCAAGGAAAAAAAACTGAACTTTCATTCTTAAATGTAGGTTGTTAGTGCATGAGCAAACAACTAAATGCTTTCATAGTCTGGTGAGGACTTTATATTATAATATTTTCCATCAACAGCCAGTATTTCTAGAATAATAATTAGTGTCCCACTGTTCCAGTCATAAGAGGGTGAACAGGAAGTGATGAGTTGTATGCCTCCTGATTGTTTGGAATTCAGTAGAGCAGAAGCAGCATTAACAAAAAATGCAGAAACTCATCAACTTTAATTCCGAAGGAGAACACAAGATTATATTCTTGTTTTAAAAAAAGCATTTAGGCCGTGCGTGTATGTGAACTGTTTTTACTACTGTAATTGGTTTATTACATGACACTGATGAAACTGCAAGAGTCCATACAGGTGCCTAACACATTTATAAGTTCAGCTGTGAAGACACATATTATGCTACTTTGTTAGCTGACACAAGACGAGCCTCTAAAGACCACCGCTGATTTAGAAGTTAATTCAGCTTCCCTGGAAAACTTTCCTCCTCTCTCTGTGCTGTTAACTTTCCCCTTGTGTGAAACCTGGCATCTTGATCAACGTCAACTGACAGGGCAAGACGGCGAACCCATTCATCTTTCCCCCCCATCTTTCTCGTTTGATCCTACAGCCCCGGGACTTCAAAGGCTATAGGCCAGTGGATTGTGGCTGTCCGCACACTATGCTGAGCTGACAGCTACAATGGACCTGAGGTGCACCCCACACATAATACCTACTAAACCCTGGGCTGTTTGGTTCATCTTTAGAAACATGCTAATTTCATGGTAATTTCAGCCTTTTTCGGACAATGATGCTGAGAGGCGACTGGCCAGCTTCTTCTGTCTCTGTCGATTTAGCTTCAATTCAGATTCATTTCGACCATTTACTTGTTTTTTTTTTTTATTTTAAGCGGTCTGTCCGGTGGTGAATCTGGAGCATTATTCATGCATTGCAACAATTAAAACATCAACGGGGGAAAGGAGGAAAAATATGTACATTATTCATATCTGTCCTCCAGGGAGACAGACAGTCAGAGCTAATGAGAGGCTGAAGCTTTGAAGTCATGGAGCCCTCAGTGAGGTGAATGGCATGAATTAAGTACCACCATCAGACACGTTTTACTCTTTCACTCTTCTAGACAGCTAATTTTAGCCAGTGTTATGAGCCATGTCTTGTCTATTTTCTAACTTTTTATTATGAAATTTGAATATAATTAAGCCTTCTCTATAAGAAGGTCAGGCTTAGCTATATACAGTAGAAGCATCCTGGGAGCTAGTAGAGAGTCGATGTAGAATAAAGAAGAATATATATATATATTACGAGCACACAAGATACACTTGTTGTGAAGTGGAGTGGAATGGATGAGTAGCTTTTTTCTGCTGCTCAAAGGCGAGGGAAGTGTGAAGTGTTTTTGGCGAGAGGCGGCTTTGCTAAATAGAGGAAGCGCTGCCAGCCAGACTTGACCCCTTTCCCTGGCACTGCCGGTGCCCGCCGTCCTGCCCCTGTGCCATGCTGATATGCTATCTGCCCAAACAGATGCCCGCTCTGGCCTCGCAGCGCCACTCTCCGGTCCCCCACTTTACTCAGAGCAATGCCTGCTGATGTTTTGTCCGTCCTAGCTCTCCGTATCACCCTGGTGTCCTTGAAGAAAGCGGCAGCCGGGATGATAACCGAGACCTGCGCTGACCTCGCTGTTATAAAAAGGGAAGCCGCTCGCAGATGAAAGGTCTGCGTGAGGCCCGACATGACATGAAGGCGACCGACAAGAGGGAACGCGGGTGTAAACGTTTGGCCTACCTCCACAGAGAGCTCTCCAGAACCTTGGTGGAGTCGGCGTGGTAGTACTTCGTCAGGATCAGAATAACCTGTGAGAGAAGGGGAGAAGAGAGAGATACAGGACGTTTAGATGGAAGATAGCACTGAAGAAAACAATTAGCTGGTGACATAATGACAAGATTTTTTATGCATTTATAATCCAATGATACTACAGCTCATTTATACCAAGAATCACATCAAAGAGCATGCAAGAATTCATCTTGAACGTTGCAACCCCTTCTGCAAGCTTCTGCTGTTGTTGCATTCAGTGAGGCAGGCAAAGATATTAGACCTTCACACCTCCACTCCACACCTCTGTTGCCACCATCCAATATTCATCTGAGCCTCCTCCACATTCACAATTTGTACCAACTCTGCTGCTCTTAAGCTCAAAACAGTAAATGTGTTTTTCAGTATCCATACTCATGACTTACACCTGGAAGCTAACAGGACAGCAGGTCATAGTAAAATGCTGTATTCTCTTGTGTTGCATTATTCAATGTAGCTAATTAAGACCATATTGTAGGTTTATGTGATACTTTGAAAATAATTAATAGCTGTAAATTGTAACTGGTCTCCATTTATTAATACTTTTATTGATATCTATTAAAAATGTTTGAACTCAGTGAGGAAAAACAACAAACCCAGGCTGATACAACCATCAGTGTTTAAGAACTCCTCTGGACCCATAAGGTCAAATAAATAAAAAGAATCTTGTTAAAAAAAAATATTTTTCTTTTACAGGAACAAACATTGTTAAGTTTCATGCAACAAGTCTTGAGGGAAAGTTTTCAATCAATAAATAAAGTATATTTATACGCCAATGGTCAATAGACCTGCATAATGGTTGGGCAATATGTAGCCAAGATTTAACTTAATCTCTCCTCTGCTTTGAGATTTCAAGTTAGAGACACTGTGGAGGAACTTCATCTGCACCGCTGCTGGTTTTATGCTGAGTTTTGTTTGAGGGGGTTAGAAAAAACTATTACACTGAACAAATAATGCTCTTGTTTGCCGCTTTGATTCAACACAACGTTCACACAGGGCTTTCCTCAGACTTCCTCTGAGCCTCTTGTTCAAGCAAAATTATGAATTTTGCTTAAATGCATGTTACTTGTGGCGTTTTTTTTTTAATAATATCTGTATTGTAAGGAAAATGCAGGTACGTTTTCAGGTTATGGAACAAATATCATTGCAATATTTCATAAAAAAACAACATGTAGGAATGTATTATTCATATGAGCAAGACATGGTGGTTCAGGGCAAAACCCCATGCATGTACAGTGGATCAGAGACTCTTGTCTTTTATATTTCTGAGAACTCCTGTTCTTGACAGCAAGGTCTGCTGGGATTTGCGTTGCCATGGCAAGAGTGCCAATGGGTCAGGCAGCACAGTGGGGCTTAGAGGTGTGATTGACAGGCTGGCTTGCAGTTCTAGGTAGTGGAACGAGTGAAAAACTGGGGCCTGCCTTCAGGCAGAGGGGAGTTGATTGGCCGAGGGGTGCTGCCCAGGGGCAGCTGCCAGCAGGCAGCTGTGTTTAAGGTGGTTGCTCCCAGGGAGTCACACTGCTAACTTCTGTAACATCTTAATGTGGAAAGCAACCATCATATTCTCTGTGATGCTGCACAATTATGGCTCTTATTTTAAGACTGCAAGTTTTCTCTGATTTTAGGTGACTTGTAGAACTACTGCAGGGACATTTTACAGTGTGGGTGGCCTCTGGGAAAATGAAAGAAAACTAACAATTTCAGGAGGAAAATATTTGGTCAGTTTGTGTTGTTTTTGTTCTTATCACCTGGCTCCTCATGTAAGCCCACATATACGGGGTGACAGAGTGTGTATTGTACCCATACTTAGATCTGTTGTCACTGGCATGTCCAAGCTTGAATGCTGTAGAACTGAAAATGCCCTTCTGTGATAAAGTTGTCTGAATCTGAATCAGATAGGGTGAAAGACACTTGGTTGCATGCCCACATATTTTTCTAAAATCTATGTTCATCCTATCAGAACGTCTTATAAAACATTCCCTCTAGCATGAAGAGGTGCCCAAAGCTTTCACGTTGCCCTCTAGTGTCAGGTCAAGGCAATACAACCTGTTACAACTGCTTGCAGATCATTTTTAGAAAGCCTTCATCTGAGGCATAGTCTTTAATTGTGTCTTAAATGATTTTTTCCTCCACAAACGCAAGGGTTGGTGAAAGCAGAGCGTCACAGCTGGGGACATACAGAATGAGCTTGGAGAGCTCTAGACCAATTTCCACTACACAGACTGCCATCAAAGCTTCTAGGCAGAGTCTCGAGGCGCTTGGCTCAAAGCAGCTCAAACTCAGGACTTCCAGTCCTGAAGCTTGGCTTCCAAATATGTTTATGGAGTCCTGAAAACCGGAACAGAGGATATTTCCCTGAGTGGCAGCCCACTTGCCAGGACTGATAACAACCTCGGTAACAGCTTGAACAGATGCAGAGGCAGCGCACAACCCGCCTTTTCTATGCCTTTAACTGTCAGAAAATCTTCCTTTGTTGATGACGAATCAGGCAGCATCCATATTGGAATCTGCGACCGAGCCGTCATAAGAAGCTCTTCGAGTCGTGCAGCAAGTGTTCCCCGAACGGTCGTCGGCCTGCTGTGACTCAACCGGTGTCTCTGGAAACAGGCTGTCCGCCTCTGCACAGATGTCCTTTTCCTAATGAGACACTGGTGCAAAGCTTGACACTCTTACCAGGCAGGCAGAAAGGCAAAGTAACAGCACTAGTCCCCTGACATAAGGATTAGATCTACCATGCTGCACACTTAGTACTTTTGCCTCCCAAAGCTAGTCTTGGTTTTGTTTCTCTTTAAGCCTCCAGTCGAAAGGCTTTAAACCATATTTTTGTAGGTTTTTGCAATTAATATTTAATATTTACACAACCCACATATATTAACACTCATTTGGAGATGTATTCTGGTCACCTTATGAATACAATTCCAATTTTCATTTTCCTTTTAGCTCTGATTTGATTACATCCTGGGAAGAATAAGTGGTTCTTTAGCCGCTGGGTGCTACCTTTGTCTGGTGTTTAGTGCTGAGTAGGTAGAGCTGCCTGCTGCTACTAGAAGCCAGGTTAATGAGAGATGTGGTTTCACCCCTATGAGCAACATGATTCATATTACATCATAATGGTTTGATCCATTTAAGATTAGGGCTGCTTTAAAGTAAATCATGCTTCTGCTGAAGAGTCCAGTCTAGACCTGCTCTTGGTGAAAACAGCCTAAATCTATCATTAGACCTTTGTGTCACTTAATCCCATCCTCAGTCTTTATGCATGTAAAGGTCTCAGTCATCAGTCCATGTGCCTCATGAGGCTGAGGTATGCATCATTCACCTAGATGCCAATACCAATAAAATATTCTGCCTCTCTATCCACATGTTGTGTCGGTCTTCAAGGCCTAATTTCTGCTCGACTGGAAAATGATTTTTCTTTGGGGATGAAGTGGACAGGGCGAGGATGTATTCAGCCATAAATCACTACTGGCAGGAGGCAGAGAGAGTGTTTATTTGGCAGCAGTGTACCTAGCCACACTGACAAAACTGCTGAACAGCACAGAAGCCAGATTCCTCTGTTGCCTCTAGTGTACGGAGTGGTGCAGAAGACTTGGCAGTGTCTAACCTAGAGCTCATTGGACTAAAGGGCAAAACTGGCATACTCTGAGAAACAAACCAAAAAAAAATCTTTTTTTTTTTTGGCAATAAAAAGCCGCGTCAGTCCGTTGTAATTCAATACAAATAAATCACAGAGTCCTACTTAGAGTCAACAAGGATTGGGAAACATGTCAAGCTGAAGCGAACAAAGTCTGGAAGCTCTTTTTTTCATGAGCAATGACAGAAAGAAGTCTTTTTTTCCTCTTTAATTTAGATGACAAATTGCGAGGAAGTTTGTGATGAACTCTGTGACCTAATCAAACAGTGCCAGAGGAAGCGTTGCTCTATTGTAGGTGTCTTGTAATACCGCAACCGCATAATCAGCCACTGTGGGTTTCTTGTTTGTAAGCCGGCAGACAATTGAGGCTAATGGCTTTTATTGGGGAAAAGTCAACAGGGTGGTCAGGACCCCCGGATGACTCTTTACAGGAATGACAAGAGACCCCATTGAGACGCGAGCTCATGGCATGGAGTCGACCATGAACTCTGGGGCTTGACAACCGATGTTTGTCCCCCGGAGACATTCCCATCAACTGTGTGCGAACGGAGTGCTATCAATCAGCTATTGAGGAAAGTAAAAATGTGAAAGCAAGAAAGAGAGTTGGAAATGTGGGGGAGGGTGGGGTGGGGTGGTGGGGGGGGTTGCCCAAAGACAGACAGACTCCGAGGCTCTGGAGGAAGAATGCAGTCATTCATTTTTAAAGCGAAAACAGTGAAATACAAGTACTCCATCGAAGTGTATGACACCCACCACCACCCCACGCCCCCACGCCCCTTCTTCATCCCCCCCAGGGGCGCTTCACATTCTCCAGAAACAGACCACACACATAAACAATTCATCACAGTCTAGAATAAAAAGGGAGAGAGTCATTTTTTGTCTATTTTCTTAAAAAAAATAAAAAAATTGGAGCCCAATTTATATTCTCGAGGCCACAAAAGCAAATTCCACGCCGATTAAATTTGGGGAATGACTTTGCAGTGACACTTTGACGCCGTCTCTGTCTCGCTCTATCTCAGACACACACACACACACACACACACACACACACACACACACGTGAATACACAGGCACAATGAGGGTGCATGTGTACACCAGCTTTTTTTCTCTTTCGTTATCTGTAACCTTGACTTAAACCTCATTTAAATTCTTTCAGGGGAATTTTTTTTGCCTTCATTTGATACAGTAGAGCATCAGACAGGAATTCTTAGGTGAGAGACAGAGACAGAGAGAGGGAGGGAGGGAGGAAGAAGACATGCCAGATTCTAACGAGGGATGTTGAAGTTCCATTGTATGCTATTCTGGGAGATGTCAGTGCCAGTGCTTTAGTTTATTACTAAATACCTGCTAAACTAATGGTAATTTGTGTCTTCTCGTTTTGTTTGTTTACATCATTTCTCTCCAAAAGTCTGTAAAGGCAGCAGTAAGTGTTTTCTGCTCTCTGAGAATTCTTTATGCAACACAATCATTGAGCGTTGCAGGTTGGCTTGATAAAGCAGGAAACAGCTAGCTGAACCCTTATTTTTGGGTTCACTTCTGCTCAAAACAATCATGCGTGAGCAGTTTGACCAAGCTGGAGCTGAACTTTGTCTCCTCCTCATTCAGACAGGAATTCTCCGTCCATCCTCTGTGGGTGATTTAAAGGTCGCTTGCTGCATCTTCTGTTTTCCTTTTATTCCTTTCTTCTGTGCAGTAAGGTGCAACGGTACCCAGCACAGCTATCTGCAAAACCATTGCGCCCTCACCCAAATACAATTGAGGTGAGAATTTTGTTCGTGGTGCTCGCTGCAGTAAAAAACTGCAACATTCTTTATTTCCAGGAACACAATGGCTGTTTGTATGGATGATTCACAGATTTTGGACAGTTTTCAGTTGAACTATTTTCTACCAAAACAAAAAAACAAAAAAAAAAGTCCCAATTAAATCTGTTGACAGGGTGGTCTTTTCTCTTTTGTGTGTCTCTCCTGTGTTTGGGTAGAAGTAAAACTCAGAGAAAAATAAACAGACCAAAACTATCTGTATGGCTAGATAGCTCTAGGGTATTTGAATGGCCTGACCCTTTAAATAAGTGACAATTAGGTTGTCTGTTCTTATTCTCGAGTCTGAAACCAAAACTGGTGATCCAAAGGACATTTCAGGGCCTGTACCTCCCTCTACACCCCTTTCCTTGCTCGCTTAGACACACACAAATACGCTTATATAAAATAAAGTGCTTCATTCATCTGAGTGTTCCCCATTACCCCCCCCCCCCCCCCCATCCTTCCTATTCAATGGCTGCCCTAATGCTTCAGGACACCAGCCGCCACTGAGTAGTCACATCTGGTTGGAGTCGTGTCTGCTTTGGACCTTGACCGCACTCTTTATCTGAATCCGGCCGGTGACCCGCGCGCTCGTTACCATTTTAACAGTAGTTTGAGATTGCCACCATTCATTAAACTGCTCAGGCGGAGAAGAGGGGAGGGCAATTACATGGACCTTTGCTTCTGCTTCCCCCGTGCTCCGTCCGCACAAAAGGCTCGTCGCCTCCGCTGACCTCGCTCGCAAGGGTCCGTCCATCCACTCAGGTGGAATCGGAGAACATCTGGATAACAGACCAACTGCGGTAGGTAGTAGGGAGAATTGTTTGGACATTCTTTTATACACTTCACATACATTATGATACCTTAAAAATGGAAAGTGGTTTGGTTTATGCTTGCTCTGAATGTGTCATTTCTACGTTTTCATTACCTTCTTCGCTTCTACCTATTCACCCCTGGGTTTTTTTGTCGTTTTCTCCCTTTCTTTCATGTCTGACAGGTCTTTTGCTGTTTCTATCTCCTCTTTTTGATCTACACACTTTCTATAAGTCTCTGCGGGGTTTTCTTCCTCTTTTCAAGCTTCCTCTGTTCTCTCATGAATATCTGAGCAATTGCTATAATTGGGCTCTGATCAAATTGGCGGCCGAGGAGGATGCTGGATCAGTTAAGGCCGGCAATGTTCTCACACATGCATCCTCCCCTGATTCTCTTAAATTATGGGGTGCATCGTACAACAACAAGCTATCTTAGGCAACACGCATTACTGTAATTTCACTTCAAACCCAGAAGGGTATCATCGACACATATTTTAGCCATGTATTCCCAAACAAAGAACATTTATGCAGGCAAATACATATCCCATGTGCATGGCATTGTGAGGGTAGTTTCGTCCATGGAGACTTCGGTAGATTGACTGATGAGCTATCCCGACAGCTAATTGGACCAACAGGACTGAGGGAGCCGAGTTCCTTAGATGTGTGATAATCCACTGTTGGGAGCCCGAGGCCTTTGGGACTGAGAGGAGTGGAGGGGGAGGGAGAAGAAGAGATAAAGAGAGATACAGGATATAGTGGGAGACGGGGAGATAAAAAGAAGATGGCGAGGGACCAGGAGACAAAGAAAAAGGTTGAAAGGAGAAAAAGAGTTGAAGATGGATAAGACGGAGTAATGACGCCGCATGAAACAAAGAGAGAGCTGAGAATTGAAGTTTGAGAGAAATATGAAGAGAAAAGGGAAGAAGTGGAGATGGATGGATGGAGGAAAACGAGAGTAAGGCAATAGACAGAAAAATAGGAGAGGGAGGCTGGGAGGCTGGGAGGCTGGGAGGGTGAAGGCTGTAATGGGGAGGGTAATCGATGAAGCTGGGGGACTGAGAAGAACCTTCTGGCCTTCAAATGTGTCCATTGATGTGATCGGCTTACTGGTGACAAGGCGATGGGGTTCTGCTGGGACCAGAGAACCCAACTTAACCTGGTTCAATCAGTAATCACCGCTGGCCTTTAAGGGAACACCTGATGATGTTCATGACCTTACCAAGACATGAAGTGTTATTCTCCAATGCAGGCAGAGAAAGAGTAGGTTAGATCTGTTCTTCAACAAGGTGAGACTCACTGGGATAGAGGCATCCAATCATATCCACTGTCTATTTTCTTCAGTCTGAGTCACTGTGGAAAAGCTTCTTTGTTGAATTTTGTATTTGTATTCGCACAGCAGAATTACAAGTAGACAAGAGTTGTTATACAGGGGTCTCGTGGCTTTTTTTGTTTCAGTAGCTTGACGTGCTGCAATGTTAAATTTGTTGGGAGCTGTGTTGCTGAAAAGTCCAGACATGTCTGCTCTCTAAACATCATGAAGAAAAGTACTGTAATCACATCTCCATTCTTTTTTAAGTAAGTGTTGACATTTCTGTAATAACAGCAGGGGTTAATAAAGTTTTTTTTGTGCTCTTTATCCATCAGTTCTTTTATCTTGAACTTGCTCAGTGCAACTCAAAAACATGGATTTTGAAATGTGTCTAAGCCTTTATCTTGTCAGTACTTACTTTACACCTACACTGCCTGTTTAATTGGCTACCATGGGGCAACACAACACTGAAATACAGTACCATTACCTTCAAAAAGTGCCTATTTATAGCCGATAAGGAGCACTATGATGCTAAAACAGCGGAACTGCAATGTCAGTTGATAATGTGTTCATTACTACAAGCGACAATTTGTGCATTGTCATCATAAAATACTGACCGTAGCTTTAAAGGGTAGTTAGTGATTCTAATCCAATAAACTGTCAAAATCAGTGAATCAGAGAGTCTGCGGTGTAACCTAGCAGACAGCTGTTTAAATCACACAAATATCCCACCGCGTCAACTTCTTATCAATGAATTAATAAATACAATACAATATTAACAATATAATCTTCTGGTATGTTTCCAGCTGTTGGGACAAATTTGAGTGCAACACCATCAAGGGTAGGATGGCTTACAAGGAGCTGTCTCTACATCCAGACAGGCTGCATTCATTTGGCAGAATGCACTCACATTCTGAGCATTGTTTTTGATTTGCTCTCTTTTTTGAATTTGCACCGACTCTTGTCTGCCAATCAAATCAATGTGCATTGCTGTGAGCAAGGCAGGTGGCCATGTCATCAGACAAAAACGCCTTTCATTGCTGGAAATGAGGATAACAATGAGGTTTTCACTGCCTGGTTTACATTTATTTTTTAGGACTATATTGCCCAGTTTACAACATTTGTTAAAAAAAAGTAATCAAAGGTGACAACTTGAAGTAATTAAAATAGTTAGATTACATATTACAATTTTAACAGGGTAACTGGTCATTTGTAACCGATTGTATTTCAAATGTAACTTTCCCAACATTGCTCTAAGGGGACCAGATAATCACTAACTGGGGTAAACTCTTCCTTTAATCTTGTGCACATTACCACCATATGCACCAGACATGCCGAAAAGACTCGGAAGCATCAGAAAGCAGCTGCCTTTTGAATACAGACACGGAATGATGAACTGTGATGTGACTATTTCTTTCATGCAGGCTGTTGCAGAATGAAATGCTGATGTCTCTGCGGACCAACGCTTGGCGGTGTCCCATCTGAAAGTCGGAATTAGAAGGAGAAAGATGGCCTAAGTAGATGGGTATTTGGACAGATGTTGAATTGTGTTCCTAAAGCCCCAATAAAAATCTTTCCAGACAGTAATATTAGAAGGAGAAAGTAAACATTGGGTTGAGTGTGGCACAGGTGGAACTGTTGTAATAGTGAGAGAGACCACCTGTGTGAAAGGGAATCTGTAGCCAAGAGTATTGGGGAGTCTAGCTGTCTTTGTATTCTGTCTGTGGAACTCTATCCCCTTTCATTGCAAATTAATTTGTGTTTTTACACCCGGTTACCATGACATCATTCTTTAATATTTCCCCTAAAGACAGAAAAATAAATATGGCTATTAAAATGGCAAGTTTTTCCTTTCTCATTGTCTCCTACTGAGTGTCTTCCTGTTGTCCATGTGTAGCCTCTGCGACTCCACGCAGCCTTCACCCAGTAAGTGGATGGTAACAATTTTCCCTTCTTCTCTTTCAAGCCGAGGCCTCGAGTTACCACATCAAGGACATCAATGATAAAAGATCTTATTGCTAGTGCGTGAAATGGGCCCCATCCTTCTTAGTTTTCTGTATTCAAGTGCAAAAAAATATCAAAGACATCACGGTTGACTCATACTTTCGTTCTCGCACACCATTTCCTAATAATTGAATAGAGATGAATGGAAACATACCCGTAATTTCATTAGGGCGGAATTCTGCACTCGTCAGTTTCATTTAGTTGGATCAAGATTCATTTTGATGATGACGAAGTTGATATTTTTAATAGACTGGTGCTACAAAGGAACTACTTACTTTTCCTTAACACTGGGTGACTCAGAAGATACTGATTAAAAACAGAGGGCTCAGCCAAGATAACACGACTTTAAATCTTTGGCATCACGCAATTTGATACTATCTTTTTTCCCATGTGTGGTAAATGTCCACATCTTTCAAGTTGCACTACGTTGGTTTTCTTTTGAGTTGGAGCTTGAGCCAAAATGACCCGAATGACATCACTATGACAGGGGTTAGGGGTTATTTTCTCAGATAAAGCTCCTCCAGAGCAAGATAGCAGCTGATCTAAATGTGTTCCCCTTTAATAAAGACGCTGGACCTGGAACTTTCTTGACTTCATTATTATGCGTCTCAGCTAAATATATTCAATTATTTCCTGTTTGCTTTCAACAGGCATCTGCATGCAGCTCTGTTTTCTTTGTGTGTTCTGTCCTGGCTACCTTTACTGTCATGGTGGCGTGGACGGAGGATCCTGTCCTGGCTCAGACTTCATCCCCCTTCAGTGGATACAGCTGCTCGCCACAGCTGAACAGCTGTCGCCTCGGCATTACCATAATCCCCGTCCCTCTCCCTCTGCCCCCCCACCCCCTCCTTCTCTCATCATTCCTGTTGCCTTATTTTTTTTTTTGCCTTTTTCTAGTTGTTTTTTGCTTTGTCATAAATGCCTCTCGTCTGCTCTCATGTCCCTTTCTGCACCTTCCTCTTTACCCCATTCTTGCAGGCACACTTTACATCGCACACTCCGACCAATTTCCCAAAACCAGACGTCATTAACGAACGCGGCTATTAACAATCGAGCGATGCCTGAGATTGTTTTGTTAATGGGAGTTAAAGATGACTTGAGTAAGTGGAGCAGGGTGTAACAAGTTTTGAATGCAACATTAAACAGTGGAAATACTCTGAGGGTTTAATTTGGGCAAATGTATTCGGGGAGCCGCTCTAATTATACGAAGGAGATATATTATTTATCGACGTACATTATTATACATAGTGTTTTCTCCCTGTTTCCTACAACTCGGGTTCAAGCACAGTTTATGCTACGTGTGTTGCCTAAACCTTCATGTCTGAATGAGCTATAAAGAAATAGCAGTTCTTTGTTTGTTATTTAGCGTGTTTCCAGTTGTGCTGACTCTTAAGGCGGCAGCAGGCCTTTACTGCCACATTTTTCTACCTTGTCATTAGGTAGCGTTAATGTTATTTTGTAAGGCTGGTGTTTACTCCCCTGGAAATGAACAGGGTTATTACAATACCACCAGTCAAAGCCAGAGGGAAATATTATGGAAATTACAGAACTGAATAGAAATTGCCTATCAACATAAACAGTTGGCTGAGAAAAAAGCACTGTTTAAATGGAGCAAACATTGGCTTGATTGAAAGAAAAAAAACACAATTAAACCTGTATTCTGTTCCAAAGATGCAAGTTGTTCGCAGGTTTTTTGCTGATTATTGGATATGAAGCTACAGTTTTGGCTGATTACAAGATTGATTGGATAATAAATCAATACCGGTTGTTGATGGGGAGCACTTAACCTGCATTGATTCTAATTAGTCATTTGTTTTGGATTTCAGTCCAATCCATTTTGAAGTATGCTAATCACATTTAGGGTGCAGTAACAAAGGCAGCAGTGGTACGAGAGGAAGGAATACCATTGCTATTCAAGTACAACTAGTATTTTATGTTCAGGAGTAGTTGTATTAATGTTTGTGAAAGCTGATGTACAAAGACCGGCAAACCCTGAGACCGCAGATCACCCAGTCGAGAAGGATGTAAATGTGTACTGGGTTTCATCTAATTATCACAAACATGGTTCATGACTCACAGATAGCCTGGGATCGCGTAATATTATTGCAGCATTAGATGACTGGTTGGTTTCTGTGTGTCTGGCCACATATTTAAAGGACTAAGCCAAGTGTTTAAAGGTGCAGTGTGATGAAATTTAGTAGCATCTAGCAGAGCGTACTAACGCAATATAATTATAATATTCATGAGTATGTTTTAATTAGTGTGTAATCACCTGAAAATAAGAATGGTTGTGTATCCATTAGCTTACAGTGAGTTCTTTATATCTACGTAGGGAATGGGCCCTCTTCTACCATGTTTCTACAGTAGCCCAGGATGGACATACTAAACACTGACTCTAGGGAGGATATTTCTCCTACAGACTTAGAAGGGGAGGGTAGAGGGCTGGAGGTGGTTATTCAGTTGGTTGCAATCTACCACCTCACCACTAGGTGCCACTAAATCACACACTGGACCTTTAAGACCTTTATTTAGTCACTCGAATTACTCAAAAGACTCAACACATCAAGATCTGTCTGATTTAGCTCAGCAGGTGGCAATCATTAACTGACCACGTTGCTGTAATTAATAAGAGAAGTACGTTATAATGTCTACTTAGTTTTTAAAAGTGGAGAAAAATCAAAGCAAACAGTAAGATCAGTCAGTCAGGAGGGGGCGCAGAAGGAAAAAAAGTCACTGTTGCACTTCTGGTTGGACTCCAGGCTGAAGTTATCACCAGCTGGACACATGCTTTACCAAATATAGTCTGCATTGAGTTGAAATTAGTTTAACATTCGAGCTAGAGTTGTACCATTTATCAGTTTGGACATATTGGCCTTACACTGAAAGTATAGCGTCCAGTCCAATAGGCCGAGGGCAGGGAACAGAGAACTATGTAAATACATTAGGACTAACACGCTTGGCCCAACCAAATGGAGCATTAGCACGGCTAATTGAGTTTGGTGCTTTTTGGCTGCGATGCTTCATTACTTGTCAGCTGAAGCAAGACGCTCTCTTTCAACACTGAGCCCCGTCTCCTTTCATGAGATCTCCCTGTCTGTCTATCTGTCTATGTTCTCTCTCCAACGTTGTCTCGTACTGGAGAAACATTAATTGGGGTTAGCGGGGTTGTAACAATACTGAACTCTTTCTCTCTTAGTGCTTGGATCTATACCTATATATTCTGTTCAGCTTCATTCAAGCTGACACTACCTTTTTATTATCAGGAGTAGCTTCAACACATCCTGAAGGTATCCACATTGGAGAAAGTGCCTAATTTAGCTTTATACTTCGAAAACAGAATGTAGGTCTGTTAAATATGCAGAAAAGTTTTGCCTGTGCCACACATCGTGGAACTATCTTTTATTTGTGAGCTGACTAATCATATGGAAGAGCAGACATTTGCTGACAGTTTCCAACAACAGCAAAATGAAAATGAGAATGGGGGAAATAGTGGCTGTTACTCTGATGGGAGCACACCGGCTGTGTGGCGGAGTTTCTAAGTGTTTAGGAGTGTGCAGATAGCAGCAGCTACCACACTTAGTCATTATGAAAACAAACCCGCTTTTCATTATCAGCACAAAATGCCATTGAGGCAGTGCTTTCTGTACCAAAAAAAACAAAAAAACACCTCTCCACTTTTGTGTTCCATACACGACCCACTGTATAAATTCCTATTTACTTATTCTGCTTGTTTTGCAACATATCTGCAGAACAGGCAATGTCGTGAGAAGCCTTTGGATGAGTGCTGAGCGGTCCCGTCCTGACGCACTCAAGAGTCAAAGTCAGTTTTATTTATAAAGCCCACAATCGCAAATCATGAATTTGCCTCAAAGGGCTTTACAATGTGCACAGCATAAGACACCCTCTATCCTCAGACTCTGGGTTTGGATGGGGAAAAATAACAAGTCTGTGGTTTGGGTGTTTTTCTTTTTAGCTGTCAGGGCCTTTTTTCACTGTCTGAGATGTTCCTCTGTCCACCCCCCCCCCCCCCCCCCTCCTCATCTCTCACCTCTAGCCAGGTCCTGAAAGAGGCCATGCTTAGCCACAGATCCGTGGCCTTGGTCACTGTCACAAGCCATCAGCACCTCCTTGCTATTAATCAAAAACCTCCCCAACACACACACACACACACACACACACACACACACGCGCACACACAAACATCTACAGACACGCACTTTCCTTCCAACCTCCAGCCTCCTTCATCTTCATCTCCCTCATAGAAAGACCCGGAGCTCTGGTCCTTCTTTAATGCCCTGTCACACTTCATTTAGCCTCTAAGGAGGATGCGGAATGGAGTGTGATGTGGGTGCAGGCTTTAACACACCTGTACATAGACTGTGCATGAACACACACACAAATGAAGTCACAGAGTCTTTGTGCTACTGTAAGCATTCTTAGAAACTCTACAGACTTCCAGCATTCATTCACACTTTTTCAGCTTTCCTGTGGTCTTCCCCTCCTCTTACTGCCCTTTCTCTACGTTCCATCTCTTTGTATTGTCCTATTCAGGTCCGAGGCCACCCAGCTATAGAATGAGGTCAATGAGAAAGTGTTAAAATCTAAACAAGTTAGAAACACCCGGGCTGCTTCGCCCATTGAGGGACGCAAATGTACTCTGACACATGGCTGAGCAGCGCTGTCCGTCAAACTGGAGTGAAAACAAGAGCCCTCACAAGTTACTGAAAGGGCTTTCAGACCTGGCACCCCTTTGTTCCCGGGCCAAGCCTGTGAAGTAAGCAAGGTGCTGCATCATTAAGCAAACCATATGAGATGTGTTGTAAACCAAGCTTTGGTCGAGGGCTGATGTAAGCCACTGAACGCACAGCGCTCAGAAGAGGGTCCAGGTTTACGTTGGCAGGGATGAAGTGCCATCTTGGGTGTGTTTAAACAATACACTAAAACACACACTGCATCAAACTTAAGGGAGCATTCCTGTGCTTAAAACAAGTGCAGTTAATGATTTTCTATGACCAAAAAGGCTAATATTAAGGAATTCTTCTTTAGTACTAATTTAAGCTATTTATTCATCTATAAAGCCCTGGTGGAAATAAACCTTACATATCAATGATGCTGGATTGAAACCTTGGAATGTATCAAACTTGCCCACATGGCTGGCTGATGCTAAATGTCTCCTGAGCAAGGTCTGAATTTGAAAAGTCAGCCTTTACCTTCAGTGCACCAAATTCTTGGACTGACCTTCAACACACTAAAACTCAAAAGCTTCCCAATTCCTGAAGAGTTTAAAACCTAAAGCACTAACCTCCCTGTGTCACACTGTAACTGGGTTAACTCATTTTCACTGATTTTCAGGTAACAATATCTACCTGCCAGCAAGTCTAAAGCCAAATAATGACTATATATCTTATTTGATCTGTACAAATCATCATCACTGTGACAACAAGACTGCTGAAACAACTGTATAAGAACCTCCAGTGAAAACCCTAACTAGAGCTTCAATGATTAGTAGATTAATTCATTACTACAACTAATTTGATAAATGTATCGCTTTAGCCATTTTTCAAGCAAAAATGTCAAAGAGTTGATTGTTCCATGTATCAAAGAATTTGTTGCCTTTCTTGGTTTTGGACTGTTTATTAGAATCACCTTTTGTTCAAGGATATTGTTATGTGCATTTTTCACTGTTATCTGATGTTATATAGATGAAATGATTGACTGAAAACTGTTCAGTTTATGTACAAAAATAATGCATGCACAGCCAAGGAGTAGCAAGAGGCGGCAAACAGGTGCATCAAAAATACAGCCAGTCTTTATAGTATGGTCGAACAATATCATGGCCACTGAAAAAAAAAATGGATTTCAGCACACACACACACACACACACACACACACACACACACACACACACACACACACACACACTAACAAGACAGCCCTCCAACTGCATTCTACATGTGTCATGTGGCTCACACCGGTTCGTGCCCACAAACCACATGGCGGCATGACATTACGACAACTTCCAATCCTGCGAGTCGAGAGGTGAGCAGCAGATGCTCGCGCCCTCTCATTGGTGTGGGAAATGTCAGCGGTGCAGATGGCGGGGTCCAGTTGCGACCTGTCCCCGCGGTACGGGTGCGCGACATCTCATCCATAAACATGGCGGTGGCTTTGGACGTGGCGGTCGGCGTCGTGGCAGACCGCAGGAGAGATGCCAAGCTACTGTACATTATTCATCACGGGTCCGCTCTTTGTTTTTCAAGCAGCACAGATGTGGAATGTGATAAAAAATGGAAAATAAACCCATCTGATACAAAAACATGGGCCTGTAAATTAGCAGCAGCTCTTGAAAATACTTCCTATATTGCACGAAATGGCATTTTTTTTCCATTTTTGATTAGAGCGTCTGCTGTTTCACTTTTGTCTGTACTTGGAAAAGAGACACACGTGGAGTAAAAATATTCAAGGACGACGTTGAGCACACAGTGATTTCACTTCCTTTCTTTCCGTGAATCAAACTTCATTTATACAGCAGCTTTCAAACTAATCAAATACAATTCAAAGTGCTTTACAAGCCACCAACAAAACGCACAATGTTAAAATTACTAGACACTAATGCACAACAAAAGGAAAGTTAATTGAATAAGACAACAAAAAAAGATGGCTGGTTTAAATAAAAATAAATAACTATATAAAATGATTAAATACTACAAAATAATTATAGTAAAACGGCAAAAGTTTCCATAAAATAAATATTAATCTAGAGAAGATAGGAAAATAAATGTAAATAATAAAACCATAGTTTTGCGTTTTGTGCTTCTATGCCAGCTGATCCAGTTAAAAACAGTGGAATTAAAAGTGTCCTGATGTTTGAAAATGAAGGTTACAGACGGAGTAGGGTAAATATAAAAGGTGGTTAATCTCCGTTGTTCAGTTATTATTAAAAATTATTCATAAATGCGAACAAAAATCAAGAGTACTGCCAGGAAAGGATACATTTTTAAATTGTCTTAAGAAATAGGGGATGCATCAGAGTCTTCTATACGACCTACAGCACTATATTATACTCGAATGATAAAAATAAACCCTTTCTCTACAATGTAATGAATAATCACCCTGGCTGACTCACACTCGCCCATCTACCTCATATATAATATCAATGCAACAGCATTAAAAATTCTATATGGTGTGTCTGCTGTATAAAGTCTAATTTGGCACTATGCTAAACATTCAAGGTACACTGTGGTGCTAATGGTCTGAGGGGTATTAGCTGCTGATGCTGACAGACAAATATAATGAACTAACTGTTATAGAGTATAATGAAGGAACAGTGGAGAAGAACTGAACAAGGTCGTGGTGAAGCATAAACAGAGAAAGTGCACTATGGATGGTTGGTTTTTCATCCTCATTGTGTTGTAATGCCAGTATGTACTCTAGTAGTACTCTTAACGCCCATTTATGCTCAACATAGACAAAAATGTATACGTCCTGTTCAAACGATGTTACCGTCACTGCTCACATACTTCCATGCGTCCTTTACGTTGGCATGGATGTTAACCAATACATCCACCAGGGGGCAGCACAGAGTCAAAAGTTTATGACAACAACAAACTCAAAAACAAACATGGCGACTGTGGAGGAGATATTGATAATGTACCTCTTGCATAATAGACAAAAATGATATGTTTAAAGTTTTCTAACCAACTTGCACAACCTTTCCTCAAAAAGTTCCACCATTGTTATTTCTTCTTCGTGTCTCACTAGAGCTACGTATCAGGTAGTGACAGCAACACTGCCCCCACAGTTTCCGGTGGTACTGCTCCGTTTGGCCTGTATCCGTAAGCTTTATGGAAATGTGGAGAAATACGGAAGAAATGAACGCGGAGCACGGACAGAAGGCTCCGTCCGTATCCGGATTCATATTTAACATTGAGCATAAATGGGCCTTTATATGGTGTTCACCGAAATGCATCAATAGCACATGACAATTAAAAACTAAGTGTATTAAGTGGGCATTGAATTAAACTTCAACTTTGTAGATGCTTCTGTTTAGACAATAGGTATAGGTTGAGACTTTTCAACTATGCAGTACTCACATATAACAAAGTTATTGGTCACTGTAATTGTTCCTATCTGACAGAAGTGATAGTTTTATTAATTCAGGCATTCTCAAACTGAGGTACAGGAAGGCTGAAGGTGTTCAACCCACACAAAACAGCTACATACAATATCCAAGCCCGTTGTCCTTGGAAATTTCATCAAATTGAACTGTTCCACACATTGCGTCTGGCATTCAGTAAGTAGTGGAGGGTCTTTTATGTAGCATGGCAGGAGGTAAAGGTGTGGAGATTGGGGTAGTAGATAAGCAGGCATCCAACACACCTGACTTTCATGTAGGAAACAAGAGATTGAATCTTTTATTTTCATCTTCAGTCTATTAACTAAATACTAGTTGCTATGCGCTGCATATTCAAGACACAAAAGGATGAAACCTTGGCATTGGTCATAATCTGAAGTTTTGCAGAACAGTCCCAATATTGATGCTCTTGTCTGGCGATAGGCTTTCACTGCAAGGACATCAATCTACAGCAGAAAAGAAACACTGTCCATGGCAACACAAAGAGGACATTTTGGTACGAAAAGACTGTTATTGCCTCTTGTATTCAACCTTGTAATGCAAAATCTCAACCATGATTCAGTCTTACAATTCAACAGGACAACACGAACTACCAAAACAAGTTGAATCATCACCTCACAGATCAGCTAAAAGAACACATGGCCATTATTAACAGCTCACAAACTGATTCAACAACAGAAGGCTGCAAACTTTAGTGACGGCCTGTTAGTCTGTACAGGACACACCTTTATATGCATGAGATCAAATCAAGGACAGTGGAAGAGATGACATATTGGATGCAAACATCATGTCGGCTGTGTGCGCTGTGTCCCTGCAGCATGTCAACTTAATATAATTGCTTCCTATGATTACTATAACAAAGACTCTGGTCTGCATGAGAATGCCACAAATGAGGACAGAGCAGGAGAGGATGGCCAGACACAGAAAGAGAATATACTGGATGAAAGAACAAAGCTGTTTGCTGTTTAACACAAACACTGATTAATTTCTTTTTCTTCACAACTGATGCTCAGTTTTGGGAATAAGCAGTAATGTCTCAGCAAAGAGAAAGGTTTGTGTTAAAATGCGATCTCTCATCTTGATACTTGGCAGTATTGGCAGTATTGTTCTTTACTTTCATGCCAATAAAGCACAGCAGACTGAGAAGAAATTGAATTGACAGAAAGAAGGGGCCGCGGTGCATAAAGAAAACAAAATAGGTTCGCGGCAGCCAGAGGAGCAAATGAAAAGTGACTGTGAAAACTGAGAGAGAGACGGAGAGACGCTAACGAGACATGACATGAGTGACAGTGGCCAAATTCGTAAAACGCACAGTTTGATGTGAGGCCTGGTTTCTGTGGGGCTCCTCTTCAGCTTCTCTGCAGCAAATCCTGTGTAAGTCGGACACTAGAAGCAACAAGCACATAAATCAGCATGTGTTCTGATTTGGCTACAAATATACATGTGGCCTTTCCTCTCTCTGTAAAATAACAAAGAGTTATGGCCCGATTCTCTGGTTTGTAATATGCCCTTGTTCTGCTGGAGGTCTTGGTGTTGCCCTCTGCCAGCTGGGTGCTACTAGTGGTTTAGCTCTCAATCCCAATCCATCACCTTGACTCCCACCCGCGGGCATCTTGTGCTTCTCAGGTTTATCTAAGCGGGCGTTCTGACCAAACATAGCACTGTTTCAATAACCCAGTAGGCTGTGTGGGTGGAGGCAAGTTGTTACAGGTAGAATCAAGAAGTCCAGTGTGCCAAAACACTACAAGTGGATTTATCCAACTCTAGGACTGGATTTTACATCTAGAAAGTTAGAAAACTATCATCTCAACAACTCTGAGGTAATTACTACAATTACATAATTCATGTGACAAGAATTGTGGGCACACAACACTGCGTATTGGGGCTTTTTCCAAATAATCAACTTTGGATAAATTCAAACTAAAAGCTCTCCAGCACCCCAAATAACAAATCAGTCTGCCAAAACACTCAATACAGAGAGAGGCTTAGAGAAACAACAGACATCTGCAGATAGAAACAAATGAGCTAACTGATCATTAGAAAAGTTATAATAAGAAGTAAAATAATTATAAGTTCTCTTTCAAATCAAACATCCAAAATGTATGAGATATGAGTGGAACGTGTTGTTCTTGTAACTGCATTTATAACCTTTGTTGGGGGGAGTGGGGGGGGGGGGGGGGGGTTTGACTCATGCTATTTCTGTACACTTTAACAACAAATATTACAGAGAACGAGAGAAGAAAATAATTGAAAGATGAACAGGAAATCACACTACACTAGCAACACTGACCAATAACAGTCCAGTCATATACTAGGTTTTTGATTCAGTCTTGTTTCATCTCTGTTTCATTTCCTACCTGCCTACTTAACTCAAAAGTTAGTCCACATTTAAATTTGCTCCACACATCAGCCCTGTGTGTTAGTGGTCTCATTGAAATGAATGAGCAGGCTGTGTAATGTTTGTCAGAACATGACCTGCTGTGATTTGTGCTAACCACAAAATACTTCCTCTATTTACCTTTCCAATGTGAACTGCATTAATTCCTTTATTTCACATCGAAGAGACTCACACCTCTGTTATAAAAGCTTCTTCTTCATCATCATCATCATCACCAGCTGGGGACTGGCGGAGTTTGCATCACTTTTGTTCTGTGTCAGTCAGCCACAGTGAGAAACATAATGGACTTTATTCAAATGAAAATGTCACAGATGATTACTCTCACATTGAGTTTGACAGGAGGAGCTATTTGGGGAGAAGATGCTGTAAAATGCTCAGGTGATGTACGGGCAGTGATCAAGCAAAATGAAAAAAAAAAAAAAAGGCATTCAATATTCATGACAACATGCGGGGAAAAATTGTGAAATAGTGCACGTCTTCGCACAGATCAACTAGATGCAGCGTGTGTTTAGGAGACGTCACCATCCTTTGCACTGCTAACATGAAGCTGTAACATATGGGACACACACACACACACACACCGACACATGGATGTATCACATGATCACGCCGTGTTTTGACTCTGCTAGAGCGCCAACTTGGCAGCGCAGTCATTCCTCACACATTCCTGTTGGATTACATAAGCGATGATTTGTGTATGCAGGCAGTGAGGTGAGATAACGCTTGAGACTACGTAATGATTAGATGAATATAACCTGGGTTATTAGATAAATAATAATAATAATAATAATATCAGGACAAAGTGGTAGGGTTCTAGTTGAGCTACTTCTGTGTCGGCTACAGTACATACACTCCACACACAGGATGGGGATTTGATTGATTATATTGATTATTCCACCAGTTAAACCCACCATTATAAGTGAAGACAATCCATCCAGATGACACCAAGTTCCCCAAACACACTCCAACAAACAAATTTCCTGTAGCGCCCAACCCATGTACCCATTTAATTAGTTACTGTCTATCAAGTGTTGTGGTATTAAAAGGTAGGACCGTGGGTTTTCATACTTGTGGCTGTCTGTGCCAACCTGTGTAACAAGTTCAATTACCAGCTTTTAAATTATTAACCTAATTCTGAACTACAAATATATATGACGGTGCCTCCACTTAGCAGGACTGTAGAGTATGAATCACTCATTTTGAATCCCACTAAAAAATGTTTTTAAGCACTCTTCCCAAATCACTCCCTAATGAAATGTAAATGTAACACACACACACAGTACTTTAAATTCATAATGAATTTACTTCATGAAAACACACATATTCAGACCAATTTAAAAAATAGACAGGAATAAAATATATCTTTCCTTTTTACTTGACCTTTCTCTGTGTTATTTAGCTGTTGTAATGCTCCTAATTAAAAGGGTACACACTCTCACACACACTTCTTCTGCTACCGAAATAAAATATTGTCCTTTAAACCAGCATAATGACCTACAACACATAGCTGTTTCTCCTGCTAATGCAAGCTACCAAATAAATAGCGTGTGTACTGGTTAGTTTTTTACTCACACATCTCTGAGTTGAAACATGGGTGAAGGAGAAGGAGGAGGAACGGGGGATCAGTCTGGAGCGGGAGAGGTTCACTCTTCCACTTTTTAAAGGCATAATTATTACATATTTATTTGTCTTCAAAGTGAAATATTTTTAGACTAGGCTACATCTAAATGAACTGAGAACTGAAAGCAGGTAAAACAACAGACAGAGGTCCCACTTTGAACTAATATAAGAGAAATTAAAAAAAAAAAAAAAAGAAGCCCCATGTGTCACTGACTCACCAAACTGGAGTTCCCCATCAGACAGTCTCCCTTGGCCCACAGTGGTCAGTCATTAATCACAAATTTCAAGTAATCTGCCAAACACTGATTACAAGTTATTCTACAATTTGTCTGGCCAGCCTCAGAACATCAAAGTCATACATCTCAACCTTCCTGTCTTCGCACTATTTCTGCTTTATAGGGCAGAATAGCAGAAATAGTTTTATTCTAAGACCAAATTCTCTGTAGTATTAAGCTTTCAGCACACTCAGAAGATGCTGAGATTTCCAGATATGTTGTGGCTCAGGGCTGAAAGCTTCAATTTGACTCCGGCACGACATCCCCATATAAAGCTGAGGAGTGTCTATCTGCGGGGCAGTGATATGGTCTCACTGTCTGTGCTGCCTCACTGTACCAAAATATTATGTGGGAGAATGCAAATGTGATCCAAGTCTCCTGCATCTGAGAGCGACTGCTTGATTCAGATTAGCCGAGGCCTGCTTGCAATTACTAATCATTGGCCAGAGGTATCGAGTGAGAGATGGCTGCGCCGGCTTATTATGGGCTGTCCAACGGCAGCGACCGGGTTCTGGCGTCGCCACGGCTGCGGCTCGTCCAAACCTCGGCCGATTATTCCCTCTCTCTCTCTCTCTCTCTCTCACTCTCGCTCTCTTTCTCCTCTTCTCGTTTTGGTCTGCAGCCATTCTGGCGTTCTCGCTTTGTGCTTCTTTGTGTGTGTGTGTGTGTGTGTGTGTGTGTGTGTGTGTGTGTGTATGTGTGTGTGTGTGTGTGTGCGAAAGAGCGAGTGGGAGGGTTAGAGACTGAGAAAAGAGAAAGAGAGGGGAGGTGAAAGGAGTAGCAACACTCCCATGAGGAGAAGAAGAAGAGGAGGAAGAGGAGGAGGAGGGGGAGGAGGGTAAATATAATATACAGCAAAGCAATAAAAGAGGAGATGAATCGCAGATAAACAGATCTAGAAAAGGGAGACAGGGAGGGTTTCAAGTGGAATGGAGGAGTAGGAGGGAGGGGGGAGTCCCAGTTGACCCCCCCCCCCCCCTCCCTCCCTGCCTCCTTACCTCTGTGTGTCCCCTGGTAGAGGCCCCCTTCTCCCCTCTAATCCGCTAATCTGACACTTCCAGAGGCCGAGCACGCACGCATCAGACACTCGTATTGACGTGCGCACCTGAGTGTGAACCCACACACACACACACACACACACACACACTCTTACCCACACACACACACAGGAGACTGAATGCCAACATTAATCAAATAGACTGAAGGTGCACACATAATTACACATATAAACAAACACTCGCACAAACACCAAATTAACATCTATGCCCACACACACACATTAACACACACACACACACACACACACACACACACACAAATGCAAATCACTGTTTCCACACAGTCATCAGATGAGTGTGCGAGTGTTTATGTGTGCATGCATGGCTGTACCTACACAATGTGGGGTTACATAAGACGAGTTGGTCTGGAGTGTGTAATTTGCAACAAATGGCTCACTCTCAAATTACAGGTGCCTGGCGGTATTGAATGTGAGTCTAAGTGGGCCCATTAAGGCCAAATTGGACTAATTCAATCTGCAGATCTAATTCAGTAATGCGATTGTGGGGATTGTTGGACGCAGTTGTGGAATTCGGCTGAGGTTCATTTGAAAGGGAGTTCAGCGTCGACTGTATGTTACTAACGGACCCGAACCGCCATTATGGTGAAGTGTGAGGGTGTGTGTGTGTGGTGTGTGTGGTGTGTGTGGTGTGTGTGTGTGTGTGGATGGGGGACGTTAATTTGTACGGGTGTAGATACTCAAGAGGCTGAGGAGTCACTAGAGGATTATTGAGGCCGTTTACTCCATCGACCGGAGCCGATGATCAGCAAAGATCATCGTTTCAGTCTCAGTGGATGGATGTGAATTGTTGTGCTTGGTTTCCACAGGCCTCATGAATTCCAAACCGGGGGGGGGGGGGGGGGGGGTGGCTTCCAAAGAGCACAGAGGAAGCTGATTGTAAGAGTGCGCCCATTTTGCATGGGCGAACTTGGAGGTGGGTCAGGTGTGTTATGCTCTACCCCTGGAGACGCTCCATCTTGGGTGCTACTCAGCGTTTTAGCTGGTAATGGAAACACAAATCAACACAGTGTGGTTGGACTCAGCACAGCCAAAAGTGCTGCTGGAAAAACCCTGTGTAGAAAGTGCTTTAATTGTTAGAGAAAATGTGATGCTGATCAAGCACACGGATAAAACACAAACTACAGATGTTATTTTTTAAGTCCAATTTTCACACCAATTTTTCTGAAAGTAACCAATTTCACCTGTTATTCTAGTATCAGACAACAGGCCTGTTTACTATATAATGAATAATAGATCCAATTCACAACAAACACAATCATATCTGAGACGATGCACGTAATCATCAAAACTCTGTCAGGTCCCCAGTGTCACTTAATGAGATCTAAATGATTGGATTTGTATGTAATATGTGTAGTCGCTTATGTATGGTACATACATGTATGATTGTTCCTGCATTCACAATGTGTATATGTGTCTCATCTACTTCAATATGTGTGTGTGTGTTTATCTGCGTGTCTTCATGTCTGGGTGAATGTCTCATATGCATCCATGCATGTGTAAAAAGGTCATCTTTAACCAGGCTGCGGTTGAGACGGCCAGGGCGAGTTAGAGAATGAGCCCTGCTACACTTCCTCCCTGTATTAGCATAATAAAGAAACCCACACACTCATCTCCTTCTCGCGCTACAATAATCACTTATTTACCTCCCTCCGCAGGCCTGTTTCCTGACCTTGAACGCAGCCGTACGCCAGCGTGTGTAAGTGTGCGTGAATAAAAGGCGGGGTGTGTTTTCTGTTGCCCTCTGAGTCTTTGTCTATGAGTGTGTGTGTGTGTGTGTGTGTGTGTGTGAGTGTGTGTGTGTGAGTATGTCTGCGCCAGGGATGTGTGAACATCCAAACCTGCCCCACAAAGGCTGCTGTCACATCTCTAACAGCCCCCCCCAACACACACACACACAGACACACAGACACACAGACACACACACACACACACACACACACACACACACACACACTCAAACACAGGAGTAAGAAAAACAAGTGAAAGGGAAAAGAAAAACATGCCAGAAATGAGGCAGCAGGCACGTCGGGCCTGTTCCGATTGGCTGGGCAGCGGTTGAAGGTTATCCCAGCTAACAAACATATCACGCCAACCATGGAAGCACACACACACACACACATACACATACACAAAGGTATACACAGTCACACAGGCTCTTGTGGCCAGACAATAGTCTGGAGCTTCCAATGATGGTGGCAGTGAAATACAAGGAACGACAAACAAAGTGAGCTCCTTACATCGCCTCGCCAAGGTACCTGAAGCTCACACAGGTTTATGTTCTTCCCAAATTCTGTCTTTTCTGTTTGAATTGTCCTGGCTTTTATGATTCAAGCACATTCTGCCATTAGAAAGAGTGGGGATGACGGGGGGGATGAATACAATTCCAACAGTTTGATAAGAAAGTATTCAAAATTGAATCACACATTGAAATGAATATATCAGTGAATTGGTCATGATCTAAAACAACATTGGACTATTTTTTTTAACTATCAAAAAATACTTCAATCCTCCACCATTCAGGCATAAGCATGAAAAAAATAATGAAAAAAGTAGTAGGAAATGGGTAGGAATCTATATATCCTTTTCCAAAACTGTTATTCTTGTCTTCTTTATCTGTTTTTATTCTCAAGTTTGAAATAAATAAATATTAAAAGAATAAAAGAAATAACAAGTGAAACAGACATGTAAGTGCTGTGGCCTGAAGTAATCCTTCACATTTGTGTGAGTGATCACTCTGTGCAGCATAACACATAATAATCACTAAATAACATGGGTAAAACAGGCTTACAGTAAAGGGATTTGAACAGCGATTTGCTCATCCTCCCAAAGTCAGGGTGGAGCCATTAAAGCAGCTGTGGAGGAGCTGAGCAGGAGCTGAACACAGACCCTCAGTTCAAGAGTGAAGCTGCTGTTTGCCTGTATATAACACTCAGTGTGGTGTTTTCTCTCTTTGTTCAGTTTGGTTGGTTCAGTCATTTTTCTTAATTACATCCACATTTTGGCAAAATTCTATGATAATCCGCCCTATTACAGTTGTTACCACTTTTAAAATGTAATTCTGCTGTTCCATGCATGTTTTTTCACCATCTCACAAATCACAGGGTCCCATGTATCAAAACCACCGAAAGACGGAATAAAAGTGAATCTACTAAAAGGCAAAAAAAAATGAAAGCGGAGGAGATTAGAGTTTTAGTTAAACAAACATTTCTGGGAGGCAGAACTGCTCTGAGGCAGAAATAATTGTTGGTTGCGTTAAAAACTTCAGAGTATTTACAGTTGTTAGAGTTTCTTTAAAGAAGTCATTACAGCGAGGGGTTTTTCAGTTCTTTTCTTTTCATACTTTTGGTTTCATGACGTCGTTGCCTTTTGTTGTGTTAAAGAGAATCAAGGGTGTAATTTCTTCTGAGGATGAGATGTTGCCAAAGTGTCTGAATGGGAGAAGCTTTGATTAAAAAGTCAATACACACAATTGAACCCATGACTTTAATACCATTGTAGGGTGTTTCTCTACCGTAGATACCATTGGTCTTTGTTCGTAACAACATACAGACACCAGACGGGATCATTATACATTTATGAGAACCTTTCTCTGATCGCTGATGTCAAGCTCAGCTATTTCATCTCACACTTGACTGAAGCCAGCAGTCACTATGAATTAGAGAAAGGCGGGTAGGTTTTGGTGTTAGCTAAGGGCAGCATCAAGAGGAATGTTGACCTGTTGGGATCTAACCCCATATATACACCGTCCTGGCAACAATACACCCATGAATGATTTAGAGTGGGCGAGAAAGCTTTTGTTTGTCCGTCCCACAAGACCCCATCCTCCATTTCACCCGTCCGAAAACAAAACGCTGAGGTTAACCGACTGTAAAGAAAAAAAAGGGTGTGGCTCAGTAGATGCATCAGCGTGTGTTGTTTTTTTTCGGCGCGTTTTGTTTTCCCGAGCTAATCTGGAAAGAACGTAATAAACATCAGCAATGCAATAAAATGCCCCGAGATGCACAAAGGCAAACAGCCACGGGGTGATTAATTGGAATGCCTTTGGCCATGATTTGTGATCAATATGAGCTTTTTCCTCAGCGCCGCAAAACTCAAGGAGGGGTGTCAGTGCTTAAGGGTAGAAATAAATAGATTGCACACAATAACAATTCGCTCCGTTGTGAGAGGCGAAATGAAATATCTGAGCAATTAGTCAATTAAGTCCAGAGCAAACAAGGTGGTTTCACGCCAGCCTGCAGCCAGTCATTGGATTTTAATCATTAGAGGGCATTCTGGGAAAAGCTCCAGCTTCTTTTTGTTTCAAAAGGCAGGTTACCTTCTTTCTTTTTCACCCATTACTGAAAGAAAGTGACCCTGATAATGTCTTCATGAACTCAGAGGTGGAACAAAGTCAATGCTTTGTAAGTAACAACTAAGTTTAAAGGGTTGACAACTAGTTCAGAGTTTAGTCTCAAGTCAATACAGGTAAGTCAATTTCAAGTCTGAAACTGTGTTTCAAGTACTTGTAGAACTAGGAACAGCAGGAACGTCATGCTACCTTTACTGCTAGCCAACCACTGAAGATAGATACAGTCTCTAACATGGCATATTTCCATTGACAGCTACCAGATCTTGAATGCAAAGATTTCATTTTCAATATAACTGCGTCAAAAGCTCAGTGATTTCATGCTAAACACTGGCTTTTAGCTAGCATTAGCCTCAGTCAGACCTAGTCAAAGAACATCAAACACTAGCCTCAAATTGGTATTGCCCAAAGGTGGAAACCATCTGTGACTCTCTGTGCTTTTTGTTGACCATTATGTCACCATTTTAAACCTTTGGGTGTGAGACTCATTCCAACTAAAGTCAGAGTTAAGTAGCTGTTGGTGTTAAAGGTTTTTTCTCTTGTGAATCAACCGATTTTACAATTAGAGCAACACAAAATCGCTTTAAAGTTCTCCTTTTTAAAAGCTGAACACCCCAGTGACAAATTACATAATTAAAACACTTTTGGACAATAATTTGATTTTAAAGACCAATTTAACAATCAAAACAATGAAACAAACAGCGTGAATATCCATCCATTAATCTACTTCCACTTATGCTAAACTGTAAAGGGGTCAGAACAAAGACAACAAGCAAAGTATCCTTTGGGGAAGTGAAATCCAAGCTTTAATAGCTGGGTTTTAATTTTTTCCGGACCTGCAGATTTTCCTGCTAATATCCCCTTTCGGCCTCCTGCCCTTTCATTATTCTCGCTCTGATTTCCCTGCTGCCCCTCCGCCTCACCCCCCTCCCCCAATTCTTTCTCGCTGGTGCCTGCTTTCTCCCTTCTCCCTTCTCCCTCCGCTGCCTGGGTTTTATATCTTCTCATCTCTCCATCATTTACCTGCCTCGCTCGGCCCATCTCTCCCCGAGCAGGTGAGGAAATCAATCACTGATTTGTCAATTCTCTCTGCAGCAGCTCACAACCAGACAGAGAGGTTCTAAACATCGACCGGCTCCTCCCTGCCAAGATTCGGGGGTTTGGAGGAAGTCTGCACGGGAGGAGGGGGGGAATATGTGTGTGTGTCTGTGATTGTGAACATATGTGTGTGTAATTTCAAATCAAACAATGGGGGAAGACATAGTGTCTACCTTTGTTTTTCTGTGACGATTGACACGTGTCTCATGCTTATTCTTTCTTTGTCTCTCTCTGTTTCTCTCAGTCACACAAACACTCTCTGTTTCTGCTGCCCGTGTTATTATTTAGTGAGCCCTTGTGACTATGGAGATTTCTAATGATAGGGCAGGGTTAGTTGTGCTGCTGTTATTAAGATTTCACAGGATGCGACTCTCACACACAATACACACACACACACGACACACACACACAGCCCTGTCATTGTCCTGTCACAGCCACAAGCTATTTTTGGAAACCTTGCCCACAGCGCTCTGTGCAAATGCCTGCCCTCCCTCCCTCCTTCCCTCCCTCTCCTCCTCCTCCTCCTCCTCCTCCCGCAGCACCCGTCAACCCTCTGTCGCCCTCTGTCACCGCGCCAGCCAATCAGAACCCCTAGTCGAGCAGCTCCGACAGGAAGTGAAGCTGACAGCTCACCAATCAACTAATAACTACTCTGTGCAGCGAGAGACATTGACGAGGCTGGTTGTGGATATGGATGCAGTATTTATGGTTATTTATGGTGTAATTACTGCTTGATTACGTGAAAACACACTCTGTTGTGATATGAGGCAGGCTACTTGGCGAGGTGTACGCACAGCAGGAGGACAGGAAGATCTTTATATATATTGTGACTCTCTGTGGAAAGACCCAACAGTGATGCACACAACTACTAATGAAGAAGGTACACTGTATAGACAATGTTTGGTGATTCATTTAATACAGCTAGTGTTCCATGTGTAAGTAAGGCTGTAGGGTGAAGTAGGGGGTGGGGAGGGGGTGGGGGGTGGTGAAGGGTTAGGAGAAAACTCATACTGTCTACGAGTTGAGTCATGCAAGGATAAAAAAATTTAGCACTACAACTAAGACAGAAAGCAACCTATTGTTGATACAGATACAGACTGGAAAAGCCTCAAGCAATCATCAGATCTGTTTGTTTCGGAAAAAAGCCAAATGACTCATTAGGTAAAAGGGTTTAAAAGGTCTGCAACCACATTTGGACACCTTTTTTTTTTGGTTTGTCGGTCTACTGATTAAAAACCCATATGTATAACTGCAAGATACAATATAGAGTCAAAGCACTTTGCTAAAACATCAATACCCACACTCCATAATTCATGAATGGAGTTAAATTCCAACTGTTTAAAGAAAGGCTCCACTAAAAATCTTTTGAGTATGAACTACTGCCTGTAGGCATGTGAAGGTTGGTTCACAAAGGTACTTCATAGTTCATAGCTCTTGTTGCATTCTTGATATTTGGGCAGATAGGACTTTCTTCTACCTGTGTTTATATTCTGCCCAGACACAACTAACCACTGAGCAGATAGAAACATTCTCAAAAGGTTTTTAGTTCTTCTTTTATGAAAAGAAGAGGAACTGAGTGAATAATCTAGCAAGTTCACCAACTCCAGACCAGAGCAAACCAACATGTCCTTAGTCAACTTCTTAATATCGTAGATAACTGGAAGATAAATCCAATGTTTGACGATGTTAGTGCCAGTGACTCATGTATTTTTATAGCTACTTCTATATTAAATCTGTACGTATAAAACACCAGAGTTAAAGACTCACGATTAAAAACTGTATCACAAAATCTTCATAATGAACCCAACAGAAGCTTTAAAGAATTAATAAAGTTAAAATGACCTTTGAGTCAAGTTTACAACTACACAACATCAAACTTTATATCCTGAAAATCCAACTACCTTCTCAAAGTCACCTTAACTATCTTATCCGATTCTGTCTCTGCAGACCTCCACGTCTCAGATAATGGATGAAGACAAAGTCTTTTCTCTTGTTTGGCTCGGTGGAGGATGGCTGCAAATGTTTTACAAATGAAGACCAAGCTACCCTGTGACATACGCTGATGGACCGAGTGCCCCGCTGAACTTTTCAATCCTGCCACACGAGTCAAGATTCTCCTTCAAAGCCTGCCGAAAATAAGTTTGGTTAATTGAATGCTGAAGTCCGCTGACATTTCATTCTGGTGAACACAGCTGCTTCCTGACGCTCTGTAATCACCAGTGCCGGTGCAGAAAGGACACCTGCAATCATTATGGTGTTCTCGCTGATGTAAACCACAACAAGAACAATTCATAAACAGATTAAATGAAAGAAGAGGCAGCGAGTAAGAATGAGGAGAAATTTAGATTAGGGTGGAGAAGAAGATGGAATTAGAGCAGAGTGAAAATGCAAAAGCTTGTAAATGGATGAGTTAGTTAACAGAATCATGGAGGTAATGTTGATAAATGAAGTAACACCTTTTATAAATGTGCACTGCTTTAGAGCAGATTTAGAGCCGTCTGCTTGCTTCACGCCCCTTCAAAGAGCCCTCCTGCTTCCTATTCTGAACACCGACATCATCCACTTTCTTCCTCTGGAGGAACTATTTGTCTCTGTTGTTGTTTTTCTTTCCTCCGTGTAAATCATTAAGCAGGTTTTTTTGAATCAAAGAAGCTCGCGAGACGGCGTCTGGTGAGGTGGGCTGTCAAACAAGCTGCAGTGTGCTGCTACAACGGGTTTCATTTCGACGGTTGTCATCTGGCTGAAGTGATCGTACATGACAACGTTAAAGGAGAGGGTACAGGGGAGCTACTTTGATTGTTACTTACTGTATGGAAAAATCCCAACACACCAAGACCCCATGAGGTTTATGTCAATGTCTATAGCTAAGTACAGATTCTTGGCTTGACATCTCCACCACCAGCTTTTTTAAATCACCATATTCTTTTTTTCCACCATGTAAAGGCTTCTGAACCAAAAAATTAACCAAAAATTACAGTTTCCAGGCTTCTTTAGCCCATTTCAACTGCTGGAACCAGGAACCATTTGAGGAACTCCCAGGAACAGAACCCATGTAGAACTCTACTGCCTTTCAACTAAAACAACCAGGGTCTACATTTAGTATAGTTTTGTTCATGATACCCAAACATTTGCTGCACTGGAGTAGTTTTTTCTAAAGCCTCACAACTTGTGTACAGCTTTAATCAGATGGCAAGCTAGCATTGCTTTGTCGGTCTTAGAATGAGGGGTTTACATCTCTAACAAAAAAAGCTGTGGTTTTTCAATCTGTTATCAGATTTGCCTAATCGTCATCATCTTCAAATGTAAAAAGAAAGCAGAAAAACAATGGAAAATGGAAAATGGACTTTTAGTGTCTGTGGCTTCATAGGTCCTGAAACTATTGGTTGAAAAGAGACTCTTGATGGGAGATCTTTCGATAGTACTTGGTATTGATTTATTTTGGTCAATACCTTAAAGGTATCATATACAGTAGCACTACCCAGCAATAGTCTAAACTTGATTGACTAGACACTGTTTCAGCTCATACCCCGGTGCTCATGATGGAAACATAAAAAACTGAATATTTCTCCTAATTTTCAGCATCTCTATTTTTCAAATAACAAGCAAAGTACCAGTAGATACCAAAGAAGAGGCGATCAGACTTTACCAAACACTTCAGCAAAAGAGCACTCAGGATTTTTCTACAATACCATCATATACAATACGCTGGATAAAAGGTGACATTGATAAGATCAGATCGGATTACACATGAAGAAGCAGACAAAAGAGAAACTGACAGAACAAAGTGGAGGAAGGAAAGATAGAAAACAGAGAGGTAAAGAGAAGAGGCAGGAGAAAGAGTGAAATGAAAATATCTATGACGACCGCCATGTAATTACAGCGCTGTTCCATTATTAATCCTTCCTGGTCCAGATAGGACTTGCATGAGACTTGTATACATAATTGATAACAGGGACTGGAGCATCTTTTACTTTCCATTCGATCGTTGATGGGTGGATAACAGAGACCGTGTGACAGATGGAGTAAAGCTATGAACCGGAACCAACCACCAAACGCAAGTATTTCATTGACCTTCCAGTCTCGGCTTCAGATGCTTTTCCCTCCCATCAATTGTTAATATTCCGAGCTTTAAATTAGACCTACATATGAAAATTCAGTGGAGAAAAATTGCTTTGTTATGTATTTGCTGTACACAATGTCACACAATATTGTTGCCCAAATAGATTCCTGTTGCCTCATGAATAATCCAATGAAAGCCTCTAATGAATTGAACCCAATCTATTAAACTATTTATTTTTTCAGAGATTTAATAATGTGAAAGGGTTCTTGCTGGTTGTACACTGTTCAATAGATTATAATTGACAGCAGTGATATTATTACGGTTCTATTAGATGTATGAAACCAGGTGCTCCACTTCCTCCAGTCAAAACTGAATGTATTAATAAGGGGGGATGTGGTGTATCATAATTTATCATCTCCAAAGAAGTGCATTCATGCAGCGTTTCATTCATTTTCTCTGGCAGCACACACACACACACGCTTACACCGCTATTGTCTATCTGGTTAAATCATATGATTGCATTAGCCCGGTGTCCCCTGACCTCGACTTGTCTGAGCTATCCAGATAGAGGTGCAGAGAGGATTAGAGCACAGAGAAAGGCCAGAGGGGAGCAGCGGCTTACATCCACACCAACACAACACCGCTGCCTCACACAGGCTTTATGACCTACTGCATTATACAGCCTGTCACATTCTACCTGAGCATCTGAGAACAGCTGGAAGTGCTGCAGTATAGTCACAATCAACCTGTTCAGTCTGGATGTTCACTAAGAATGGTTTATAGCACATAGGGATGATGTATAAGTAGCTTTCTGCAGTACACCTACACAAGATCTATGCTGTTTGGTGTAAAATGATCTGATACCATTTCAACCTAAGAAATAAAAGACACTGTTGGAATAAAAAGAATGGTTTATAGTATTTTAATTCTTTTTTTATTATTTTATTTAGTCTAACTCTCAACATTTTACTTATTCTCTATTTTTTTATTTTATCATTTATTTTACTTTATTTAAATATTATTTTAAAATGTTTATTTAACTTTATTTTGTTATTTTTTATTATTATGATTTTATGATTTTTTATCTACTTCTTTTTGTCTCTTTTTTCATCTAGTTTTAAGTCTAGCTTTTATTAAATTTAATCTCTTTTATTTAATTTTACTTCTAAAATCTATTTTAACCTAGTTTTTTAGTTTTTTATTCTAACTTTAAATAAACTTCTTCTCTTTTATTTTCCTTTTCATTTAAATTTAGATTTTTATTAAAAATCATTTTTTTAATTTTAATTTTACTTTTTACATTTTTTTCAGTTCATTTCTTTTGCGTGCTTTGGTCTCAAGTGTTTCTTGGTCTACACTTGTTCTGTCATATTATCAGCTTGTCAATCAACTGCTAAGCACTTTGAACTACATTAACCTGTATGAAAGCTGCTATATAAATAGAGTTTGCTTGATGATTGATTGATTGTCACTCACTCATGGCAGAAGTATTATTAGATAACAGGAAGGAGCATGAGTCATACTTTACTGATCCCCATTAAGGCATGCTCTTAATTTTTGCAGCTTCTACAGTTTAAGGCCAGCTTCTCTTTGTTTCAAAATAAAAGTTTGAATGAATCAGAATTGACGTGTTGTTTCTTCAAATTAATTAAAACCCACCCAACGTAAACAACACTGCAGAATTGACAGGATTGCTTCATTTACTTGCTGCCTGACATGAATGACAAGTCGATAGTTGACTTTAGATTTGTTTTAGTCCTGATTTTTCTATCTATGCTGTCAAATTAAAAACCTTTCTGCAAATTATTAGTCAGATGCTTCAGTGTCATGATTATCTGCTCGGCACAGCTTGCTACTTTCCACTGTTTCGTGTTAACAAAGAGTATAAAGTCTCCTGTCCAACTGGGAGCGTAAGAGATGAGAGTCTCAATTTATTTCACAGAATCCAACAATGCCTCAAAACTGCTACATGAAAAATTCTTACTTGTGCTGCACTGATACATCCATCTATACCTTAAAACCTTAAAACAATCCTTATTGGACCCTCAGTTCATCCCTTCAATCTCAACTCTCTTTCCCTCCCTCCTTCAATAACCTCATTTTCTTATATAATTCTGCTGTTGTTCAGTTTAGTAAAAGTTTATGCAATAAACACTTGAATATCTTGAACTTTTATTCGAGGAGGAAGCAAATCATTGCAGTTTTTGTGTCAAATACATTCTGACTAATCTGGATTTCACAGTAAATCCAGTCCTCTTCTCCTGGAGGCCCCCTAAGCTGCAGCTCGGACAGTTTCGGGGGGTTTCAATGCCAAAAGTATCTCAACAAACACAAAACAGCTTTTTGTAACCTTTAGGCTTCCACATAAAAACACTGATAAAGCTGCATGTGGTGATTTGTACCAAAGCTAACTAAGAGAAGTTATTAGAGAGCAGTGGATGAATTGAGGCAGAGGTGAAGAGGGGCTTCTTTGAAGCTGAGCCTGAATATGTATACGGTGTAAAATAATGCTGAGTTGCAGGATTTCATCGAGATGGTTATGTGACCCTTGGGGAGTACGATTGGATATCTGGGCTGATAAGACTGCGCTTTAGCCTCGAGCTAACAGAGCCAACGCCGAGGAAATGGAGATAACCCGAGGGGGAGTGGGCGGGAACAGGCTGCCATTTACGAAACATGAGTGTGAAAATGTATGCATGTACCTACATCAGTTTATATCATGTATGCAAAGTGTAGCCGTCATTTCTCTTTGATCCCTGCTGTCTCTGCTTACAATACAACAGGGAGTGATTTAAAAGTGCTGGGGTTTGAGGGTTTTCACTGATATTATGTCATTACATTACCTGCTACTAGCATTTGTCACATCACCAGCCTTCATTCATTTTTTGAACCTATTTAGAAGAGATTTTGTGCCATCATGAGGCACTTATTACCTCCTCGGATTCTACAGTTAGACACATGTGCACATGTAATCAATCTCCATCTCTTAATCATACACACACATGCACCCACACACGCACGCACGCACGCACACACCCACACACACACACACACACACACACACACACACACACACACACACTGTACACCTCTTCCTCCACCACCACCCTTCTCCTTTCATGTGGAGCTAATTAAGTAACAGTGTTGCTGTTAATTAATTACTGGCCCACGCTAAAGGCCCCCTGCTCGTTTGGGCAAATTAACGACGTCCTCATTATTGCTGCTGTCTAAGGAGCGCCCTGGGTTTGGGCAATGTGTGTGTGTGTGTGTGCGTGTGTGTGTGCGTGATGCAGGTGTGTTAAGTATGTGGAAAAGCGAGCGACTGGTGAGATTGCTTCCACTGAGGAGGAAAGAATTAGACGAAACTATAACAGCGCCGAAAGTGTTGCTTGGTATCGACGAGGGAAAAATTCAGAATCAGTCACGTCGTCCCAGTGTGTTTGCGAAGTTATTCCATCCGCTAATTCACTCTCCACTTTCCCTCCTCCTGTTTTCACACCCGCTCTCCCATCGCTCTATTCCAACCAGCCATCTGTGTCCAAAAATAAAGATCTAAAACAAAAACACAAAGGGACCTCCTGTGCGGGTTTTTTTAAACGCGTCCAGGCCGTGAAGTCTCAAAGTGCCAAATGGGGCGAGTAGAAGCGGTGCACAATAACCCCCCCCCCCCCCCCCCCCCCCCTCCGCCTGTAACAATCCCCCTGCCTGGATGGTCTGGATACTGTCCCTGTCCAATGTGGCTGACTGAAGTAACAAGGCATGCTGCAACACTCAATCCTAATCTTTGGTTTTGAGTGTCAGGATAACTTTTCGGATGTGTTGGATGTGTCTCTTCCCTTGCTGTCTTTTGACTGACTTGTTTGGGTGTTAAGCCCTACTGGATGTCAACCTGATTTTCCTCCCCATGTGCCTAAAATAAGAAAAAAACACTAATGTTTTATTGATGTGCAGCACTTCTAGACCTACAAACATGACGTAACGGGCCATAATGTAATGAGATTCAGTGCTGAAGGGTTTATCCCAAAGCTCTGCAGACAGATCTCACAAATCATTTTAACATTTGAAAAGCAAACTGTTTGTTCTGCACTCAGATTTGACTTAAAGTCTAAGTTAATTCACTGCACTGACCCAAACGCAGTAGTTGCAATCTGCGGTGCACTGAACTCAAGTGTACTGCCAAGCTTTAGTTGCTTATTATAACAGTTTCCTCTACAGCATGAACACTGGAAGGCCGTCAAGAAGGTTCTTATTCTTATTTTATTTATTTATTTGAATCCCACAAGCTCAGTTGAAATACTTATAAATGTTGTTGCCATATTATAGAATCTACTCTATTTATATGACCGTCTACAACCTAGCCACTAGACACAGATGCTGATGTAACTACAACTCTACTTCAAGCTACTGAAAAATAACGGACATTATGATGTTCCCGGACCTTCACTTGAGTAAAAACTTTTCACAAATTGGACCTCAGTGAATTTTAATTGAACACCTCTGTTCTATACTTTTTGATGTTTGTCTGAAATCATTTAGTAGCAAGGCTGGATTACCTACTGGGTCAAGTGGACAACTGATCTAGACCTAAACCCCAAAAGTACCACATTCACTCCATGACAATTGGGTTTGGTATGTTGTAACTGCAAATCAAAGATATCACAATATCTAAGGTACCTTATGTTGTGACCCTGTCTTTTAGAGTTGGTTTGAGTTGGAGTAGGAGTCAGGCAACTATTTTTTAATCAGGGTTGTCTAAGAGTTTAATCGGACCATGTATAGTCCACCTCCAAATTATGTTCCCTGGACAACATAACAATGTTCTTCGACCATCAGCTGATTAGACTTGCGGATCCACATCAGGATCCAATTAGCAGCACGGAGCCATGAGCCAACCTGACCGTGGATTGTTATGTTTCCAATTTTGATAGACTGAGTATAGAGACAGACTGCAATTACATCAGTGTAGAGGTTACAGTGCTTTTTTCAGTGTAATCCTGGTAGGTGCAGCAAGTATCAGGAATTTAGTACACACTTGTTTAATGACATGGGTTTTATTCTGGGTATACTGGTTATTTTTTAGCATTAAAACCATAATACACTCAAATAGTACATGTGTAATTGCCTGCCTGTTGTGTCTCATAGGTCTGCAGATGGAAGCTGGTGGGATATCTCTTTTCTGTGCAGGTTTTGTCAGTGCTATTTGTTAATGATTTTCTGCACCGATGCACAACGATCATGTTCTATTTCTGTACTGTACACAGGAATAAGCTGTTGCCGAGTGTGTGTATATGTGTGTGTGTGTGTGCGTGCAAAGAAAACAAGAATGACAAATCTCATATTCTGAACGCATTGACAAGTTAACACGCTACGCTGTCAGAGTCGTGCCACCCTTCTCATATTTCTCTCTCTCTCTCACAAACACCAACAAATTCTGTGATTTATATCAATTTGTTGTTTCTGCATGCGAGCTCGCATATTAATGCGGACGTGACTGATCTCCCGCCGAACATCCATCACTCCTCTGTAGTCACCTGCGACGCTTTAACGAGCGTGATGTCCTTGTCACCCCGTCGCTTTCCTCTCCTCGTTCTTTGTCAACTCCTGTGTGTAAATCACACAGCGTTTCCATATGTTAGAATATCAACATCGTTTGCTGGCGTCGACTACACTTGTGTTAATGCGATGGCAAATGTCCTGCTTCGGCTTCGTTGTTCCCTTGGGATTTTGGCTTGAACATGTAGGTGCACCTGAGTGAGGAGGGAAAGCGTTACAAATCAACTGGTATCGTTTATTCTCCCTCCTTTCAAGTGAGTTAAAAAGAGTTTTTACAAGTAAAATGTGACATCGTTCCTGCAGTTTTTTTTCCTTTTCTCTTCGAGTTTCGATGTATGATTGTTGTCGCCGGCAACATCCGTTCATTTCTCTGGGGTCAGCGCTTTTTAACAGCGGTCTAACCTCCTCATCCTGACACCCGTGATTCATTATAGTAGGAAGCATAATTGCCTGTGACATCCGGAGCGTCGGGGAAAGATCGCTACGAGGATCATTATTCTTTTCCCATGAATTAGCAGCTGTTAACAAAGAGTATTACATTGCTTTATCCATGGAGACTTTGAGAATCAACCACCAGGGTAGCAGAGGTGGGTGTAAACAGATTAACCTGACTAAGAACTTAGCAGGGTTGTGGTTCCCCCCATGCTGGTAAACATAGCTGGTGTCAATGCCGAGCCAAGTCCGAGGAGATAGACGCACGCTCCACCTGTGACATTAAAGACTCAATTTTCTATTTCTTTTGACTGATGAGTCTCATTCAGTCTCATGAGTGGCTCCATTTATCCTTCATTCATGTTTGACTGATTGCATTATATTCCAGCGGTTCGGAGGACGAAAGGCAGAACAGTGGAAGAAGAAGGGGGGGAAAAAAATAATCAAGAAGCCAAAACCCTAATAAATGTCATCTGGCTGTCAGTGGTAGTGTTACACTGAGAGAACTTTAAGGTTTTATTTACACCCTGGGGTGCTGTGGCGTGGCAGCTGAGTGCCTAACTCAATAATGACAAAGGAAACAGGTTTTTACAGGGAACAGTGTTTTTCTATACAGAGAATGATGTTGTTTTTTATGATTTTTTATTGCTCATAACAGTTTTATGGTTCCTGCTGAACTGACATTTTGAGTTTGCTACCATGCACACTGTTCCCCTTTAAATGGATGTATATGTATTTCACAAGCTTGAGCAGGGAGTGTGTGTGTTTGTGTGTGTGAGATTATACGACAGTGATAAATCCAGCTGCTTAACTCACCCGCGGGTAAATGCGGGTTTAGACTTCGAAGAGGTCAGTCAATGATTACTTTCTGTATCAAGAGAGCACACAGACGCACTGATGTGTAGAGTAGTGTGCAGAACTCCAAATTCACAGGAACAAGGGAACAGTGCATGAGTTTCCCAAGGGGGAGGCGTCGAAATCATGACACACCGGAGCTGGGAATGAGGCGACCCCTCCATGCTGATAGCAATAACTCATTATCCCGACTCAAATTAACTGCAAGAACAGCAGAGAAGAGGCGCGAGGGGCGAGCGGGAGGTATTAAGAGAGAAAGAGTGAATGAAAAGCTCTATTAGAGGTCCGCCGAGTGTCGTTTCCATCGGAGCTGTAAATAAACGCAACGGGGTAAAGACTTTGCTCCCTCGTCACCCCCGCCCCACCCCACCCTGTAATTATGCCCCCATCGTTTGTTTGCACTGCTGTGCTGCGACTCTAAATTAAAACGTAAAGACCGAGGGAGACGGGGGTGAAGTAGAAAGGCGAGGGAGGGCGGCGCAAGCGGTATATCTATTAAGTTACATGCCAGCTTATGAGTTTTACTGAGCTTTTTAAACGCTCACTTCCTCTGTAATATCCTGTTGAGCGCTCCGTTAGTATCTCTTCAAAGGAAGTTCTAAAATGAGGTAGTAGCTCCTCTCAGCGGGTAATAACCATTGTTCACTGGAAGGCCTGAGGATGCACAAATGAGTGTGTGGTTGTGTGTGTGTGTGTGTGTGTGTGTGTGTGTGTGTGCTCTTTTAGGGATGATGTACCTAGGTGTACTTGCGTGCTCATACTGTATTCAAAAGGAGCCACCAACTCAGAAGAATGAAGCTGTCAACATTCAAGTAACCACAAGGTTAGATGAAGGTGTGCAAATGTGAAAATGTGTGTGTGTGTGTGTGTGTGGCAATATCAACACACACACGTCCTCACATCAACAAGCAAAGAAAAGCAGCTTCTTCCTCCACAGCGGCGGCGCCTGGTGTCAGAATGTTACACCGACTAACTGTTGCATACATGACCTGCAGGTCTGTGTTAACCTGACCTTTTCATGTCTGATACTTCTGTCAGCGCTGGGAAGGAAATAACTCCTCATCCAGCAGCAGTTCTAGCTCAAACCCAGGTTCATTTACACACTGAGATGAGTCCTAATGGCTGACAGTCCTGGCTGCCTTACATTAGCCCCCTGCAGACTTAGAAGCAGCTGCACGTCTGTCATAGCGTGCAACATCCACTTACATTGTTTAACATATTCCAGTTTACACAATTAATATCCAGAAATTCAATAAAACGCCACTTTCTGTCACTACGCATACACACACACACACACACACACACACACACACACACACACACACACACACACGACACATCAAACACCTCTGTTGTTCACCCAGCTGAACAAAGTGCTGCTGAGACACTGTGACGACACACCTTGCTGCACACACACTGTCTGGGTGCATTAGCATGTCGTGCATGAATGTGAGAAAAAGAGAGCGAGAGAACGAGAGAGTATGCAAGACTGCTTCCCACAAGCACCTAGTGTCCTTATGGGCTGTTTAAAGCTGCTAAGTGTCAGAGCAGCCTGGATCCATTCCCACAGGTACATGATGTTAACACAGCTGGATACTGGACTGCCTATCAGCTGTGTGATTGTTTAAATAGTCTGTCTAGCACTCTGCTGGTTACATTATATTGTCATAGTTACCATGAAATAAAGTGAATGTCAGAGTTAAGGTGGAAAATGTGGCTTGCTTGACACTGAAGACTGCTGTATGTCATCACATAACACAAATAATACAGACTTTTAAAAGCCCGCTTTCAGCTGCTACCCTGCAATGCCCTCCGTTTAAAAGCTTCATCACAAAATATTAAATTCACTCAGATCTCAGATGATAAGCTAGTAGATAGAATGTTGTTATACCTGATTGATTCTTGCAAAGCTACACAAGTCAAACCCAGATTCGAATACAAATATGAATCCCCTCAAATGATGCAAATGAGGCCAACACACACAGTAAACATACCAAGACTTGATTCCTACTGATTCATTAATATTCATTAGTAAAAGTAGTTATGTCAGACACCACAGATGGATGCTGTGGATATAGAAAAAAATCTGCTCCACTCAATCAATGATAAGACGAGGCTGATGAAAATATTGGACACTGTCAAAATAAATATGAAATCTCACATCAAACTGTTCAAAATACACCAATATGATGTTATGTTTCAATAATCTGCACTACATGACTTTATAGAACTTGATTTGATTCTTTTACTGACTATATTATGCATGTTTTTCATTATGAATAACTGGAATAAAACAAAACCAATAAGTGATGTGATGGTCCAGTGAGCTCTGATAAACCACAACAAGATTGCAGTCTTACACACAAGTGGGCACTTTACTTTATGCAAATACTGCTACAGTAAGTGTGGGTGCTGGAACAGACCCAAACATTTTATACAGACACATATTCAGTGTTTCCAGCAGAAAATCATCTAAAATGACACACCACTGCTTATCATTGATTTCCATACAGGACACTGCTTTGAAAAAGAAGAAAACAAAGCTGATGTGGAAAAATCAATAAATACTGAATGCTTTCTGAGCATTAAGCACAAGAATATCGCCCAGGGTTTAAAATCCATGGACCCAATGGCCCGTGGTTAGTAAAAGTTTTAACAGGCCAAACAGAATCTGCAGAGTCCATAAGCGCATCTTAGGAGATGTCATCGTTTTAAAAGACACATGACTGATTCCAATTCTGATTCGCTGAAATGCACATGGGGAAGGTTGCATTTGACGGGTCACCAAACACAATGTAACACCGGTACTGGAAAGAATGGCAATGAAAGAAACAGAAGAGGCTTGAAACAGCAATATTACTGGATGAAAACACTGACTGCAATATGTTTTGTACAGTTAATCACCCAGTTTATAAAGGACAATACATACAGTCTAGTTCAATTCAATAAAATACCTCCTGCCAACTTTGTCAACATCTACCACAGAATCCTCTCTAAAGTACACCTATTACATCTATTGCTCTGCCTCCATTTCTTTAACTGCGATTAATATAATTTTAATTAACATTATGAGTATAAATAATAAATGAATATTTAAACCTAAAGTAACTAACCTGAGGTTTCACCCTCAGTGAACACAAACAAAAGTCATTATGTTCTTTCTCGCTCTCTCTGCAGATCACTCGGCATAATTGTTAATGTTGTTAATATTAAGTTGTTTAATCGAGTTTAAAGTTGTTCATGAATTTTGTTCTCCTCTTCCTGTGTGTTCCATCCACACCATTCATTTACTGATCCAAAAATAATTTTATATTCTACATATTTGTGTAGTATATAAACATTAGGAATTCTGTCATATTCTGTATAACAAATCAGCAAAGAAGGATTACATTGAATTTTTTGGCTGTTGGGCCAGTGACAATATACAAGGGGCCAGTAAAACTATGATCTACTGGCCAGGTGGGGGAAAATGTTATGCTGAACCCTGACGCAACCAATAAAGATCTGCATTTTTCAGATATTCACATATCTTCTTGCTTGTATCTTCAACATTGCACAACACATTCCAATATTTACAAGTAAGGTACCTCTAACTGTGTTTATGTGGAATCTATATGAGCCTTTTTATCACTGATGTTTTCATACACACTCAGACAAACTGTATTAAATCCTACATGAGCCGTGTACATACTGCTACTGATGCAGTATATACAGTACAGTAGGTGCAGTATATGAGTGTGCTCAGCTGCTCAGACTTAAATACTTTACATTCTTCATCAATATCATTCTTCAAGACAGATGAACTCGATATGATCGTGTATCTCCTGCATGAACCGCATACAGGGGCATACATAACATTCTCTTCCATCATCTTATTCAACTGTGTGCCAAATGATTCACACAGCTTCACCTGATACTGTAAACAGGTTTGAAAAAAAATGACTCGCTTTCCCACAGATGACTCCGTTCTCTTCCCGAATAACAAAACAATACTCTTCATCCGAGACCGGGGATCTTTTAACCATCTGTCTCCGTCTCAAGATGATGAAAAGTGAAATGTACGTAGTGCGGGTTATATTCAGGAGGGTGAATGAATGTCCATCTGTGTCTGTTTCAGGCCACAGGAACCTCTTGGGACAGCTCCAGGTGAAGGATTGTGGGAAGGAGGACAGCTGCCGAGTCTCGCACCCCTTTCGGACCGTTCAGCTCTGCATACTCAGCATGCCTTCGTGTTTAGGACTCCCTCTAGAACTGGCCGCCATTGACCCGCCTGTTGGTATGTGTGGTTTTTAGAGTCACCACCATAATCCAAGGAGGCAATGTAACCACAGAATCTGGGAGTGGAGGAGGCAATAAACAGGACAGCTGAGTGGAAATGTTCACTTTGATCCTGGACTGCTAGCCTACTGTTTGCACGAACATGCTCTTTCAAGATTTTGCTCCCTACTTGAGGGATTTAATCATCTCGAAACATGAAAAGAACTTGTTAAACAGGACATTATTAGACAAATGCCGGCCTTATCACCTCAAGACACACAGCTATCTATCTTCTTTTGTACTGCCGCAACAATAGACGCCATATCGGGACCATTCCCACAGTCTTGGCATAATGAGAAAACCTCCCAAAGATGCAGCTAAAGACAGATTGAGGATCACAGATATTAAAGCTCTGGGCAGATTGCGGCAGAAAAAGACAACTGGGAGGAAAGACAACGATCAAAGTCAAGTAGCCCTGAGCAGGAAGTGAGCTAGTTGGCACCAGTGAAGATTGTCTGGTTTGGAAGATGAATGACTCTGTAATGAAACGACGCTTCACCCGTCTCGTGGTCCCACTGTGGGTGTTCATCGGCGGTGTACACTCTTTCCTCAAGCAACTGTGCATGCTGCGGTGGAAGTACATGATGATGGTACAGTTCTGACAAAACATCAATCTTTATCCCAATCACATCAAATTTATATCTAAAAGTTAGTGTCATTGGGTTTTATTCGACTATTGGGTTCTGGAATACATCTTAAGACTTTGGATGTGGATCAAAAATCAAGACGAAAACTGATAAATAACTGAGTAGAACAAGCAGTTGATAATGTTCAAGAGCTGAATAAATTGCCAAGTGGTTAATTAATTGTTTGTACTTCTTTCTGTGAGTAATTTGTCTGGCAAAGGTGGAAATATTTGCTCCTAAATCCCAAGGCCTGCTTCTCAAAATGCAATGGTATGCTGCTTTCTGTTTTTCTAACACTGTAATGTGAATATCTTTGAGTTTTGGACTGATAGATCACACTAAACAAATAAACAGTTATTTGAACTGACTCTGTGGGAAACTATGATAGGTATTCCTTCCTGTCTGATATTTAAGAAGACTAACCGCTCATTGGGTAATAAGTGGCTAATCACAGTTACCTATGCAAGGCTTTGGAAGTTGATACAGACAGACAGAGTGAGCTGGCAGCTACCTACACCCAGGATGTGCTGTTCCTCCAGGCTCCGTAGCATTGGACCGCTGCCACCTGCCAAGGCTTCCCCTGGAGAATGGATGTTTTTCAGCTACAAAGATGATTTTGGCAGCTCGTACTTTGATGAACACCCAAGTATTATGCTTTTTCTACAGGCGGTAGCATTATATTGTTCAAGAAATGAGCCAAAAAAAGACAAAGACAATCAGAGCACTTAATTACCCACAATGCTAGGTTGAGCCATATTATTCGACAGGATTGTAAACGCAGAATAAATAGCGTGGAGGGGAACTGTTTGCTGGCTGGCTGCCCTGATGTAACACAATGAAACACAAGAACACCTTGGAGGTGGAACCACAGCAGAGAGAGCAGCGCTTACCAAAGTAGGGTTTGGCAAGTCCTGCAGAAGGAGGCCCTGGGGGGGTGGAAGCTCATGAATGGAGCTATAAATCTGATGTGACAGTTGTCCTATCTAAACATATTTTAACATGTTTTACTACGGCTCTAGGAGCTGTTCCAAAACAGCAGTCAACACAGAAACGGTTGTGTGGAACTGTGAGTCTGAAAACAGCGGTGCGTATTGATCTGTAGCTGAGCGAAGGCGCACCCGGGAGGGACAATCACACACAACAAGGAGGTGAGACGCGCCAGACGAATCCTCATCCGCACTGATGTGTCTGGGGAAGCAGGAGGGGGGGTATCAAGCAGAGGGCACGGTGAAAGCAGAGAATTGGCAGAAATGGGGGGGGAATGTTAGGAGTTGTGTCGACTGGATGTGACCTTAAGCTCAGACACCACCTGGCAAACATGGTAAGTGTTGACCGAAATCCAGAATGTCTTAATCAGTGCTACTGCTGACGTGCTAAGGGATGAAATGCAGCATTTGGAGCCTTGTGTGGAAAATCTCAATACTTAACCCGAAATTCAAGAAATATCTGCTATATTTGCAAGAGCTTGCTACATTACTGCAACTTTTACACATGAAATGGCAACAGACCACTTGTGATTTGGACCAGTTGTTGCATTTTTGTAGCATACAGCAAGGATATAGGAGCACATTCAGGTGGAAGACGCACAAATTTCACCTGACAACAAGAAATACTCAGATGTTTTGTTTCACTTTAGTTTTCATTTAACCTGCACTATCTCTTTTGTTTACATTCAATTAGTCAGAAGACTACACACAGCAAAGATAAACATAACCTTAAATATAAAAATGGAAATGTAGCTCTATTTTTCAATTTCAATGGCAATATTGACTGATTCACATATTGCAAGTTTATTTAATAAAGTCTTATAAAAGGAACTTGAGTACAGTAATTTCTTTTCTTATATGTAACTCTGAGGCCATGCTTTTCATGTTCAGATTTTTTTTTTAATTAGCTCTGAAAAATAGCTGTTTCTTTGATTTGCAGTGTGCCCTCGAAGAAAGTGATTACAAATGAATCTTCAATGGTAGTAGCTTTGTTAAAAATCACATTATTTCCCTTTGCTTGCAATTTTTACCAAATTCTCACAATTTTACTGCAAAAAGACGTCACAAAACAACTTGTTTTGCCATTTTTGAGAAAAGCCACTGCTAAATCAAACATTTATGGCTACAATAATCACTAGAGGGACTGATACTGTTGTCATAGTTGTTGGATTTACATCATCAACACAAGTGTAAAGAGAATATTTAACCTCTGAGTGCGTCGAGCGAGCAGAGGCTTATTAAAGCTGTTCCTCTGTTCGAAAAAATATGTACACTAGCTTTACATGGAGCGTAAGCTGTGGGGGGCAAATAAGTCATTCAGGTATTTATGCATTCATAGAACACACACTGCAACCAGTCATGTCTCAAGGTGCTGACAAGATTAGAGAATTCAAGATCTTTTATTCCAGCAGAGTGAAATTCTTTGACAAAGACACTGATTTTGCCAAGCAGGACGTCAATGGGTATGGTGACAGAATTCAATGTACGGCCCTCAGCTTTAGTACCCTTTCCTTCTTTTCACACTGATTCCTTCTGAAGAATTAAAGAAGCATTTAGAGATGAAAAAGCATAAAAGACCTGAGTGTTTTTTGCCCTTCTCTAAATCCACAGTAGTCATACCTCGCAGAGACGAGTCCTTGAGTTCTCTACGTCAATCCCTCATTCAGGAAGAATGGATGAAAAGTCTGCCTGACTTCACCTTCTCACATTTCAGTACTTAACCAACCTTCAGCCAGTGTGGAGAGAAAATTCTCAGCACTCAAAAGGACAAAAAACAAACAACAGTACACCTGTAACAGCAATGGACATCGTCAACTGCCAACCTTAATCCCAATGGAGGAAGGATTTATCTGGTCCTGTTTATTTTTGATATCTTTAAATGAGCAGATTGATTCTTTTGGGATCCAGGTATTTCAGGATGCTTGTCACAAATGTCTTGCATGTGTGTGTCTGCATCTGTCACTCAAACACAGACACCTTTTCAAACCTCCCTTCCATGCAACTACTGTGGCTGCAGCATAATAATCCAACCTTGAAATGCCATTAATCATTCCACCTTTCCTGCTATACCTTTTTAAGTACTTTTCATGCTAAAACGGCAGTCAAACTGTATGGTGCCTTATTGTTGAGAATAAGTATGAGAAACCAAAGTGCTAAATCCGTGAAAGAAAACTATGCAGGGAGTTCAATAAGTGGTTTCATCAAGACATGTAGGATGGATGTTTAAACCTTGAAACAAGGCACCCTTGTAACCCTAATCATAGAGAGGAGAGTGGCGTTCAACAGCCTTACATTACACCTGAACGTCCAAGAACAATAATTGCAACGCTATAAAGCTGTTCATCCCTTTTCTATACTCACTATAGCTGATAATGTGAAGAGAGTGTGAAACCTTATGCTTCTTATTCCATCCATATTCTCTACACTGTAGAAATGAAGTCTTTTTTTAGTGCAGTCTTATTTTCTGCTCAACTTTGTCTATTTTGAACTTATCTACTAACGATGTCGTGCGTCCTGTGTTGACCGTGCCCGACCAAACACATTTAACACTACAGAGATCATTCATTATCTACAATATTACTGTGTTAGTAGAGGTGTGCCTGCCTCTCAGTGTGTTAGCTGAGGTGGTTATCAGCAGCGTGTACATAAAACCTGTGTTAGCTGAGGTGGCTATCAGTAGTGCTTACGGTGTGGACCCACTGTTTCCCACTATATCCTCTTTCATATTGGCCTGCTTAAGACAACACTCCCTGGGCTAATCTCCACACACCTCTTATCTATCCACAACAGACTGTATGTATGTGTTATGTGTATGTCTGTGTGTGTGTGTGTGTGTGTGTGTGTGTGGACATCAAAGAGCCATAGGAAAAAAAATATGAGGGACACAAAAATAAAACTTAAGCCATAAGGAAGATAAGAGTAGAAAAAGAAATGAAAGATGATGAGAGCATTGATGTAATGAAGCGATACTGAGCTAGAAGCAAATTAAAGAAGAGAAGAAATTAAGAGATGGATGGATGAAAAGAAGTGAATGGGAGCTGTGAAGAGGAAGTATTGTTCAGAGGGAAAATGAAAGGGTGGAGAAAGAGATAGAGTGCAGAAGAGGTGTGACGTTATTGGTTTTCTGTGGATTGAGCTTGCAAGTGAATTCGATATAATAATTCTCGATATTGCTTCCGTTCTATTGAAATGTTCACCGCATTATCTGCTTAATTCCCTCATTGCACATAGACACAAATCTCCTGTCAATACAACCTTGACATACACAAATCCACGGAGTCAGAAAGAGCTCGAAATTGCCTTTTAACATTTCAAACACATTGTGAGTGGGACAAAAGTACTGAGAAAATCCACCTAATTGAAGATAACCTTTGACCCCTCAGCTCTTATCCAATACTGTGGTTATCGCCGTGACCTGAAGATAAGCAGCTCCAGAGTTGAGCCCTGTGGTAATAACATCCAGCTGTTCTTTCTGGCGTCTCTACGCAAGGAGGCAGGTAGCATCACGGCAAACAATGTCCGTGCCAACAAGTAATTTAGTCTTGAATTGAGTCTAAAAATGAGCTGCTTGTTTTCTACAAAATACTGCCAGTGGGGGTGAGATAATTTCACGCTTCAAGTGACTGAAATGAAGCATAATTCTCTACGAGTATCATGATGTCACCTGATTTAACAAAATGCTCGAAGCTGGTTACATTGTATTGAAAGACATACTCTCTTTTGGAACTTTTTCAAGAGTTACTAGCCCTAATTCGGATATTAAATATTTGTAAAGCTTCTCAGTCAAAGTGAGTTTCTACTCGGATTATGAATGCAAAGTTGCAGCGGTGCGTCTTCTCAGGGATGACGCAGAGGATTGGACACATGTTTGAGGTTAGAAGGATTCTGCTCGGAATTTGAAAGTATCCCTTTTCGCCGGACGTGCAATCGAGCACCGTGATGTAGTGTAGCTCATTCCGCTCCTTGTAACGAGTGCTTTTTTTTTAACCTCTGGGGTGCCCTTATCCTCTTCCAGCTCCTCAGTAAATTAATTACCATGTGTTAATTACAGCCAGTACACCTGAGCCCCCAGGCTGTCGGGGCAGGGGCTTAATCAAACACGAGTGACAGTCATTAGCTTCATCATTAAGCCTCAAAGAGCCAACTGCCACTGGAGAGTCCATGGGAACTGTCGGCTTCCGGGGGAACCCAGAACCCTTGTAACAACCCCTATACATGTACCTCACTGAAGAATATATGAGGGGGTGAACAGTCCTGGATGTTTTAAAGCTATACCCCTCCTGTACTTCTATGGTCTGTATATATAGAGAGAGTATGTCTAAAAGGCATCTGGTGGAAGACTCTCGCTCATTCTTCCTTCCTAGGGTAATAAATCATCCCTGTATACCTCCATGTTTGCGTAGTGACAGCTTTTATATCTGTTTCAGTTGACTGGGGCGACAGATTCCTCGTTGGTTGAGGTTTGACACGCTTTCACTGTTTGCACATTCTATTGTTTCGCACAACATGGTATATTTAGCATCCACGCAGAAGCTGCAACTGCATGGTCTAATTCCTATTAGCATATTCATACTGTTAGAGCATCAGCAGGACTGTCTAGGAAGGTAGTGTAGCCTCTTTTGAAATGCAGGTGTATTATTCATGTCAGATATTTCCCCTCCCTCTACATCCACCTCTCTCTTTCTCTCTCTCTCTCTCTCTCTCTCTCTCTCTCTCTCTCTCTCGTCTTTCTCAATTTCTTCAATTGTCACAGTTGACTGGTGCTATATTCCAGTCTTCCCTCTTCGGGCAAACACACTGAGCAGCTAAACAATTTCTCCATTTACATGCATGGGAGGATACAGTATCATTCACATGCACTTAGGTGTTTTCACGCTGGCAAACACACACACAGAGGACACGGCGCCGCGCAAACGCCTCGTGGTTCGATTCACGCTCACGGCGAGCCTCGGTCCGCAGCACAACTTGTAATCACTGTCAAGATCGAGCGGGAGGAATTCAAACAATCCTGCAGACGAATGGAAAGCTTCTTCTGAGCTTTTTCTGCTGGACTCGCTACATGACAGAATGTATAAACAGGAAAGCAGTGACACCCTGTATATTGGCAGGGATTGTAGTTTCTATGGTGATACCTTATATAAGGAAGAGGAGGCATTTCTTCCCTTTAGGGTGCTATATGTGAACGTATCTCTACATGGGTGTGAATGTCCTTCTTTTGCTTGGGTGTGAAGATACAGAAGAGTGATGATACTCCTGAGAGTTGTAGGTTGCTGTTTGATGAGGAGGAGGAAGGAGTACCCAGCAGACAAAAGGAAGTCTTCCACCCACATAGGCAGCACGCACTGAGAATACAATAAAAGACAATTAATGGACTAAAGATGGGCCGCTTTCGCAGCCTACGGTTTTTGCCCTTCAGGTGTTTTCACGTAAAAGGTGCAGAGAACACGATGTCTCCAATTTATGAACAAAAAGTAATTTAAAGAACCTCACATTACACAATTTATAAGCGGGCTGATTTAGCCTCTAGAGTTTTGAATCCCATTCTTTGCCATGAAACCACTTCAATCCAAGAAAAAAAAAAAAAAAAAAGTTCTTCAACATTTTTCCGGGTCACTCCACAGGTGCTATCATCGCAGTTCAGCTTAGTTATAATTACCAATGGCCCCCAAGGTCAGCCATACTAATTACAGGTGTTACCAGACAGGTAGGCTCTTAAAGGGTAGAGCCGTTTCAGCCTCTACAAAGAGCCATTGTCTGAAGGGCTTGCTTGTCACAAGGAATTGAAAGTGCCTTGTTTTAGGAGATGGCAGCTGCCTCTATCCCTCCCTTCCTCAACCAGTCGCCTTCGTCGCCCTAAACAATGCCACGTTCATCTCTACATGAAACGGGGTGTTTCATCTGAACTAAAGAGAAGCAGTGTAGTTGTGATGGTGTACCCCCCTCTTTGAAAAGGCCTATGCGGGGGCCCAAGAGTTCTACTGTTGGTCAATAGAACCAATACATCCTCAGAATTAAATGACAGTATAGGCAGAAAATTGACCTATAGTTACGTTTATGCCATCTAGCGGATGTAGTAAGAACAACCAGACTACCAGAACAAACCAAACCATTACAAGTTAAAACATAATTATATTTTTTAGTGTGACAACGCTGTGTGGTTAAGGGCTGGTCAGGTTCAGGCATAAAAACCACTTGGGTTAGGGAGAGATCATGGTTTGGGTTAAAATAATTACTCAAAAAATGGTTCACACAACCTTTGTGGTCATGGCAACAGAAAACATCACAATGTTATGTTTTTAAAATGAATGTCCTGTCTCACAATGGGAAACATGACATTCATTGCTGAAAACAGTTAATGAAAAGCAGAAAAGTCCACTTTTCATCCAGCTATTCCAGCCATCCACCCAAAAACCTCCCCTAAATAAGGCAAAATCATCACCTTATTGATGTCAGCTAAACTGTGTCACTTCCCTAGGTCATGATTATATGTCTGCTGGATAGCGTAAACATAACAATAGATCGATTACATGTCAGCTTGAATTTTAGACTTACACCATCTTTTTTTTGTGAAGAAATGCTGACAGTCGAGCCAGAGATAACCCTAAACTGTGGTAAACAAATCTGCTTTCTTGGACTGTAATAGTCAATTGAATACCCAATTGTCTTCAGAGTATCTGGATGGTGTAGCTATCTTGTGAAACACACAATTATAGAAAAAGTCTTGGGTCGAGCAAATATTGACAGATAACATGAGGGCTCCACTGACAGCTCTATACACTACATGCCATCGGATTCTGCTATAATGATCCACTGCTGTCAAAATGCTTTATCTTATCATGGTTGAACCTTTTTCTGTGGCATAAATGAAGGATATGGAAATACCAAACAGTTTCACATTTGATCATTTCATATAAATGAATCGCAGAATCAAATGTATGGCCTCTTGTTTTGCTACTGACAAAACTTTACTCAGATGCAGTTCCTGCACCGATAACTTGTGAACTGGTACTGGGACTGTATCTAAAGCTGAGAACACTGAGGTTTTGTCTTCTGTATTATTTGTGGAAATGTGGAGGTTTTATTGTAGCAACCTGGGGGAGTTTAGATTCCATTAAAAAGTAACACAAGATTAATGCTTTATAGACTGACTTTTAGGCAAAAAAAAGGATTAAAAAAAAGGACTATTTTTGGTGTCTGATCAAAATTTTCCAGGGGATGGTTGGAGAGGCAATCATGACCTCGGTTTTGTATAAAATTGTGGGAGGTGTTGGCAGCCTTTCCACATCCAATGTGTCTAACCCATAAGCTCCATGAAAAGAGAATCACAGACATCTGACTGGATGATGACGGACAATGACCAAGGAAGGTTCAGCTGTGGCTATGTTTTCACAGCTGATAAGCTTGATGACCATCTGCACATCTGCTCTGTTCCCCTGATCACTCAGCCGTGTAGTAAACCTTCAGTGAATAGATGACTGTAATCATAGTAAATCCAAATACAAAATCGTGGGCTTACTTTAAACAAAGATTTATCTCTCTCCATGTCCACTGAAAGCTTTAACTGACACTTTAACATACCAAAGGAGTATTGTATGTTAAATATACACATTACATTAAAACCTGCTACTCCAATTGATTTCCATTTGTGTTCATTTCTATTCATTGCAGTCCAGTGGCTACACTCCACCACAGACAGTAAATGTCACAGACAGTGTTAAATTTCCAAGGCATTGTGAAAGAGCCAGTGCAGCCTCCACCAAAGGTCAAGACTGATCCTTTTACTTCCTCTTCTCACAAAGCAGTGCACCAACGACAGCTGCTTTTCAGCACGGTCCAGGCCATGACTCACTGAAGCACTATGGGCTACAAATGGCTTTGATCTACGTCAAGTGACCAATCAAAAGGTTTGTGCATGTTTCCATTGAGACTGAAAAGGCCTGCAGAGTCTTAAAGGACAAGGAAACCAGTTGAAAAAAGTTCTTCATTTCTAGGATGTTTCCCACAAGTCCACAGTGTATGAGCAGCCATTGGGAGATGCACTGAAAATTAACTCAGCATAATACATTCTCTCTTCCATTGAAGACGATGTCATCAAGGAGATATTCTGCTCTGCTTTCAGCTGGGATGATTCAGCCACACCTGGATAAGGTGAGGACAGTCAGCCTTCACAGATTTGTGTGCAGGATAACAAAATCTCCTTCCCCCTCTCCAGTGTGACTCACAAAGCCTTCGACACGACATAAACTTCCACAGATGCTCGGCTACCTAGAGATTTAAGCTACTCTTTTGTCCCACTGCAAATATCTCCACCAATTTGAAACAAAACAACCTGAGGATGAATTGCTTAATGTTAAAGCAGTAAATTACAGGAAGGTGTTATTCACCAAACAAGAATTTTCAGTCTGATCACGCCTTGTAAGGGCTTTGTTGTTACCATAACGGTTGTGTCACCTTTCCACTTCCAGGTTCGCATCCTCCTCACAGGTGAACAAGTCTCAAAACAGCCAATATACGACAATGTGGCTCTTCTGTGTTTAGTTATGCGGCCTGCCAAGCTGAAGCTGACCCCCGTGGATGATTTTTACAAAAGGGATTCAGTCTTCTCCAGGATGTGCAGTCATTTAAGGGTCAACACACAAAGCTCTACACAACTGCTCATGCACATGCTAGAAAGTGGAGCGGCACTGCTGCATTGAGAGGGTTCACGTGGAGAGCACAAACACAACAGAGTAACAGAGCAAACCAGAGCAGATGAGGGTCACAGCAACCGAGCACAATTTGATTAGATGACTTCCTCCCTGTCTGGCCCAGAATTCAGCATGACCTGAGAGAGTGCCATCAGTCATGGGATCAAGGCGCAGGAGGGAGAGGCTATGGTTAGTAGCATATCAGTCTTTTTTTCTCCTCAGTCAAGCCACATATTGGGGCCTGACTACAATCTGTCGCTGTGATTTTGACAGGAGATGGGGTAGGACAGTGGAACCAATGGATGAAGCCACATCCAAAATTCCTCTGATGGGCCGGACTAATCAGATGCTGTCGACCATAGCAAAAGACATTTCATGGCGTTCACTCTTCATCTTTGTCTGAAAAAGTTCACCAAAAGGCGAAGAGGATCTGAGAATCTGAAGACTCCAGTGTGCCTCAAGCAAAGTTGAATCTTTAAAACACCCCTTTACCTTTCTGATGTGGGGAGCTTGAGGCCGTTTCTGATGATTTTTGTAACTTTCTGAAGAAAAAAAAGACAATGGAGGAACTGTGCCTGCAACTTTATGCAACAGTTGATCAGGTGTTTGGAGGAAGAGGATTCAAATTTCTCTCTCAAGCTTCCTTGTTTGATTCTTTGCTACTTTGGTAACTTACTGTGTAAAAAAGTGCAACACTGTGAATGCCTATTTGACAAGGCTGCCCTTATCCCCATTTTAACAATTCATTGCATCTTGGGTGGCTTTTTGCTGCCCCTTTGAGTGGCTATTTGGAAAAGAAACACTTGTACTAGAACTAAGGTCAAGCTTACTGCAGACACAAACTCAGATGGTTTGAAGAAAGGGTTTGCACTTTCTTTGTATAGATTTCAAGGTTATTTTCAAATTCACAAGGAATAATGAAGGTGGCATAGAGATGTTATCTAACACATTTACATCTCAATGAAATGTTCATAACACGGACTGACAAAAAATGAATCTCTGAGGCTATACAACTGTATACATTGTTGATACAAAAAAAGAATAAATGTTACAGACTGAGTGGACAATTTGTTCTTTACAACAAGGTTTTATGAAAGTTCAGATAAAGGAAAGCCAAGTGGGGTCAAGTGGGTTTTAAGATCAGTCAGAGTTTGAGCTCTTAGACATACTCAAGCAAGGTATGCAAGAATTGTAGTACCTAGCTAGACAGCTACGAGTTAAAGTATGTACTGCTAACATTTGTGCATTGGTGCTTTCTGGTGATTAAATATGAATTCCGTATACATATGTTCAATGTTTTTTTTAAGTTTACTAGCGGTGTTGTCTTAGGTAAGGATACATGTGCAACTCAATGCATCCAGCTCAGGAAAGAAAAAAAGGGCATCTGAGAGCAGCCTCTGAAATCCAGTCCTCTCTTATCTCAATCTGGACACAACAGGCTGCTTACCTACAGTACCTGCCTCCCTCTCTTTCTGTCTCCCTCTCTTTCATATCTCAATGTCTTCAGAGGAAAACAACAACAAAAAAAATCCCTCTTTTGATTCTTCTTTTTCCAATCATCCCACGCCTCAATGTGCTGACCGGCCCTCTCCGCTCTCCCCGGTTGTATCCACATGAAGAATATGTAATTACAGGAGAGTCTGAGGCCTGATAGATGAGTGTGTGTGAAGCCACAATGCAGCCCAGGAAGAGTCATTCTGCCCAGGGGCCATTATCAGATTAACAACCCTCTCTTCTTCTGTGCTCGGGCATCGCCGAAATTTCCTACGGGTCTCTTACTTCCTCTTTCACTGTATGCCTGTCTGCATCTCTCTGTTTTTGTCTTTCCATCTTTTCTCCCAGACGTGCCAGGTTACATGCCATTGTCCAGCTGGGTACATGGTACAAAGGCCACAACAAGACAGGGATGGAGACGGAAGGAGAGAGGTGAGAACTTTGCGAAGAAAAAAGGGCTGATGAAAGTGTAGATTTGCTATGATGTATAAGGCTTATAAGCGTTGGGTGGTTTTGCAAAAAACTCCAAAATTAAATGGAATTTCCTGTTTGGAGTTTTTCTGTTGCTAATGTTTTAAAAAAATGCTTGTGGAACGATAATGATAGGATATTTTGTGGGTTTGCGAGGGAGAGTGTGTTTTCGGTGTAGTATCGTTTTTTGCCAGCTTCATCCAACGCCGAGTTCCCAGGCTCTGGATAGTTTCCTATGACTGTCCACTCAACCAATCAGGCCCAATTACCCCTGAGCAGTGTATACACAAACACAGTGACACTAAGTTCTTAAAACTTCTTTAACTGGCCTCCCTGTGGAAATATATTGGGTTTCACTCTGGCAGAGGTTCATTTCACATGATAGAAATGAGGGGGGAAAGCAAGCAAGGAAATGTAAGGACTGTGGGGGTTTTTGGAGCATTTAAAAATGGACTGAAATGACGCTCAGCCATGGCATGTTTTTAAGACATGAGAGAAAAGAGAGAGGAAATGAATGATGTCACAGAGATTATATGGATGTCTAATATTTTTCTTAAATCCTGGCTGAACTCAAAATGCAACTTACTTCTAATACAAGCACTGCAACACAAAATGATGGTGTGAAATAATTTGAACATCTACATATGATAAAGATTTATGCTACAACTGATATATTCATATTCTAACATTTCTTATCAACAGGGAATTATTGATTCGCTTTGATATTCTGTTCTATGAAGTTCTAAGCTTGGAAAATAACCAAACAGTCAGTTTATGCTTCCGGCATGATGATTGGCATTTGAAGCTGCTATGGGTGATGTTGAAGCATGGGTACCTGCAACAGCACGGAGAGAGCTGTTCACTTCATACATATTAAATCTTGGGGAAAAAACAGATGTCTGTTTTAACCCCTGAGGAAGACTCTTCAAAAGATAAGTTTAACTGGAAGAAACAAGCAAGAAACCACAGTAGAGGGAGTGTGATTAATGAAATGGGTAGAAACACTTTCATAAAAGGAGAAAACACTAAAGATCTTTTTAGACAGCAAACTATTACTGCTGTGTCTGCTGCCCAGTTATGTTTAAGGTGAGTATTTATAGAGGGAAGACACAACTTTGCCACCTTGGTTACCAACTACATCCTATCCTCCAGACAGTTAATATGCTACATTTCTGGTATCCCCCAGCATAATCTCATTACATGTAGCTTAACACAGTAGGTTGTAGTTTAAAGAGGAAGAAACTGTTGGCAAATTAATTTGAGCTAAACAAGTTTAACTAGCTGATATCATCCATATCATATCAACATTGGCCCCGACCGGATAAACACGAAAATGATCTCATGCATCTACAGTGCAGGTGCTGATTACATGGGTGAAACTGTGCCGTGCCAAGAGAAGAGTAACACCAATCAAGATAAGAGATCAAAGGATTGGACACTGTGTGAAAGCAGTGAGTTTGCATTATCCAAATCAGTGGTTTCACTGATACAGTGCGTCCTTTTGTATGGCTTTGTGAACCAGCCTTTTGACAAGCCACCTCAAAATTGTAGGACATGTAAGGACATGATTCACAGACAAATTAAAGTACTTGAAAAAAAAAAAAAACTTCTGAAATAGTTTACCTTGATAAAACTTCTTCAAATTACATCTACTCCTTCCTTGTAATTGAAAACAACTACACTGAAAATTAATTTCATATCACAGTTGTAAATTGCATATGACTGTCTTCCAAACGAGTTGTGATGTAGTTTATGTGGTGACAATGTGTTGTTGTTTTTAACTGATAATCTGCTCAATTTAATATTACATATATGGTGATCTAACAGTCTTTGCATAGTTTGTAGCCTATATATACATACACATTAAACCCTTGTGTGAATAATATATTTAATCCTTGTGCTTTCATCCTTTTCTTTGGAGTGATTATTGGCTGTAAGCTGAAACAGGTGATTGCAAAAATCCATCATGTTCATGAGGGTGAAAGCCATGGTGGAAACCTCCGGCTGTCTGAAAGCACCTAAATGCTCACTGAGGAGAGAACTCAACAGTCCAGGTGATATTCCAGAGTGAAAAACTGGTGTGTGTGTGTGTGTGTGTGTGTGTGTGTATGTGCATTGTTTCTGTGTGTCTGTGTGTGTGTGTGTGCATGTGCAATCACATACACTTATGCTTGAATGACTCATCCACTAGCCATTGTCTGACATGGGAGACGAGCTCATAGGCATTAACTCGCCTGGATATACACTCATTGCTCTTTCCTGAAATACATGGGGAAATTATATCAGTTTGCTGCAGTGGAGCGTGGACGACAAAAGGAAATGACGGCGTCCTTTGTGCGTAAGACAGAGAGTGCTGAATTCAAGAGGCTCTTAGCACGAGGAGCAGACGACAGGTGTGATGCTGGAGTTTTGTGGTGCTACACTACAGGGGCCTGTAAGTGGTCTGTAAATGTGACAGTGGAGAGAGGGCAACGGCGTACAGGACGGCAAAAAAATTAAACCAGACTGGGAATACTCATAAACACAACACACACACGTACACGAGGGCACAGCAGGTTGTAAACGCGCCGACATGTGCGCACAGCATGCTCTGAAGTCACATACAAACAGGCAGCTGCCGGCGACCTGCTGCGAGTGTGTGATTGTGACTCTCTGGGGTTCCGTTTCTCATAAGCGTGTCATCGCATAGGTGTGTCTTCCTTTTGTATGTGTGCATGACGGCATGTGTGCACGCAGCTGTCGTGACCCGGCGTCACCCCCTCCGTCACCCCATCCCTACCCAAGCTCGCCCCCCCCTCGCTGCTGCCACCACCTCGGAGGATTAGCCGCCACGCATGCTGGGGACCACATCACAGCCAATCATGTATTCATGGGAAATTCAATTTCTCCCGACACACTGGGATGATTTGTACCCTGACACGGGGCTCTATCTCGTCCGGCGAATTGTGTCTCAAATTGAAAAAGCAAGCGGAGGACGTCTTTTACAATGGGGCCGCGCCAAGCAAAATATAGGAATGTGAAGCCAGGGCGCTGATGGGAAAAAATAGTTAATGTCTGAGTATTTCCAGTCCGCAGTGGGGTGAAACAGCCCCAACTTATTTGTTATAACATTCTCTGTTCTGTAAGGGAAATTATTCTGCATATCAATGCTATTGTACAACTCAGCTGGTGACAGCAGGGAGGCAGCGAAAGCAACCCCACCTTCTTTACCCTATTTCCCATTCAGGCCCTACAATACACTCGTTTCCCAACCCCCACTATCATAAATATGTATTTGAAGCTGGTGTTCACCCCCTTTTTGCATCATTAACATCATGCCCAGTCCCTACACATCTACCTAAAGATAAGCTTGTCTGCCACACAGATAAGGAATTGTCATGGCATTAATGGAGGTGGCACCATTGGGACAGACATGTTGTGCCAACAGGCTAATTGAAGGCAATCGGCATTTCACACAGCAAGCGTCAGCCGCATAATAAGGTCGTTCCCTTCAAAAAATTCCCCACAGTGCTTTGCTCATTTTCCCTTTCTACATATTTGCTCTTCCCAGTGGCGTATGCCTAAATATGCCGATGTCAGGAGGAAGAGGTGTATGGTGTGAGGTTCAGGTGAGGGTAGGCTATGCCTCCACTTCCCGCCAAGATGGATATCGGCCCCAGGTAAGGCTTTTCATGATGGGGCGTAAAACTGGGCGAGAGCGGCTGGAAATCTGGAGACCCCCACCCCCATCCCCCATAAAGAAATGGAGATAAAGATAGAAACTGAGGAGCCTTGAAGATGGAGATATTTCCTCAGAGGTAATCCCCTCTCCAGGTAGGAGATTTTGAAGAAGGGAACCTTTTCATCATCCTTCATTTTGCTATTTCATCTTCTCTCTATCCAGCAGCGGGCCTGGAGATTTTCTTTTTTATCCTGGCTGTCTCCGAAGGTTAGAAACACTCATGCTCTAAGAAGATTTAAGTCTTAATATAGTTATTCTGAGAGAAAGAAAGAAAAAGGTTGAAACAACAAGGACAACACCATTAGCCCAATACATTGTGGCTCTTCTGACGCAGAATCAGGACAATAAACCATCCTGTATCTTAAAGGTAGCATATTCAACTTACTGAAGTCATTCTAGTGTAAAAGAGTTTGTTAAATGAATAAAATGATTGAAAGGTAAAATAGAAAGCATTCAACAGCTCTATTCACCTATTAACTTGTTTGTCTGCAAACCTTGACTCAACATCCCTGCTGTCAGCCTCAAGCTACAGCTTATTAATTAGAATGGGAAATGTGTTAAAAACATTCCACATGGCTGCATTTCTCTGAGGTACACCACTTCTCGAATTTGGCGAGAGTGTCCACTGCTAAGCTTAATTAATTTGAGAGACCTTCGAGGAGTCCTGCAGCTCACGCTAAGACGACAGACTCACATCGCATAATTATCTGCCATGTTTACACATGAGCAGACTTTGTGCACGCTTGCCACGGCGACCAACAAATCTCCAGCCCCTTTTTAAAAATGCAGCAGGCGTCGTCCATTCATACCGGCGCTCCTTGCCGATGAGCCACAGCCTGGCTCTTTGTAGCTGAAGCGGTGCTAATGAGAATGAGGTCATGGGGATTTTGGCAGCCATTGTGACGGATGTGGGGAGAGACGCAAGCCAGAACCATAACACCCCTTTTCTACAGCACACATACTACCCACCCAGTGTGTCAAAACATGCTGAGTGTTGGGCCGGTGGCGGCAGTTGACTGGGAAATAAGGGCAGCTTCATGGCAACTGGTAGCCATGTTGGAGGCCAGCTCCAATAAATAGATTTGTGAGGGAAAGAGGAAGAAAGAGAATGAAAAAAAGTGAAGTTTATGTTATCCATTTGACACTCAAAACCCCAACTGAGCGACCAAACCAATACAAAGATGTGGCCTGCAAACACACTCAATCAAAAGTGGCCTGGAAGAGTACTTTTAATTGATATTGTGTTCTTTTACTTCTAAATGGCCAGTGACTGACTGTCTTTCATTGGCTTGAGAATTAAAGAAGGACTAGATGGAGAAAGAGACTGTGAGAAAGAAGAGGTTTAACAGGGAAGGAAAGGGGGGGGCTGGTTTAACGAGGCTGCAACACCACGGAAAAGAATGTCCTCTTTCCATGGGCCAATGGAATGGGACCAGCAGGACGCAGCGACATGGCAACACATGCATACATGCACGTATAGGCATCGAAGAGGGGTACGATATCATGTTTCATCACCAAGGATACAGTTTTCATCAGGAGGGTAAACAAATAATAATTCCGTTCTGATGTAACTATCAGGCTGAGCTATACTTTACAGTGTCCAGGCCTCTGGGTACAGAAACAAGTTCAGGTCCGGCAGTGACCACATAGCTTACAGATGGTGTCATTGAAACAGCAGCTTTCCAGACTGTACTCAGAGAAAGACATACTGTAAAAAAGGTAGAACCTATGGCTTTCTTTGCAATTATGTTATACAGTACTGGTCCTTTTTTTAGGGACACGTGGCACCATGACACAAACAGTTCAATTTTAATGTACTTTAAATGAATTGATGTGATCATTTGTGGGTTAAAAAGAAATGTAGATGCCTGGGCTCAATCTGGGTTTGGCTTTATTTTGAAAGTGACGTCTAGCTCAAGAACATTTCAATGACTTTAATGTGAAGGAGACACTTAAACACTAAAATATTGGCATTGACGCGTACAGTAATTTCCCAACTCAAGGTCCACCCACTAGAATATTCCAGGGCTTTCAACATTATCTCATGGTCTTCATTATCATTATTTCATTAATCATACGTTTATGTGCAGAACTTTGAAGCCACAGTACTAATAGTGCTATGGATAATACAAGATCTACTGAACTTGCATGTCAACAGGTTGAAGAAAACCACGTGATATAGTTGAAAGATCCAGAAAATGCTATTAAGTGGACCTTGAGTTGGGACTATTTTGTCAAACCACTATTGTCAAGGTCTAGATTCAAATCCTGGGTGTCCATTTATGCATTTATTTTTTGAGGAAATGTGAGGTGAATATTGGCCTCGCAATGACAAAATGAAGCTTAATTTGTCCATCCCAAACACATAGTTGAAATAGTTGAATGAAAATTTCATTATGAGTCAAGTCTCATCATCCAAACCATGCACATACTTCACTGAACAGTCTGGCCTCAGGGTGATTATACATGTTTTCCTGAATTAAATCTTCTTGTGAACTATGAGGCTGCCTTTGTGAGGTTTTAACAACTGTGGCAAAACCTGCTTGCAATTCTGGTTCTGTTCATGGTTTAGTTTCAATAATATTTTAGCCAAAACCTAGGTTTAAAACTGCTCAGTGGTGTAGCTTTCCTCCAAGAAAGTTGTTTTCTAAAAAGAGTGGAATATATAATAGTCTCTGAAATTGCATCCCAGTGGAATATTAAAGCTGAGACTATAATTCAGACTATTGCCAGGTACTCACTAGGACATTATTTGGTTGTTCTGGATGATTTTTCTGAATCAGTTTGTTGGCAAGGTCATTGCGGAGCCTTCCTGCTGTGAAAAGGTTGGCATAGCTATTTTCAACTGTGCTCCCATGCTCCTGATTTCCTCCTGGTCTGGCATTCGTTTTCATGGTTGAGTCGGGTTTCCTTGAAAGGTTTACAGACTGCTACATTTGAATCTTATTCTCCATCGCATTGGTAGTGGTTGACATTTACTGGCAGACACCTGGTTTTTATTTGCCTGATATATTAGTATTACATTATTTTTTTGGAGTGATATGATGAGTCCTGGGAGTTTCTCTGTATTACAGCATGAGAACCTCAACAAACTGAAATACAGACATGTCCCTCAATGACCTACAATGATCCCACAAAACAACAGGGACTTCTTAGCAAAAGCCGCTTTACAGATCTGTCCCGGAGAAAGAAAGAAACACACCACGCTCCGGAAATTGGCTAGTGTTTTGCGCTAACGTTTATCGCTAAGCTGTTTTTTTAGAGGCAAATGAAAAGAAAAGGATGATAATGAAAAAAGGGATTAACCACAGAAAGAAAAGAGAGAACCAGTTGGGCCTGTCGTTGAATACACACATTTTCTTTTTTTCTTTTTTCAAAAAAAAGGGCAAACAAGCTTTCCTCTGCCGGCCTCTATTGCCCTGCTGGAGTGTTGTTCACCTCAGCACGCCAGCTCTGAACCTCTACGGGGGTTTCTCTGTTTACGTGTGAGTGTGCGTGTGCATGTGTATGTGTGTGTGAATTGGGCAGGGGGGTCTTCCGGATGACATATTTGCATACAAACAGCCTGTCCAAATTCACAGAGGGGAGAAAGAAGGGGGAGCACAAAGGCAAAAGGGAGAAAGAGACAAGCAAATCTGGTGAGTGTGCGAGTGTGTATTTGTGTGTTACTTCTGAGAGAGAGAGAGAGAATGAGAGAGCGAGAACGAGAGAGAGAGAGCGCTGAGAAGGGGGTTTGTCCTCCTCAGGTGCTGAGGGGCTTTCGATTTAAGCGGAATGGAGAATCTCATTACCTGAGTGATGCACTGCCTGTGTTTACACGCGTTATTCCAAAGAGGCTTCAACGCTCCTTCATTCCTCCCCCTCTCTCTCCCTCTCTCTACCTTTTTTTACCCAACTGAGAGAGAAAGAAAAAACAACAAAGTTCCAAATTGCAATAACAAACAGGTCGGGCTCAGCCACAGAAGAGGCTGACGGATCAAATGGCTCTTTTTTTCCCAAAGCGGGGCCCATCCCAGTGACAGCACTCCAGAAGTTGCATGGGCATGAACAATGAGGTGGGACAAAAGGAAGACTAGTGTGTGTGTGTGTGTGTGTGTGTGTGAATTTACTGTCAGGTACGGGGAGAGGGGGAGGTCTAAGCAGGCGTTCTTGGCAGCATTTAAAGTGAGCTTATGTAACTTTTGTTGAAGAGAGGTCGCCATGGTTACAAATGATGGGACAACAGCAAAGTGTTGACTTAACATCTCAAATGTAGCATCATAGTAGCACGAGCTAAGTTAACAAACGGACTCAGCTAATATTAGCCACTATAAAAAAGTAATAAGAGATTAAGTAGGACTGTATTCAGGGTGTACTGAATTGTGGAAAAATGTGTTTTATTTCTTATTTAAGAGAACAATATAACACCTGCAGCCATTTTTATTGTCACTCCCCAATCCTAGACATTCATTATATCCTCCATGCACATAACAAATACACCCTCACTCTGCCACAGACTGTACAGTCCACACTCCCCCACTTTACTGGTGTCACTCCCCCTATCCTAGAGATCTGTGTATCTTTGTGGGGAATTGACTGGCTCAGAACCAGGACACCAAATATCAGCGCTCACAGTAATCTATTCTATGTAAGTTTATAGAAAAGTAGGTGATCTCCAGCAAGAGTCACAATCTTTTGCAGTTCCATACACCTGTCCTGCACCTTAGCTTCTTTGAAGCTTTATTATCCAGGCTCTCTACCATTAAAGCCTGTTTAGGGCATCTCGTCTTTTTCCCTATGGTAGTTTTCATCATGTTCTGTCCTTTTCTTCAGATTTCTGGCATTTAAATTTTGGATTTTTATGCTCAGATTAGTGATTGTAAAGCCTCACTTCAACTGCTGTCAGCAAAATTGTAATTTTGATTTAGCTGTGATGTTCCTGCCCCGGTTCATTCTTTTTTGTCACTGACTTTCTTTTCATATTTTCAATCATTTACAAGTTCTATTCTTCCCTAAAGAAAGTGTCACTACTTTGATCTCATCTTCCATAATGCTGCAAGTGTAAAATATTGAATGTCTGAAATGCTGGTGCTTGAATCCATACCTGAACAGCTCATTTAAACTAACCTGCATATTTAAAAAAAAAAGTACAAAATCACCCTTTTAATTTGCATTAGGTCTATTTATAGGATACTAGTGTCTGACTGTCACCTCGTCTCTGTAAGACACTCTGTCTCTCCTTTTTTTTTTTACACTGCAAAAAGGATTGAAATCACCTGACACCGCTGTTGTGACAAGCGGCACTCCTAACAATAATTCAATTTGTCGCTGCTTTGCATCTTTATTCTGGCTCGCGGGCGCACGTCTCCTTTCAATCGAGCAAAAGTAAACCATGATAGAGAGAGGGAGGCAGAGAAAGAGTGATAGAGGTGGCAAACGGGCTTGAGCCGAGCAGAGTGTGTTACACTGCTGCTGCCGTTTGATCACAGGGCACGGCATCTTCAAAAAAAAAAAAAGTCAAACACATTTGTTAAAAAGCACCTGAGGAACATGCAGGATTTCGATAAAAGAGGCCTCAGTGGAGATTTATTGTTTTTTTCCCTTTTTTTTCTCCCTTCTTTGCTCCCACACACACGCACCACCAACACCCCTGCCCTGATACACCGGCACTCTAATTGCTATCAACATGACTCACAAACGTTCAGCCCTTTTTTTTTCCTTTCCAGGGAGAGAATTATTACTGGCAAGCTTCACGTCCATCAACAAGTACTAATTCCCGTTTTACTGCTTTGAGTCGCCTCGTGTGTGTGTGTGTAGGTATGTGTGAGGTTGGCACGGTGACCGAGCACGTCATTCAGGGTTGAAACTTGGGTGGCAGAGTTGCCTTTGAACTGCAGACGGGGCTGAGTTAAAGTCTGGGTTTGTGCTCCAAGACAAACTTCAGTCAACTGGAAAACACAGGACAACTACAGGGTTCTCTTAATGGGTAAAAAAAAACTAAAGCAGAACCTTAAGTCCTCTTTAGCACCATGCTCAACTGGATTTGCATTAAAAAAAACAGCATTTACAAAATCCTAAAATCTACAAGTGTTCCATATGAAATCACTACCTTCACCAAACAACATCTTAAGACTCTTTTTTTTCTTTTTTCCAATGAAGAAAAAAGGAGTGTGCTCAACTGCTAATTTACTCCCTGCACATAAAGTGACTGGCTAAAGGCTACAAGGGATGACTTTTTTTAGAAATAGTGGAAAAGAGTATATGCTCTATTTCATAATTCAGCCAAAGATGGTCATCATGTAAAGTGGTGGGAAAAAAACAGGACATGTCATGGTCCCTTTGTGGACTGCTTTAAATTATGTTCACGTTAAAATACTTTTTGTGGTGTACTCTAAATTTACATTAAATTTATGTTTAAATTTATATTAAATTTACATAAGGACACAGTGACCAATGTGTCCTCTAGGTTCTCTAAGTTATGCATTGCTTTCATCATGGAACCTTTGATGGAAATCCTAATGGCACAAACTAAAGTACAAACATGGTATATCCCATTTTAAAGGTGTGATTAATGTTTTAAATAGAATGATGATCAACATACTTGGGTACAATATAGATGGTTCCAGTTCGCAACCACAAAGATTACCCAAAGGGTGACACCACTGGCACTATCACGGGCCCTCTGGACAAGCCCCCAACAACGAAATACACTATGCTTGGCTTTAAAAATGACCACTTCAAAACTGCTACAAATCATGATCCATGCTTGGTTGGCCTGGTTAAATGTAGGGAAATATGGTAAACAGAAGGGTTAGGGTAAGGGATTAGGGTTTGTCGGCCCATCCGAGCCCCTTTTCCAGTGTTCGTGTTGGTTTCCAGCACCAGCAGAAAACCTATAGAAGAGTGTGGGGCAACATGCAGTTGTTTTAGACCCACATAGCACTGTTAACTAAGCTCAAATCTGTGTCTTATTCCAATAATAGAAAGCCAAAATGAAAGTGTTTTGCAGCCACACATGAGTTTATTCTTTATTTATTTTATATCTAATCATTACTCAAATCCTTTGATTTTATGTCCTGATAAATATATAAATAAAATGTTATGTAACCACACTGTTTTATACAGTATATTTTTTATTTGCCTCAGCCTTATCGTAACTATGGCATGACACAGACTTTCCATTTCATATCTGTATCCATTTCTCTGTTGACGCCCGACTCGTGTGGAAGGCTTCATGCTGTTGTTGTCCAATTGGCTTATGACGGCAACTGAAAATACCCAGGTCCCTGGTGAGAGGTGGGGGTTTAGATGGGGAAGGGTTTGATAGAAAGTGGGGACGGCTTAGCGCTGAGAGAAGAAGATCCAATCTCTAAATGTGTTGGTGTGAAGGTGAAACAGTGGAGACGCCCTGCTGGGCTGCATTTCACAACTCTCCGAGGGCCTCTATAGGGAGAGCTTTCCCACTGCTTCCATAGTAGCTGCACACACACATACACACATCTCACACCACCCCCTCACACACACATAACCAACACTGAAACTTTCTTCCAGGGCCAAATACAGCAAGTCTAAATATATCTATATATTGTTATTGTCAGGTGGAAACTAATTATGTCCAATCTGGCTGATTTTATTGTTTTATCTTCAGGTAAACAAATGTACAGTCTGTGGGTTTATGAGCAAGATGAAACATTTGCACAAAACAAAGAACATAGAAACATTCTTTTTGTTTGAGACTTAACAGTAGTGCAACTCAAAATGTAAAGCTTGTCTAAGGATGCCACAAGAGGAAATGCCATGAGTTCATTAATATTAAAAAGTTCATCTCTGAATGAATAAACTTGCACATTTCATGGCGATCTGCCTATTGGATTATGGGATATTCTGTGTGCAAGGTTGACATTTTGGTCTGAGTTAAGCACTAGAATGCTCTTTGAGTGTTTAAAGGGGAAAGAGGATTATCCTCTGGGTAGGATGAACATGTTGCTGTAGTTTCATGGCAGTCTGGTGAATAGATAATATTTTTTTCAAGGACGTGAGAAGTGGAACTTTTGGGCTGATGTTGGAACTAACTAACTGAAAAATCATTAAGGATGATCTTCTAGCAATCACGAATACTCATATTATGTCATGGCTAATCTGACCAGTGGTTGTCAAATGATGAAAGACAAACAGACTAATAGGCTGACATCAGCATTGTTGACAGCAAAAAAACACAACATTTCTTACTGAAATGTTGACTTTTGGAGATACCAGGATTCCACCTGACAATCTCAATATGAGTGGCATATATTTATGCCACAGCTATACATGAAATATGCAGGACCTGGGAGAAGTGCGAGGCGAGGGGGGCCACTCTGAATTCAGATGAGCAACCAAACCACTGGAAGACCCCAACAGGATTCCAGTGTGGGTTGCCAGGGCAACATGAGCAGGAACTTTCAACCATGACAGCGAAACTGCAGAGGACGATGAGGAGAGCGAAAAACGACAGGGAACATGGGAGAAAAGAAAAAGAAAAAGAAAAAGGCCTCAGTTTACAGGGACCAAACTGGAAAAACAATGAACGCATGCTGAGTATGTTTTAGCACGGCAACAAAGGAGAGAAAGTTTGGAGAATGTCTGGGATGTTCAAGCAGATGAGAAGCTTTCTTGTGTGCCACAGCTTGCCAACTAGTTGTTTTCGCTGTCGCCTGGTAACCAACAACCCCCCCTGCCATGCCCAATCACACACACGGGCATACACACAAACACAGAAATGCTTATATTCAGAGTTTCCACCTCACTTAACTGAGAGGACAAGTTAGTGAATATAGAGGAAAAGGAGGTGGGACATTAGCAACACACACTCACTCACTCACTTTCCTCATACATGTACAATAACATACTAACATGCAGACAACAAACTCTCTGCCCCGCTGCCAGCAGCCTATCAAACAACCTGTAAGACAAACGTCTCAGTGCTTTAACTTCACTGCCAGGCAACCAGCATACACCTGGCATCACTAAACACTTAATTAGACAGTAACACTACAGTAGCATGCTGCTCCCTGTACTTTCCCAAGGTCTTGTTAGCAAGGCAACCACGGCATCGAAGCGACAAATTCTACCTACCGCCAAGTGGCAAAGAGCGGCGCTGTGCCAACTCCGAGGCCATAATCAAGGAAAGGTTTTAGATGTAGCTCTTATCAACGGATAAGCTCAATCATCCACAGTGCTTTTATGTGTCAGACAATTAACTTGCTATTGTTGTCTGTGCCAACCCTGCCAACAGATACAGTAGGATATATGCACATCTTGTTTCACAGTGTATCAGCATTCTGCCATGCCAGGTAGACTGATTGGATTTCACTAATATAGGTTTTGGAAGCTGAGGTTGACTTTCTGCTTTAAATGAGACATTTTATGCCCCTGTATTTTTTTAGATTTAACCACTTTAATGCTTAGAAGATCCAGATGATATTAATAAGATTCTGAAAATATATTATATGACACCCCATCAGTACAGGAAGTTTAATTTCCCTGAAACTCTTGACCCATCATACAGTCATATTAAAGGAATACTCCACTGTAAAATTTAATCAGATACTCACCACCGCTTTTGGCCTTATGTGGCTCCAAATGGTGTGTGGTTTGCTCCTTCTCAGAGGATGGTGCCATTAGGAAGGATTACGATGGCTTTTCAGTTTCATCGCAGGGAAAAAAGTATCAATCAGAAATCATCAGAAACTTCTCAAACCAGTCTGTCTGTCTGCTTGGTGGTTTCACAAAATGCAGCTCAATACACAGCTTTTGTTTGTTGTTGTTTGGATTAATGTGTAAGCCTTTGTTACATAGCCTTGAAAACAAAAACTGTGGTTGACACGCCATGTTATTTCAAACACTGCAACAACTGTGAACAGTTTTAAATGAATAAAGGCTAGATTTTTGTGCTACATTCAGATGTTGTGTAATGCTAGCCTAACTCTTATAAACACAAAGCAATTACTGTAAGCAGGTTATGTGCTAGGCTTGCATAATAGAAAACAAACAATAAATACAAAGCAAATGTAGCTACAAATGTCATACATGGAGCAATTTCACACATTAGCTTCTCTTCATAGCACCACAATGCGCTTAGCAGCAGAATTAGGGTAGCTAGCTTTCCCAAAAACTATCTTAGCAAGTTAGCTTAGCTGCCTCATTTTCAAACATTAATATCCTCATGAGAGCAAATCTCAGAGAGAGAAAAAATGTGTATTTATATGGAGTTTGTGTACACATTCTCACCTGGAAAGAGATAATCATGTCTTCATGTCGTCCAGAGTAGCTTTCCTTTCTTTTTAATGTGCTACATTTAGACTAGCTCCCATGCAGAGCTAACAAGCTACAGCTTTGGCATTCTACTGTCGATAACTGGTGTCATGTCGGCTAATGTAAGATAATATTAACAGTAATAATGTATGGTCTGTGTGATATATTGTCTATATGGTATCTTAATTGCAATTTCACCTTTTCTTCAGAGCACCACAATGCACTTAGCAGCAGAATTAGGGTAGCTAGCTTGCCCAAACAACTATCCTAGCAAGTTAGCTTAGCTGTCTCATTTTCAAACATTAATATAATCCTGAGAATAAAACCCGGTACCACACATTAACAGAGAATAAATTTGTATTTATGTTAAGTTTGTGCACATTCTGACATGGAAATAAAAAGTCTAAAAGCAGCTCTCCTTCATTGTTAGTGTGCTGCTCAGACTAGCTCCCACAGGGCTAATAGTGCTACAGCCATTGCCTTCTACTGTTGATAACAGGTGTCATATAATTTATTTATTTAGCAGTGTGGAGTGTGATAAGTGAGGAGACAAGAGACGGAGACGAGTCAGCTTTGCTCTGCACTTATATATTTCAACAACACAGTACAGTAAGTGAGGTGAAACTGCATCAACAATAAACACCAGAAGTAGTACCCCGTCAACGTCTCCCTAAAAGGTACAGTCCCTTGGTGAATGTCTCCTTCAGTGTTCATTGTGGGTCACCACAGCAGCAAATTGAACACTACACATTTAAGAATATTAATAATACTTAATAATGATTCACCAAATTTATGTGCATTTGTGTAATTTTAGCTCAGTGTGAGAGTTACTGCACAAAAATCCAAGGAGAGTAATGTTATTAAATCCACTTAAAGGATGAACGGACAACAGATCAACTTTATATTTATTGTACTACTATTGTGTCATATTGCCCAGCTCTATCGTAGTCTGACAAAATAATGTAGTCACAGTCCATTTTTGAGCATATGACAAAACAGCTGAATGACCCAAACTAATTCTGGGCATAATCCATAACAACTCAGGTTGCCACAAAAGCTAACCATGCTAGTGACAAACATGAGCTTTTTATTCAGCCAAATTTTAGACTATGTTAATAAATATGTACAGATGGATAATGCTGCAGGACTGTCTCCGCTGAGACATTTTTTTTGGCTATTCAACATTTTTTAAAGGCCAATATCGACTCGACATGGTACCATCCAAGCAATATATTTCAAACCCCCATAGTGACATAATGGATGGCAGGCATCATTCATCCATGAAAGGAAGCTCGGAGGCATCTGATGTTGCGGAAAGACACTCAACTAAGCTTAGATGTGTCCTGGAGGCCATGTTGGGCAGCGGGCCTGCGGTAGTGGTACTGTACTTTGTCATTTCGAAGCAGTGGAGGATTCACATTAAAAAGATACTGAGGGAAACCGAGCAAATATGACTGATGATTTACAGTTTGGTTTTTTGGAGTGTCTCTTTAAGCAGGATGAACAAGGACAGACAAGATAAATGACGAGAAAGGCTCTCCTCACATGTGCAAACAATTTTCCATCGCAGTACAACCGGGGGCCAAATGAACTGTCTGTTCAGTATGTGAAGCGTGAATAAATGCCTTTCACATTAAGTCAGGACCCTGGAGACCTAAATAGTGTGTGTGCGCGCGCATGTGTGACTGGAGACAACCAGTGAGCACGCCTGTGTATTGTTACAGCCTATATAAGTGTGTATTGTACACACCTGCATGAGCCATGATTTAACATGCAAACAAAGGCAAGCCCCTATTATAAAACATTATGGGTCCCTTTTAAATAGTCAATTTAAATTCAACTAATGCCATGTTTAGATTAGATGTATGCTCCAGGCAGATAATCCTTTAACCTGATTGGCTAAAATGATGCTTGTGATGTGAAAGGAAGGAAGGGTTGATGCTGGAGGGGAAGAAAAGATGAGGGTAAAAGGTGGTATCACCTCATATTCTTTACTTAAAGAAAGCAAAATGAACTCTAAAAAACCTTCAAACAAACACCATGAAGAGAAGAAGAGGTAGACCAAGGTGAAAAGGAGAATTGGTGATGATGAATATTTATAAAGTAATGATGTCAGCTAACAACGATGATGACATGACAGTGAAGAGGCAGATGCAGAGGACAAAGGTAAATGACGGTAGCCATTAAGGTGTGTGTGAGCTGCTGCTTTAAGTGCAATACATTCAGCTCCAAAGCAATATTGCATAATTTAACACGTCAACCGACACCTGTACAGCACTCATCTGAGGGTGTGAAGGCAATATGGCTGTAGTCAAGGTAGCAGGAATGTGTCGATGCAAAGAACAAATGTTATAAAATTGCTGCTTATCTGAAGAGCTGATCAACAGTGGGAAATAGATCTTATAGGCTTATAGAAAACAATGGGAGCAGGTGTTGACACGCATCATAAACCCTTTTCCCTTTCCCTGTTTCCTTTTAGATATCATGACTCAACATTAAAAAGGACCTGGAACTTATTTTATATATCTTTTTATGAGTTTTTAACCATGCGTTTACTAGTCAGATTGGTTCAATGCTTTAGTCAACACTGAAATATCTCAACCACTATTGAATAGATTGTCACAAAATTTGGTACAGATATCTGTGGTGTCCAGGGGATTAAAAAAAGACTTTGGTGATATTCTGATTTTTTCATTTATAACACTAATCATATGTTGTGGTACTAAAATTGGAACACACATTCATAGTTCCTATACCAATGGCTTTGGTGACCCCATGGGCTTTCATTGTACCACCAGCAGGTTGACCTTTTTGAGTGACATGTTTGAACAATTATTTGATGGGTTACCATTAAAGTTGGAATAGACGTATGTTCCCACATGACAGATTATGACCTTAAATGTTCAGCTACTGCCATCATTATGTCAAATACATGCAAGACTTATCCCATTTCATCCACCTAAGCTCACTTTGTATTTGGTGCTAATTGGTGAATTTTTGTATTATAAACTAAGATGAGAAACATGGTAAAATGACACCTGCTAACTAAACAGCAGCATGTTTACATTGTCCTTGTGAGCATTAGCTTTTCACTCAAACCAACCCTAAACACAAGCAACACATACACCTGGTATTCATCAGAGGGGGAGAGACAACTGTCTTTGTCCCCAGCATCAACAGACTTATCAAGTCTCCCAGAAAGTCACAGTTACATAGTACCAGTCAAAGGTTTAGACATACTTTCTCATTGATGTGAATGGGAAAGTGTGTCCAAACTTTTGACTGGTACTGTATATAAATATATTTTTTACATCCTTGCTACTGTTCCCTTATTACTTCTTCTGTATGGACAAACATGACAAGGCATTCATTTTGTGGTGTGAACATCATATGTTCATATTAAATCATTTAAGTCTTGTTATCTAATATGAATATGAAGATTGACCTAATGATCTCTCCACATTATTCCAGTATTATAAACTTAACTATATATATTGGTGCTGATAAAGAGCATGGTTATATATCAGGCTGTTGTTCCAAATGATGCTTCTGCATGAGGTGGATGATGTGATTATGTTTTTATTGTGTTTTTATATTCTAAATCTTTGAAGATTTATGAGCCCAGAAAGTCAGTGTTCTTCTACTTTCACTTATTCCCACCCTGGAGGGCTTTTGAAACAGGAAGTGGTGGGAATTACCCACAATTCCCCACTGGGGGTAAGAGGGTGGGACGAGAGTTTAGACTGTCAGCGCCCCTTTTGCCGCTCATTAATCACTTAGGCTACTGTGGGACAGGCCGCAAGGGATCAGCAGCACACACATACACACATACACACACACACACTTGCAAATTTAAAAAAGGTGTGGATGCGTGATACCGATGTATAATCTATCTCTCCACAAAAACAGAATCAATACACAGAAAATAGAGAAAACCCTATTAAACGTTGAGGGCTGTTTCCTCACCGATACAGATGCACACATTGGAGACACGCGCACAGATAGTGACGCTGTTCATCACCACAGAGAGGAGATAGAAATAGAGGGAGGACGAACACGGCTCAGAGTTCCCTGGGGCTAGTCAGCAACTCAGAGGAGAGAGAGAGAGAGAGAGAGGGAGAGAGGCACAAAGAGACTCTTTTCAATAGTGTGCGCTCTCTTCGTTCAGAAAGCTGGTATCATGTTCTACAGCCTCATATCTTCCGGGACTCACAAACTCTATATGCATGCATGCATTATTGTGTCTGTGTTGGTAAATAATAATAAGTGAGTAATGTCTTCTATCTATCCCCGTATCCTGTGATGTCATTAAACCTGTAATCTTATTATCAGTTGTACATAGTCTACAATATGTGTAGAATTGTTATAATATACAAATTATTCAAATGATACGGTGCAGTCTATGTTTTGCTTTCAAGGGATTCATCTCTATGATCTATCAGGTTTGGGGGGAGGGGAGGGGGTGATGTCACTAGTAGTAGTCACCAAAATCTTCAAATCTTACTCATAGTGGCTTTTAGGTTAAAGTGAAGGGTTGGTTTACTTGTCGTAGGCAGCTTGTTAAAATAGTTGTATAATGTTTTCAGAGACTTTGGAGGAGATTCATTAAAGTCTGACTAAATAATATCAATGTTTCAGTTTGAGTTCAGAGACAACAGTTCTTTAACAAAAGGGCTTTTTAAAGTATCTGTGAATCAACATTGAAATGCATTCTTGAGCTGGGAAATAGAAGTTTGTCAAATAAATCGTATATAAATGTCCATTAACTAGCTTTTCTCTGAGCTTTCACACACATTCTGCTCAGGTATTATGGAAAGCTGATAAGTGGACCTTGAGTTAAAGATTATTTTCTCCCATTAGGGTTGTGGAGTTTGAAAGATGCATCTAACAGACAATGGTGGATGAACAAAAAGATGCTAAGAGCTGCATTATGGAAAATGTAGATTTCAGTGTTTTTGGAGATTGACCCATACCAGAAACTGAAAGTTAGGACATCCCGGCTTGTGCTGCTTCAATTTGAGTCAGTCTTTCCTTTAAAATCAGCTCTTGTGAGTCAACAAACTTTACGGAAATGCAATAAATCACCTCATCTATATCGCTTTAATCACTTTTAACTACACCAAAGGGAAATTGTAAGGGAAACGTGACTAAAAATGTGGTGAAATTGCAAGTATCCTTTGGCATTTGGTTCTTGGATACTTAAGAACAGACTGTTTATATTTCATCTCCAGAAAGAGCTATTGAAAATATAAAAGCAATAACCATTATAGCACCAGGGATTGGGTTAAATTTTGAGAAGAATCATGGACAAATGACTTCACTCATGTGTATAAAGGACTTCCTGCAGCCTGAAACCATGTGATAAACGAGCAAGCTGCCTCTTTTTCCTGTGTGATAGTTACTTAATGAGAGATGCACCGTACATGCAGATTTACTGTGTACAATCACTGATACAAAAATGTGCTAGATAACGAGCTAAGTTGTGCAGGAGAATCTCTTCTGAGTTCATTTCCAAGAAATTCTCTCTTTGTGATCATTCTGTGGCTCATGAATATTATCAGGGAGCTGTGGCTTTCACCTTTGACCTCTTCAATATTGGATTTTTTAAAACGCTGATAATCTAGAACCTGAAGCGAAAGCATGTATTTTACTGTTGCGCTTAATCTATTCTGATCTAGATTCCACACCCACTTATTTTTTTTGTCTGTTTTCCTTGAAAATCTGCAGCTCTTGTCCTGAAACACCCCCTTACACACACACACACACACACTCTCTCTCTCTCTTACACTCACACACCAGCTATCTCTGCTCTTCAAGGACACCTCTGGAAGATGCCTGAGGGAGAGCTCTTTTATGCTCTATGCCGTCAATCGACCAATCACAGCTTGCCAAAGTAAAGTGACTGTCACCATCAGTGCCACAGGGCCAGGAGGGTACACAAGAGCTGTTTTCAATAACAGCACTTTTACTATGACGGTAGATGAACATTTTATCCTCTTGTCAAAACACTAGGCAGCCAAAATAAGAGATAGAAGTAGCCCCAAACACAAACACACATATTACATGCACTGGTGTAGTGGTGTGTCTGAATGGTGTGAGGAAAACAGGAAAACACACTGAAATGTGTCTGCATAAGTGATCTTTCCTTCCTCCTTGATTACACATCATCATCATGACAGGTTTGACAACTCAAGTCCTCTGTGTCGCACTGTTTACAGATTCATCGGTGACTAACATTGGGAATCTCATACGAAGACATGATAAAACAAGAGAGGAGGCAGAGATTCATATTCCCCACCCATCCATCCACGTGCCACTCATAAATGTCAGCCTAAGGGAAATTGAATGGCACCATTTGTCTGTGTTTTTATTAGGTTGGGATGAACTCAGTCTCTTCGACCTTTCGAAGTCCATAGCCATGCCAAGTTAATTGAGGATAAGTCAAATTTGGAGTTCCTATGGCTGGCAGAGCCTGAGCGCGAGGATCCCCGCAGACTCATTGCCTCGATTAGAAAAAAAAAGAAGAAAAAAAAGAGAAAAAGATGAAGACTGGGAAGTTCATCACGAAAACGGCCAGAGTCCATTGAGAGAATGTCAATTTTTTTTCCCTATTTAAATACCCTGTCTTAAATGCCAAAGTACTAGACTCCCACAAGTCATTAATAAACTGTGCTGCTTAATCCCACAGAAGTGACTTTGGCTGGCTTGTTTAAGCATTTTTGGAGTTTTGTATGTTACACCTATATCCTCTGTGTTTGTTATGATTTGTGTACTAATTTAATCAAATTTTAATAATAAAAAGAAAAAAATAAGTGTTTTCCAGTTAGCATCGCTTTTTAGCAAGCTACCTGTGTAGGCAGATAGTGCAAATAATTGATAAAATGACTTAAGTTTTATGTGTTGCACTCCTTATGTTACTCCCTAACTCTTTACATTCATCTTTTTTATGACTTAAATCACAGGTTTTGCCAGTGTTGTCATTTAATATCAAAAAGAAGAGATGTTAGTAACCTCGCTATGCTAATTAGCTTCCACTTTCTGATTGAAAGCTAGCAGCCTGGCTTGCTAGCATTCGCTACACAAGTAGAAAACAAACTTAACAGAATGATTCATCATCATCATTGAGTGTTAAATGTTGTAATAAAACCAAGGCTATGTGGGCTTGTTAAAAAAAAGGAGGGACTGATGCCTGCAGGCTCTTCGCAACACTAGCCTTAAAGTCAATGGCTAACGTGGAATACAATCATAGGTTCAAGGATTAAGTGCTATTTCCACAAATATATCCAAAAATAGTTTTATCTTTTTAAAAATGGAAAAACTATAGGCCTAAACAACTACTGTGTCATTAGTTTAGATTTTTACACTTTACACTTTTTACAAAAGGTGAAGAATTCAATTTTAGGTTCAACTTTTAAACTTGACGGTTAATCAAGAAAAAAAAAAACTCCGGAAAACTCCTTCAAAAGTTTGAATGTGGGTTGAAATAAACAGTTCTTCAGCGTCTGCTGTGCAGTAAATGTGAACATGGTGTGCAAATTTGCAAGATCTCTAACGAATGAAGTTCAACTTTTTCAAATTCACACTGCCATTAGGACTCAACAGTGTGTGACGGTGCCTTTAAATTCAATCTGTTTTGCCTCTGTCGATAATCCAATAACCTGAACGTTACCTGCAAATGTCAGCGTTCACATTATTTACCAAGCAATTTGTCATGAAACTCCAGCAAATTTGAGCGAAATGGGTCGGCTGGCTGTTTCACGGTGAGGTTATTTTCTCTTTTATGATATTTCTTTTTTTCTCTCTCTCCCAAAGCCGCCTGCAGCCACCGCCAGTAAAACAGCAATGTGTTACACTCACAAAAAGGCTCTGATTGCAAGTGATGTCCCCACCAGACACCACCACTCAAACCCCCCCACCCCCCCTCAGCGTCTGTCAATATCTGTCACAAAGACTGCTCTTGTTTACATAGTGAAGCTGCTCTCACTTGACAGGGCCCACAGGAAAAATCACTATAATATTAATACAGTGACCTCATCATGAAACAGCATAATCACTTAAATATCCCTAAAATATCACAGCTTATTGTATATATATTAATACTGACTTTAGTGGATGCATGCGCTATTTTTGTCTCTATTGATGTCCCTGTTTAATTCCAGTGGGGCTTATTTTTTGTGATATCTGCACAATATCTGTCCCGAAATCTACTATAGTGCCACTATTTAAGCAGACAAGATGATAAAGGCATAAAAAATAGGCTCATTCATGTCATGTCATGTGACCCAAATCACGTTATAAACCACAAATAAACAAGGCGCTGCAAAATTCATGCATAAAAAGCTCCATCAATATTTTAGTCATTGCTTCATGTGACTTCATCAAGCACTGAAGTGTCTGTTTAATGCATGCTTCTTGTCTCCACGCTGACTGTGCTCAGACTGGACTCACTGTGAATGTTATGGCATGGGTGGTTATTGTTGTGGCTCTCAAAGTGAGGTCAGGGGATCCTCCTGGGGGTCACCAACTGAGCATTAAAAGGACTTCCCAAATCAAATGAGGCGTCAGTTAATTGAACTGCAATTAAATATAAAGGGAAGCGCGAACAAAGAGCATGAATAACATCAAGTTCCACTCTGAACGCAGTGATCTACCTGCGCATCACACACTAAACAGACAATAACAAGATGCTCGTGACCCTGGGCCACCACGTGATGTGATGGAAGTCTGGGGGACAGTGAGTTCATGTCTATATGAGGGACCCCACAAACATGTAACACGTTTAAAAAGTCGAATTTGTCAACAAAGCCTGGTGTCTGATATCATACTCCGTGCGTACAGCTGGACCACCTGCATGCGTAAAAACCACACAGTGCCGCGCAGTGTGCGTCTGCAGCAGCCGCCCCCTGCGAGAACAATAACTTGTTTCTGATGATGTGCACCATGGTTGGAGTGATGGATGGTGCAGGGTGACAAAGAGGGGTATGATGGGAATGGTGCATAAACCAGCGGATCGTGACGGTACGGGACAAGGAGGGGGTAGGGTACTTACGCTGCTGTTCTCTCCTGTCCAGTGGACCATCGCCTGGTTGTGCGTCGCATCCCCTTTCAGCACGAATGAGCTGCTGATCAGGGACATTTGTTTTTCCCGGGACAGCGCTCTCCTGAAGCGGGGTGAGCTCTCCAACCCGACCGCTTCCTTGTCAACGTCCGTCGGTAAGCCCGGCGGGGAGCCTCGGTCTCCGCCGCCCATGTCAAACGTACTGTCCTCCCCGCCACGCCGGTTTAAAGCCCCGCTGTCACAGCCCACGGGTCCCGGCAGTGCCATCCAGGCCGAGACGGTCAACAGAAACACGCAAAGGTGCGCGAAGACCGGTTCTTCGGGGCGCAGAGGTGCCATGCTTTGCGCCGTAGTAGCGCTCGTATCGCAGAGACTGATGGAGAGACCGCCGATGCTTGTGGAAGATAGATAGGTGTAAACTGTAAGCCGAGAGAGAGAGGGAGAGAGAGAGTGTGTGTGTGTGAGAGAGAGGGAGGGGAACTGGAGCAAAGGCAGACAGTGGGAACAACGTGGACGCGTCTCTGTGCCAAGCGGGATCCACAGGACGGCGCAGCGGTGCCATCTGCTGTCCTGCAGCTGCAGCCTCCTGTACTTGAAGTCATATTACACAATCCATCTTCATAGTGTCACCACAGGAGGAACTTGCATATTAAAATGATAGGTATTTCAGATAGTTTATCTTTAAAACATTTTAATTTAAAGCAAATGATTATTATTATATATGTAGAGGGAAAGAAGCCTGGAGGTTCTATATCATAGAAAGAAAATAGGATTCCCAAAACACTGTGAAACTCCCAGAATCACATCTCATTGGCTATCTATACATTCCTTGTTGAATTCACATAGAATAACCCTAAAAACTCAAAAGTATCAGTATAACAAATGTTCAGGTGATCAAATAATGCACTAGTATATTGAATAGAATAGAATAGAATAGATCTTTATTGTCATTGTCACCAGGTACAACGAAATTAAAAGTGCTCTCCAGTCAGTGCATCATTATAAAATAAAATAACTAAAAAATAATAAATAAAATAAAATAAAAATAAAATAAAATAAATATATATCTAGACACATTCACCCCTCCACACATACATCAACACACGGACATTACAAGAACATTCATCAGCATACAATCATTTTTGTTATTGCACATTAGCTCCTATTTTTGTTGAGAGTGGTTATTGCTGTTGGGTAAAAGCTGTGATATTGGTGATCTAAACAGATTAAACTTCTTTTTATTGAACTGCATTCCACTCAGATAGGGCTGCAACAAGGAATTATTGTCATTATTGATTATTATCTCAATTAATCACTCGGTCTGTGAAATGCCAGAAAAAATGAAAATGTCGACCACAGTAACCTGTTTTGTCTGATTGACTGTCCAGAATCCAAATATATTCAAATTACAATAACATAACACTAAAAGCAGCACAATCTGGGTAATGTTTGCCATTTTTACTTTGACAATTAAAGGATTCATTGATTATTAAATCCTCCTATGCAAAGTATTTGAGCCAATAACTGTCATGCAACTGTCAGGAACTGATCATCAGTAAATCTTATATAGGAGATCCAGATGGCTTGTCATCATAGACAGGACAGTCTATCAGTGAAGAGTAATCTATTCAAGCTCCCAGTTCATATGTACTATATTCTACATTTCTATGAGCTGGTGGAACAATGACCTGAGAATAAGACCTTACTATGTGGTCCTGAGGATAGTGTGTAAATCCTAATAGGTCAGCAGCCAATCAGCTTACAGACAGTTGCTCTCCATGGGTTTCTTTTAGTTTAAACTTCCATATAAATTCCTGGATTCTTTCACTGGTTCTTTGCTCCCAATTTAAATGATAAAAACTATCAGATGACCTAACTCAACCCCAAAAGACACTGCCGAACTGTATTTGCATGGTGTCAGTCCACTCATCCGCCTCACTGTCTGCGTGTTGGTGGCCAGCTGGCACATGGGTCAAAGTTCACATCTGATCCCACTAAGTAATAGCTCTCCTCTGTGTCTGTCCTTCTATCCAATTATAGGTAGCGGCTGGATTAACCTATGCCTACATGGGTCACGGTTGGTAGGGGTCGGATGTCTCTTTAGGTCAAACAAGAAGGATTTTCTTCATGTTGACATTAAGCTGCGGCCACAAAATCCTAAGTCTTTTTTCTATTCTATGATGTAGATTATTCATTTTACTCATCATGAGCTACAGAACAGTAAAGAAAGTATATAGAGCGATGCCTGTGAGCTGCACTGCTTAACATCAAGGATTTTTCACTAATAACAAAATAATTTAACAGACAACACTGTAAATAATATATGTGACTGGAAAATGTGGAATGGTTAATAATATAGATCAAAATGAATAATGTGCCTACAGTGTTTGTAATGCGCACAGATCAGTCTCGTTATGTGGCTGGAGTTCAAATTAAAATGTACTTGTGATCTTGGAATAGGTCTCAGTTCTGCCATAAATCTAGAGTTACCTTCTCATAGACACACACACACACGCACACACACGTACACACACGCAAAGGAGGAAAGGCAGATGATGGCAGGGTATGTACCCTTCATGACCTCTGTTGTCAGCACACTGTGTGTAATTGCACCTCCTAAACTGGAGCTTGAATTTAAATATTTCATAGGACTGTGGAAATGTGTGTGTGTGTGTGTCTGCATATGTGTGTGTAGGAGGGAGGCAAGGAGTAAGGCTGCAGGAATACAGATTGGAGCCTGCAGCGAGCCTGAATGTAATCTGTTTTAATCTAAATGACAGCCCCAAAACGGACGCCAATTAGAGTGGAAATTAAATAGAAAATGTAAACTGCATTTGTGCAAATGCTCATGGTCACCCAGAGAGTTTAGACCGTCTGTGAAAAAACAGGTTTGTTTTTAACATGCCAGGAGAACATATGCAGAAAGTGTAGCGAAGAATCTATAAATCAGAAACAGTGAATTACTCTACTGTCCACATGCTGTCCACGTAGCAAACCACTGAATAAGAAACTGACTTCATGAGGCATGGAAGGAAAATAGAGGAACATATTGTGAGGAATAAATATATTTTCCCTAAGTTTTTGTTCTCTTCTAAACATTTGTCTTTCACAAAACTGAGGTTTCTCCTGCAAAAGCCTTGCATTTCCTCAGGTCTTGTTTTTATCGAGTCATTTTTTGTCTTGTTTGTTTTTGTTCTTAACTATGTAAAGCAACTTGTGTTACATTACCATATCTGAAAAGTGCTATACAAATAAAGTTTGATTGATTGATTGATCTATAGCTCAATTTTCACTTTTTTCAAAAAAGTTTTGTTTCCCGCTCAAAAGTTTTGTTTGTTGCATAAAGTTTTGTTTTTTAATTTGGTTGAACATTGTGTTGTGAGGGTTTTGTATTTCTTCTCGGGACTTTTTGTTCTCTCACAAGTCTTTTAGTGCTCTTGCTAAAGTTTTTTCTTCTCATTAAATTTTAACACAAAAGTTAATGCACTTTCATTTCGATGTGTCCCTAGCTAAAGTTATCTGACTTGCTTTAAGTACAGGGGGACTAACTAACGGTTGCGAGAGAACATTAAATCTTTGAGAGAGAAAAAATACCACAACAGCATGTTAAACCTTTATAAATCCTAATTAAGTAGCACGAAAACCCTGCAACAAAACACTATTAAGCGAGAAACTAAACTTTTGAGTGAGAAACAACATATTCTTTTTAAAAGAAATTTAAAACTTTAGCAAGAGAATACTAAACTTTTGTGGATTTTTGGTGAAAGGTCTAAAACTAAAATGTCATGTATTGTGTGAAAAGTACATTTTATGCATTTCCTCATGTCCACCACGAAGCTCAATAATTCTCAAATATTTTCATGGTAAAAATATGAAACAGGTAAACAGTATAATGGATATGATTTTACTTGAAGGAACCCCCATATATGGAAGCCTTAATGTGGTTAATTCACCTTTGAATATATTCCAGTCTACAGTGTATGTGGGGATCCTAATGAGACTGAAACATACATTAAAGTCATTCTTATACATTCTTTTTTGTAACCTGTGGTAAGTTATGTTCTAGTTGAAATTCAGATCATTCCTAGGAAGCATAAGAACCCAGTTTGGTACACATTGTAAAAAAACAACACAGGTACAAATGGGCAAGAAGTGATTGAGTGAATGATATGGATGAATGAATTCAGTCAGCTGAGTAATCAACGTCAAGACATCAAGACAATTATATCACAAGCGTCCACTGTAGAGACCACAGACAGCTGTTGAGGCTTTTGCGGTTCTCCTGCGGCGCTGTAAAACTAATGCACATTAATCTTCATAACATCCAATTATCTGTGAAAATTTCATGAACGAACAAAGCTACGTTCAGCAGTCGCTCAGCAGCATGCTAACAAGCTGGACTCCTACCGCTCAAGGTTTGTCTCCCACTGAGCTGTTTCTGCACTCAGATGATGTAAGACTTGCTTTATTCATTCGTACTTCTCATCTGTGATCACACACAAAGGGCAATGCCACAGGCACTCATCAATGTGGACCATGAAATATTCACTGTGCTCACTTTGCAAAGAGGTCTTGCTGGGAAGATACACTCTGAAAATGTGCGGTGTTTGTGTTATACTCTGTTGATTCTGCAACTTTCAATCTGAAGGTCACAATGTAGTTCTACCTCTTTCTAGCATGAATAAATGTCGTTGGAAGTTTTACTTATTTCAATGCAACCTGCAACCAACAGGCCAGGACATGATGAGGAATCCATACACACATACAGCGACCACCACCTGTGACTGAAAGAACTTTATGCTACTAAACCTTCTCTGGGGATTAAAGCCACAATAATCCTTTTTTAAATATTAACAATGTATCAAATGACAATGTAACAAAACCATAGAGAATTATCACCTGCTGGACAGTTCCTCCGCTCCTCAGCTTATCGTAGCCTTTTAGTCTCTTTTAGCTCATAAGGCTTTAGCTGTATTGTTGCTTTTTCAACAAAAAAAGAGAAATCCTTCTGTACACTTCCCCAGCAACAAACGCAAAAAAAAACATTAGCAAAACAACTGTTAGCATCCAGCTGGTGAAGAAAATGGAATGTGTAAATCTTAGAGAGTATGATGTTTTACTGAAGAGTTGGTGGAGACAAAATATAAGCTAAAAGAAGAGTGAATATTCATCAGGTGACCAGAGACTAAATCTAATGCTATTGTTGCTTGATGTCTGCTTGACATATAAATATTTTTTTTTTTTTTGCCATAATAGCTTTGTAAGTTAGTGTGTTAAAGTTGTGTACACTTCTCAAGAATTCTAAAACCTTAATGCTGCTTTAAATCTTAACCACTCAGTGTAGCACAACAAGCATCTTACAAAGCTGTTGGGAGAGCATGTTAACAAACAGTTGCCTATTTACACATCCAGCAGTTATGTAGCAATATTAACAGTCATTTTGGAGCATGTGTCTGGCCTCCTGGTGAATGTAACGCTACTATTATCTCTACTTTTAGCTCTGTTTTGGACTCCACGTATGACTAAAGGGAAATATCTGACTCTTTAGCTGCTAAATGCTCTACTTTGTTCACAAGCTAATAGCTAACTTCTTCTGTCTGATGTTTGGTGCTGGGCAGGTAGTGTAGTGTGGGTTTATCACATACTGTTAAAAAGAGATTGGGAACTGAACCAAAACAGGAAAGCTGAAGAATGTAAAAACTAAACAACAAGCTAAAATTGGCTAAAAGGCTTTGTTGAGCTAAGGGGAACAGCAGAGTTGGGCGATACACCATTCACATAGTTATTTTATTCATTGTTCAGATGAAAATATTGATTAGTGCAGCTTTATGTAAAGTAGAAGTTGACACCGTAAGTTAAAGAAAGTAAAAATATCTGAAAATACATTTCTGTATGGCCATAATCATTTCCAGGTCCTACGGTGATACATTCACGGTATAAGGTATACTTCCAGTTTAATTAGATGTTCTACCCCAATCATGAAGCAGCCAATGACTTAACTTCCAGAACAGTTTAGGAATAATTACTTTGGTTCAAGAGCCTTAAAGTACCCATAGACACTAACACCCCCACACAGAGCATTAACCACACACACAGACACCAGTGCTCATCCCCTCGAGTATTTCATATGTCCTCTTGCATGGTCTAAAAGGTGTGACCATCTATTAGGGACCACACGTAGCCCCCCCCCCCCCCCCCCCTTTACTTAATCCCCCTGCAGACAGGTCCCTGTGCCCCCACGGTCACGCTCTGTCATCCCAGATTAAAAGGGCTGAGGTTGATAACTCACCCTGGCTGCTGGATGCACACATCGACAGGAGGAAACAAGGATCTTTGAATGTCTCGCTGTCCCTTGGCGCCATTATCCCATGAAGAAACAATGCTGGGCAGGCTTGTACTGGACAAATGTACAAGAGTATTTTCATGTTTACACCTCTGTGCATAGTGACATGCACATATTAGACTATTAAATAGACCAATACTAGCATTTTTCTCTCTCTGTGCTGACCCATTTGAGTGGTTCATAGTTGTGTTATAAAGCTGAGTTCTGGTGAGTGATGTGCAGAGCTGCATTACAGGCAGGTTTAATTCTCAGAGCAATCACACTGACCTACAATAAACCTTCAAGGATGATATGCTAATCAGACCTAAGGGCGCTGGCTTTGGTTGCATTAGTCTATGAGGACAGCAGGTACCACATTTTGTCTGAATCCTACTTTTTGAAGGCCAGTGCTGATATTTTTGGATTGGTGGACATAGTACAGCTGATATTTTCATATCATGTCTAACAAGGATTTCTATATGAAGGTTTTATTAATTATAATGACTAGGGCTTGGTATCGATACTTGATACTTATAAAAGGTATTGGCCGAAATAAGTCGATACCAAGTAGTATGGAAACGTCTCCTGTCAAACGATACCTGCATTGATCCTTTTTGCAACCAGAGCTAGAAAATACAACTATTTGTATGGACTTGCTCACAGCCAATCAATACAAGTTTTCTTTGATTTAACGCAACATATTATTAGCCCACTGCCACAGCAGCTACAACCTGTCTGTGGTGGCATTTGATGCTATTTAATGCTTATGATGGGTATCGAATGAAGGACTCAAATGGTATCAGTATCATTTTAAGGGTATTTGGATTGGTACTGGTATTGTCTTTTTTTAACAATACCCAGCCTTAGTGATGACAGCTATATGAGTTTGGTAGATTAGAGCATTTGTAGAAACAGAATGGAGGGTCTGACATCAGCATATTTCCATATAACCAGCACTATTCTGTTTTGTCTGAGGTGAAGAAGTAACCATTTAGATAGAGTTTATCCAAATAATGCCTGTTTGTAAGCCATCAGGCATTGGTTGGGTTAGACCAGCCAATCATTTCAGATGCCTGCTTCATACACTGTCCAGATATATACAGCCAGTGTTAAAAAAATGGTACATCTCTCACCTGGTCAGCATTCATTGTCTTCCCAGGGAGAACATGAGCCAATGCACTGATCTGTGCAGCTCTTTGGTAATTTACCACTGGCTCTAATGTCTCCATAGCAATTTGATATATGATATAATTCCTTTTGGAGGATAGACATTGGTCTCCCAGATGAAATCTAACAATTGTAGCTGCCACATTAGTTTGTGTGAATGTAAAGTGAAGCCTCATGTTTTTACTGGCTAGAACAACGGCGCTGTCTCTGGGGCTCTATATGTACAGATATCACCACATTTAAACAAATATAAATGAATCAAAATGAACACATCATCTATATTATTATCAGCCTGTTTTATTGTGTTAAGTTACATACCAGTCTGGATCTTATTAGTTTTAAGGCTACATTACAGACTGCATTTCTCTGTCTAACGTTACATACACTGTCCAGCCTTATACTAGGTTTTGACCTAGTGTTATTCAAAGAATGGTGCGAGGGACATCTTTCAATAGGAAATGATATGAAAAAAGTTGCTTAATAAGATATTGATCTGCATCCTCTTCCTTATTTGAGTTCTTGGAAGTCATCAGTTGGGCAATGGACCCAAGAATATGAGACAGTGAGATATTTAAAATATAAAACATGTAAAAAAACAAAAAAAACAAAAGGATTTATTGCAACACATGGGATGAAGTGGGTGAGGAAATGTGATGGTACAGGTCCATAGAGTGTCAGTCTAATAGGAGTATACTGAGGGTGGTCAGAAGGAGTGAGTGATTTAGGCAGGCAGGTCAAAGTTAAGGTTAAATAACGTTAGTACACAAGGCATAGAGATCGAGGAAATAACTCAGAATTGTACATGTAACTACCAATGTAGCTGCCTGAATGATCTGGTACAGAGTGGCTGCTGATCCAGGGAGGATATAGGCTACTGTCTGGCCAGTGAGACGATGGATGGCAGGTGTGCTGATTAGAGCAGGTGCTGTGCATCAGGGGTAATCAGGGCGAAGACAGAGGAAGGAGGAGCAATGCCTGCTACTCACACCCAAACACATTGAGAGACATGGGGAACACAAGAGAGAACATAAGAGGCACGACCAGGGCTGTGACACTTATGTTGTGCATGATTATCCATTATCGATATAGATATCTTAATCATGTTTTTTTTTACTTTTTACTTTTCTTTTCTTTTTTTTTTACATCATTCAAATCACATTTCATCAGTTTACATTACATTTTACATTTTGTTTTCTTTTTCTGAGTAAATATTAGAGACAGAAATAGCTGAAATAAGCCTATCTCTCCATCCCCTCCAGAAGCAATAATGGTTCAGACTTTTTGACTGATGTATCACCTGGAAGACACTGATCAATCCATGGATGAAGCTTACCTTTGAACATTAGTGAAATGCTGTAGTCAGCTGTGTCCGTCTGTCATGTGACCTTGCCTTGCAGGTGTCAGCGGTCTGTTGAGAGTTCATTTTAGAAGGCACACTAACATCTTGTGAACTGAACAATATTAAACTTCATTAATATTGGCAGTGGACTATTGTTCCCGAGTAATTGAACTGTACAGTTTGAGCTAGAGGTAGCAGTTTCAGCAGGGCACACAGGGTGAATAAAGCGCAGGAGAGATTAATGACAACTGGTACAATGCATGCCTATAATTATGTGCCCACACCTGGAAGACACCAGGAGAAGAATGGTGGAGATGTTGAGATATGCCACGCAGAAACAATTCCAATGGGTTTATTGCTTGGATTTGAAGTTTTGGACTGGGTAACAGTTTGGGAACTTTGCCCTCCACCCATTTTGCAGTGAAATAAAATGAAATACGAACAAGAGGAGTGGGTGACTATCTGAAATGAAAAATAATATATAAAGGGTTCTAACAAAAATTGTCTAAATTTGTAAAGGTTTTAATTTGCTCTATGATTTTCCAGCCATTTCATCAATTAATAAATCCATTAGTTACTGCCTGTCACACACTTTATAAAGGGTGTCTATTAGAAAGTGGTCTCTGCTTTAAAAAGCAATTAAATATCTATCTGTAATAGTGACATACAAGACTGACGTGGGGTGGTGAAAGGCTCTGACACAACACTTAGAGCATGACAAGACCACACAATTCTCCAGTAAATCTCAGGACTAGAACAAGTTCTATTGTTAAACGATAAAATGAACGTTCTCTTGTACTTTACAAAGCTTCAGCTCCATTAATTTCTACATTCTTTAAGCCCTCTTCAAAGCAGCAATAAACACATCAGAGCGGTTTTTATTCTGCCAGTGCTTGATGTAAATTTTTGCTTTGGGAATTCTCACAATATGTTTCCATTTGTCAGATTTCCCTGGAGAGCTAGACCACTTTCCACCAACCTTCCCGCCCACAACTCCCACTCAATCAAACACACACCGCTCCCTGGGGTTTTTCTTTTCAACAGAGCCAAACATCTGAAGACTGGTGCAAGATCCTCCCAGTGTCTCCACCCTCCTACACCCCCCACCCCACCCCCCCTGCACTGCCACCGCCAGCCTGGACCCAAGGTGGGCTACTGAAACGCACCCTGCTGTAACAACGTTAATTGTGACAGATTTGTTTACTGTGCAAGGCAAACGTCTTAATTGTTGTCAGGGGAGGGTGGGAAAGGAAAAGGGGATGGATGGAGGTAGACCGCGGTAGTTGGAGTGTGTGTGTGTGTGTGTGTGTGTGTGTGTTGAGAGTGCAGAGGCTGGTGTGCTCATCTATAGGGATGAGGGTAAAATGATGTGCTGTCACATCAAAAAAAATGTAGCAGTGTATCATAAGTCCCAGAAGTTATTCCATGCTCAAGGTTAGCTCAGGGTCTTCAGCTAGAATCAAAGGCGAGAAGAGCCATAGGGAAGGTGCCATCTTTGTTTGTTGGTGTTTATATATTCCTTTATTTAAATCTCCTCACACAGCTTGTTTATTCTCATGTCTACAAGGTGTCAGTCATGGGATGTTAACTTTTTTAATTTAGTCAACAAAGTCATTCAAAGTCCCACATCAAGACTAATAAATCCTCAGTTGAGTCAAAGTACTGTTTGTGATTCAAGTCCTCAATGTGTCATTGTGTATTACTTTTAAATCAACTTTATAACATTTAAAAGCATAGTGATCAGGTGTGTCATGGTATGTTATTCTTGTGACAGTAACTTTTGTTTGTAGTTTTTGAGCTGAATGATTTCTATATTTTCATCTTATTTTGGTGACCGTGGCAAATTCTTTACAACCACGAGATTATTCTGTTTACTATTGTCCAAAAAATAAAGAGTTATTCTCAGGGAGGATGTCATTCCAAGTCAAAAGGCTGATTTGACTCCAAGTCATGTGACTTGAGTTCACACCTGTGTTTGATCCCTTCATGACTTTTAATAATAATAATAATAATAATAATGATAATGATAATGATAATAATATATTAAAAAATCCGATCTATTGAGTGTAGCAAATTGTAATCAATACAATATTAACTTTAATTAATGCTTATTTTAGTTCTCATTTGGTAGTTTCCATGTGTTTCCTTGCTCTCATCAGCGTCAGGGCTGCTAAGCTACAAAATGAAGTGTTGCACTTTCACCATGCTGCCACTGAAGTGTTGCTCAAGTGTTCATTAATGTGGTTATGTCATCATGAGCTTGTGTACCATATTCATTTGTCTTTTATAGCTAGTAAACATGATTTAGACAGCCATTTACAGCTAGGAAACTGCATTATATTGTAAGCCTCACAGTAAATGAAAAGGGATACGGCTTAAGGCTAATGACAGGGAATTGGCTAATGGCAAGAATCAGTTTTTCTTCTATTTCATAAGATATAAAAATTTGGGGAAAGAGAAGGGGTATCATATGAAAATGATGAGACAAAATAATTGGTTGACATTTCTCAATGCACTGGAGCACTGAAGAAAGTTGAGGCCAGCTCAGCTTTGATTTGTAGCGTGTCACGTCAAGTGTTGAGCGTCAGTTTGTAACTTTGTGTCATTGACTTGTAACCTGTTGCTTTGTCATCTGTAGTCTGAACACACAGTAACATTCTAGTGCCAAAGCTATCATTTTACTAGCAACACTGAACAAAGCAACTTACGGCGTAAATTTAAAAAGATGCTGTTGTGTTCATATCATGGACGAAAACAGGCTAGCATGCCTGTAGCCACACTCTGCCTTATTTCCTACATCTTAGACTAAACCACATGTCACAAATGTTAACTTTGTAGCTAAGCCCACCATTATCATTTAGTGTGTGTAGTGTCACCCTAGTTAATTAAACAATTAATGGAGATAAACAGAGTCCTCTCCTTAACCATTACACATTCAAAGTGTGTTAAACAGGTAGTGATGGTGGCTGGGTCTTTTTCTGCTATGCTGCTTTTCACTGCAGGACTATATGAGCTACTGAATGCATCTTAGAGATAAGAAAACATGAATGAAAGCCCTCCTTTGTGTTGTGCGCTGTGCTGTGTCTGTGTGTGTCACTAACATTGAGAAAGCACCCTGCTAAGCTCTGTCTCCCATCAGCTAAACCACTCCAAGGCCATTCATTAAACATATGTTTGAATGCCCCCTGCTGGCGATCTGCACACTTTGCCGTCACTCATCTGACCTGAATGAGCTATTTTTCCTGCTCTCAATCTGATCCGTGTAAACAAACATCCTCTTGGTAATACTGTGAAGGCCTTGTTAGTCTTGTTGGATGAGTAAGGAGAGGGCTCGGAGATGGATCCCCAAACATGAATAATTGAACAACCTTGAATATGTTGTCTTCTAGTTTGTGTGTAGGGGGGAAAAAAAACTTTCAAACAATCTGAATCCACCCACCCGCTCTCGACCTTTCTTCCATTACAAGCGGGCTTTGATGTGAGGTTTATTCTCCTCCGTGCTGTTATATTTCACTCTGTCAGTGTATATGCCCCTCATTCATTTATGTCAGGCTTCCATCAGCTTTCCTCCCTCCTTCCCACTTTTATATGACATTGGGTTTAGAGGCAAGTTGTTCCAGCATCTCTGGTAAACAAGCAGCAAGCTCTGCCTGTCGATCCAGCAAGGCCGAGCACTCACAATGACTATTCATTAGCAGGAAACCCTTAACCCAGATAAGCATCCAGCAAACACACTCATCATGGGTCCCCAGTCAAAGGCTAGGCTAAGTAAGGATAGGATTAGATTTGTCACACAGCTGTAGTCAATCTTCTTTTAAATGAACTCATCAAAAGTGAAAGTGCAGATTTAGTAATTTTTTTTTAGATTTAATTTTTAAATATTTTATTTCAACTGAGCTGCAGAGACCTACAGCAATACACAAAAATGATCATGGCTCTAATGAACTTGAAAAGCAGGGCCAGGAGATTTCACCGATTTTTAGAAGTTTGTCAAGGTCAAGAACGAACTTCGAAACTTTTAATGCCGATATGGAGAAAAAATCAAAGTTGGAACACTGACACTTCTGTGACAGCTGAGCAAACTCCATCTGCTGATGAAGATAATGTGATACGAATGAAAACTCCAGTACAGCTACTAAACGGAAATGTTTCTTTCCGTCAAGAAAATATGTTCTTGTGTAATTTTGAAGTTAACCTCATAGCAACAGTCAACTAACCATTTCAATACTAATATAATTAGTCAGGGGTGGATGACATGGATTCTAGGAGCATAGAAGTAATTCTATTACTTATTGACTTGGTACTAGCATTGTGTTTCCTGGCTGAAATTCCACTTTTCAACAGTATCATGCGATTTTAATTTTCAATAATTAAATCATAAGCCAGCAAGTCATTCCTGCTGGGTTTGGTTATTGCACACAACATTAAATTCACACTGTAGAGGTTAGAAAGAAGGAGGTGCATTAATGTTATTTTTGCCCAAATCCTGCGTTAGAACCAATTTCATACTAGTGTTTCCACATTCACCCAAACACCTCTGCTTCACTGTAGTTTAAAGTTCAGGTCAACTTTGACACTACAGTAATGGTGGCAGATGTATCTATGAAAAGCAAACATTACAAAGAAACTGAAAACTAGTAGTTATTCTCCAAACATTTTGGCTTGTGGTCCTTGTGAAAGTAACACACTTGCAACCCCTTATTAATGGCTGCATAAAAATAAACAAAACTGAGTTTGTCTTACAGTCATAGTTTGGAGGGAAAAGGCTTGACTTGGGCTAAAAGGGGAAGTTTATATAATATGCATGTAGAAGTCATGGAGTTGGGTGTGGTGGAGATTTGATTTCAGGATCATTCCAATTTGTTAATGGTCTTATTTCCTAGTTCTGACCATCATAGTGTGAAAAAATAACAAAACTAAGTACTACTAAGTATATTAAATCTGCTCCACTACTTGGGAGGTTTGAGGCCTGATTTTGGAACTGGTCTGTAAGGCTTTGCTCCTATGCAGTTAGAGGAGCACTAATGAGGTCTGATGTTGGGTGATAAGGTTTGGCTCAAAGTCAGCATTAACAATTCGTCAGATGTGTTGGATGGGTTTGAGGTCGGGGCTCTGTTCAGGCCAGTCAAGTTCTTCCTCACCAGACTGTAAAAACCAGTCTTTTTTATGAAGCTGACTTTGTGAAGACATTAATAAAGGGCCCTAGTCCAAGTTATTTTAAGTTTCACTGTGCAGAATGATGTAGGTGCAGGTTGTTTTCACATTCACCATCTGAAGGATGAAAGCTTCTCTGTGTTCACCTTAAACTAGAAGTGTCTAAATTATTCTACATGGGTTCATATGGGATGTGGCCGAAGGTTTACATTCCAATCAACTAATCTCAGTCTTCACACAGGTTAGTTGAATTGTGTGCTCTTGATTGGTTGATCAAAAACCTGCAGGCACACCGCCCTTTATGGAAGAGTCTGCCTGCCTTAAACATACGTGACATCACAACTAGTTTGGAGCCAATCGTTTGGTCCAGCAGTTTGAAATGAAAAATATTTACATATCCAAAATTTGATGCAATTTTAAGAATTTTTAAGTAGAATTAAGATTTTTTCTGGCATAGACGCCTTTATTTGACAGCAGAGAGACAGGAAATTATGAGAGAGAGAAGGGGGTGTGTGACATGCAGAAAAGTTGTTGTATGTTAACAAAATAAAGCTAATTTGTGATTTAGTATTGTAATTCAGGGGCAGATTAAAAAAGAACATTGAAGTACTGTAGTTCTTATTGTAACACTCTAGTATGGGCTAAACTCACTACAGTTCCCATAATGCATTAAACTCTGCTTGAAAAACCACTGACTTTCAAACTTCTCGTCCTCAGTTTGTAAACGCCTGGTGAGATAACCCTAATGACATCATCATGACATCATCAGGGGTTATTTTCTCAGCCTGGTGCTCTTTTAATGAACTGGCTGTAAGAATAAAAGCTGGATACACCGTGATATTTTATTTAAAAAGGCTTCAAGTTACAGTCAGAGAGAGAAGTAAACAAACACAGTCTGAGGCAGTAGCTTTCGTAACCGTCATGTAGCCCATCGCTTCCTCATTAAGCACGAATCAAAACTCTTTTAAGAACATCATTAATGACAGACATCAAAGTCTGACTCCGTGAGGCCTCATCAAAGCAGAAACAAGCCAGATCCATGCTCCACCTCATGAAACAAACCTCTTCTTAATGAGGATGTGCACCCTGGGTTGCCAACATATCTGCTCTGCTTACTGCAAAGTGATGGAGTAATTTGCCCCCCCATACCCCCCACCCCACCCTTTTTTTTTCTCTTCCCCCTATTGAGGCTGAGAAATGTGAACAGGTGGAGTCGCAGGGGCTGGGATGGAGTAAAGAGAAATAGCATGCCTATCAATTAGCTCCGCCTTGTCAGATGTGCATTGGTAGAAAGAGAGAGAGATAGGAAATGAAAAGGAGACTTGAGTGTGTGTTCATTTGTGTGTGTGACAGAAAAAGGCAGAGAGAAAGATGACGCAAGGTTTCTTTTTTCATCCACACACCTTTGAATTAACAGACTATAACCGGCAATGTCACTCAAAGGGCCTGAAAGGGCTGCATGGGAACTCGAGGCAATTTGACTGTCACAGCTCACATAATGGATCCATATCTGCACACATTCCAGCTACTCCAGCTCCCAGGTGAAGAAAAAGTAATTTGGCTGCTTTTAAACAATCGTGACTTAATTTATATCGTCTATATGCTCTTTCAAACACCTGGGGTCTGGTAGCTCTGGTGCCCAAGAGCTGGAAGTGTGGAAAGTTGAAAGAAAGAGCAGAAGAACTTAACAATAGAAGAGTTTTACCTACAGAAATGACTTTTTTTTGCCATCCAAATATTTAATCTAGTTAGGAATCCATTGTGACTGGTTACCTGCCTTGATGAATCTTGTCACATTGTCTTGTGTCTAGTACCAGTGTTCCTTCTTCTTGCTGTGTATAGCAATATTCCACTTAGTTAAGCATTATCTTTATTAAGTATTGGACACATTTGATTGTTGTAATGAATACCTTTTCTTCAAGCAAGCAAAACCAGGTTTGTTATGCATCTGAGAAGTTGTCCAAGGAAACTGTTTGGAATGCATGTCCAAAACATACTTGGCAGGTGATTGAATGAATCATCTATCACTGCCTTACCTTGCGAGACAACTGGATTCACAATGCTGATTGGTTCCAAACGAAGTGTTTGGTACACAAGTGTATAACTTGAAGCCTGACAGGATGGATTCTCGTTTGATCTTGTGAATCCAGCACCCTCGCATTTCCATCATCAAAGCCTGAGGTCAGAACTGGAAGAAAGTCTCATATTTTTAATCCTATGGGAACTAACAATGAACAAAATTATTGATAAAATGAATCAAGATCATCGATGAAACCTTGTATATGATGATATGTGCACTCAGTTGGTGTTTCATTACATGATAAGAAACCAAGAAAGCTACAGTGAGACCTCAACCAGAGAGTCGGGGGAATGATCAGCCTCAACGTTGGACTGACAGCAACTGTACCAGCTGACCAGTCTGTGCTGGACTCTGCCTTCTTACTTTAAAAATTATCTCTATTTAGTCCTGTGCTGGATTCAAGAACACTTACAGCTGACTTTTATAAATCGAGTTCATATCAAAGACACAGAACATACTCTTTTCCCATTGGCTGGCAGGTAACCATAGCATGCCTCACGAACATTAATTACAAACTGTAAAAAGTAATAATGAAACCCATCCTGCCTTTATTTTCTCTCCAGTAAGTGACCATGGTATCAGGGCTATAGTGAACCACTGATATAATGGATATTTTGATATCAGGACTGTTTTAACATTTTTAGATCTGAAATTTGAACTTTAGGTATTTAAGTATTGAGGTTAAGAGCATTTGTTAGTGGATTTGTTCCAAACAGCACATGATTTTCGATCATCTAACATCATGAAAACTGTCAAACTCTGAATTCAGAATTTATATATTTAACTTTTCAATATGAAGCTTTATTGTTTTATTGGAGTGTGAGTTTTACTGCTGCTGTTTTTATTCCTGTCTGTTACAGTGAGCTATTTTTTACTGTCTGTCATTGATTGTCAGTCTTTCACGTGTATGTTTGAGAGAACACCTTTGAGTTGTTCACACTGGTATTAAGGATAAACACCAGCAGAGGGAGCTCTTCACTGGAAGTCAGGCAATCTTGTTTAGAGATCCTCACCTGGCTGCAGGTTACAGCTGTGTCCTTATTTACACCTTTAAGCCTCTTTCAGACATAGTTTCCTGTAAATGACTGGGATAACCTTTCAGAGTACAATGTTATGAATGTAGCAGGGCAATGTGTGCACAGTTTAGGCTATTTGTCAGTGTACACAGATATTTAAAAGGGAGTCATTGATTGTGAAGAGGAGATGCTGCTATTTCTTGTGTTTTGTCATCTCTCCCCTCGTTGGATCAGATGCTCCTTGTTTGTACTTGTGATGATATTTTGTATATTATTATGTTGGATGTCTTTATCTGGAGAGTTTGAAGAGGGCAGAGTCTTTACTTTGAATTGATATGAAAAAAACTGAATAAATATGAAGCTTAAAGAAAAATAAATAAATACATTAAACTCTGTTTGCTGTCAAGTGTTGTACATAATATTGAAAAATAGTTGTTTTGTTTTTTTTACAAAGTAGAATTAATGTGTCCTATTTTTAATGAGGGAGAAATATTTAGTCAAAGAAGATTATTTTTTATATATATTCAAACATATCTGGAGATGTTGACACTGCATTTCTCAAGATGTACACAGTTACTGTTAAACAACTTCAGTTACTTGTTGGATTCATCTGTCACCTTACATGTGTACAGTCTTTACACAAAACACAGCAAAACTATTTGGAGCAACATCAGATTGAATATTTTTGATTATTCACAAAGGATATACATCCTCTATAAAAACACTGCTGCTCTGTGGTTCTACAGTTTTTATTCTAAATATTAATCTGAATTCTGAATACAACATTTGCAACATGTGTCCAACTCCACTCTGTCTTACAAGCTAGCTAGTGAGCTTTGTTTTCATGTGTAGTGACAATTTGAACACATAACAGTTTTGTCAAATTTTGAGGTGTATCATGATTTCAGATCAATTGAAGCATCACATCTTCCAACGTCTGTGACAGATCTAAAACTGTCTGAGACTGAGTTCATATATAGAATAATACAAAAAAAGTACTGTGACTGTATGTTTTTTGTATATAGTGTATATATATATATTTTGTGTGCATGTTTTTAGTTCTTTTGGAGCTCGTTTGCATATTTTGGAATCATACTTCATTACACGACTGTAGAAGATGACATCATAGTGAGAGTCCAGACCTCATGCTCCATATGAGAGTCTTCATGACATTTAACTGTGGACCAACACAAAGAGTTGAAACACAGGTAAAATCAATCTATTGACGAATCCTAGAAGCTCAACTGATTAAGAATCTTCTGTGATACAGGTACGCAGTTGTTCCTTTCTTCTTGATGTGGAAATCGGTTAGAATCAGAAGAGGAAAGATGATGAAATGTAAAAACATTAAGATCTGTGTACATTAACTCTAGCTATGTGTGGCTACTTTTAAACTGATCTCATATTGAAAGTTAGAGGATGTATTCTTTTAGATGATCAATTTTACTGCTGTCTCTTCAATTGTGTGTAAAATAAAAATGTAGCTTGACAGTGAATATAAAGTTCCATCAGCTAATTCGGATCAGGATAGTTTAACACTGAGATGTTTCTTATAAGACAATAACATTCATTACATTTTGATTTTAGCAATGTTTAAGATCAGCATGAAGAGGATCAAACACCCCCCCAACATATCCCAGCTACCCAAAAACTATGAGCTGGTGTCTGTTCTTGGAAAGGGAGTCTTTGGAGAGGTGCTCAAATGCATCAAAGTGGACACTGAAGATACTGTTGCTGTAAAGATACCGCGACACGGCTGTAACTTGACCAATGAAGTATGTTACTTTATTAAGTTAATTGGTGGTCAGAGATGATGTGTGTGTGTGCAAGCATCAAACTTGTCATGTTCTGATTTATCTACAGTTCAGACTATTTAAGTACTTCAAGAAGAAGAAACTGCATGACAGCAACATCATCAGGTTTATTGACTCGTTCAAGCTGAGAGACAAGAGACGTGCTCTGGTGTTCGAGATGATGGAGATGACCCTAAAGGACTTCTTGATGGAGCAGAGGGACTACACCCCTCTGTATTTACAGGAAGTCAGGAGTATAATCCAACAGGTATGGACACAGTACCATTAGAACACACAACTCAAAGAACTGTCAGTGTTGGTGCATTCTGTGAATTTCATCTCCAATCTTTGTACTTACAGTTGGCCAATGCATTAAAAGCTCTGAAGTCTATTAAGGTGATCCATGTAGACATAAAGCTGGACAACATCATGCTGAATGTGCAGCCCCTCACCGTTAAGCTAATTGACTTTGGATTAGCTTTTTACACTTGTAAAGCAAAGCAGGGTGACATTCTACAAGTGGCACATTATAGGTGAGCATTATTATCAATTATTGCTCTACTAGTTTTAGGATATTTCTGCCATCTGTTTAAATATCTCGGTTCCTCATTCTGTATTATACATTTGTTTCATATTCAGGGCTCCAGAAATTATGTTGGGACTCCCATATTCAGAGGCCATTGACATGTGGTCTCTGGGTGTTGTGATGGGGTACATAGCACTTGGTAACTCACTCTTCCCAGGCTACTGTGATTATGATACGGCAAGTCTGCTTCCTTTTTACATTCAATTATATAAGATCTACTTTTACATGATGGTGCATGAAGCAGAATATTCAGGGTGCTGTCTATGTTCTGGAAGCATCTCTGACAATTGTGAAGTCATTTGCACCTTGAAGATCACTTTACGAGTTCATAATGAATATTATTTTGACTGCATTCTACATATCATGATGTGATGCTGTGTTTTGTCTCCAGGTGCGATGCATGGTGGAGCTCCTTGGTGTTCCTCCAGACCATCTTCTGCGTGCCGGGATGTACTCAAAACAATACTTTGTTCAAAACCCTCTCGGAGACTGGAGGCTGAAGGTATGGAATAAAATTAGGGTCATATGTTTTGTAGTTGTGTATCACCATATCTGAATGTGTGAAAACATTTTGTATGATACTTTGTACACATTCAGACATTTGAATGTATGAATACAAAATGTTTTCACATATTCATATATGGAGATACACAGCTACAACAAGGTATCACAAGACCACAAAGTCATCTCATCTTAAAATTCTTTTCTTTAATCAAGATTCTATGTTTATTTTTTCTGAGTATCTGAAAACCACTACACCTTCTTTCAGACACATGAGGAGTACTGGGGCAAACACATACTTTCCCATGGCCACAAGATGTATTCTTATCACAACCTGGACGAAGTGGAATATGTAAGTGTTTAAGTGGATGATCCTACAGCTGCTGAAGACAGACTTTGATTGATCACAAAGCTGACTTGACTGATGTTAAAGTTTCTCTTTTGTTTCCTACATTAGTCGGACCTGGTGAACATGAAGATGGTGAGTATTGAAGAAAAGAGGACCTGCATCAACCTGCTGAAAGGAATGCTTCAACTTGATGCGAAAGTGAGGATAACCCCCATTGAAGTCCTTGCTCATCCTTTTATCACATGGAGCTCCCAACAGCATACCTTATGGTAAGTATTTGAGTCTTTGTATTACTGCTTTGCATACAAAGTATCAGACATATAGGCATATGGCAAGAAAATTTTTCACAATTAGATTCAGTTAGACAGTTCACATCATCAGCAGTTTATGAATTGTTAGTTTACTCTGACTAGTAAAAAAGAACAATTAACATGTATGTAGGATCAAAGTTATCTCCAATTTGACTATATTATATGTTTGGACTGTCTATCGGACATTCCAGATGAGCTTGTTAGCCAGGCATGCTAATGTTACCGGCTTGCGTTAATACACACTGTTTAATACATTCTTCACACTTTTGCTTTAGGTCAAATTTAAGGCCAAGATTATTTATTCAGTTTCAGTAGGAGATAATTACTTCTGAATATAACAGTGTAACTTCTGTAACTTCTTTTGGCAGCCATGAAACGTTGAAATACAGCAGCAGTCAGGGAACAGAACCAGGAACCAGCAAGGCACCTGAACCTGGAACCATCCAGGAATTGGAACCAGGGAGCAGCGAGGCACTTGAACCTGGAACCATCCAGACAGCTGAAGAAGGAACCAGCCAGGCCCTTAAAGACAGCAAGGCTAATGACAGGTAGGTTTTGAATCATCAGTTTGTGGCCTGTTTTTAAATGAATTATCATCAAAACAAATCAACGTCCTGGATTATTATCATTAACAAAATCTGACACAAATTATTGCTTCATTTATCATTTTTTCATGGAAAATCCCAGAAGGTTGAGTTCCTGTACAGCTGTCTACCATTGATTAATTAGCTTGCTATATTTCCACAGCACAAGTGGATCCAACCATCTGATTTCACTAGGAATACCTCCAGGTGTTATCTTGGTTAAGTCTGCACCACCCGAATGCTGCTTCCGCTTGGAAGAGGACAGCGGACAGCAGAGTGAGACTTGGTAAAATGATTTCTTCAGACTTGTAGATATCAGAGAAGACAAATGGATAAGTTACATACAGGGTGATAGGAACAAAGATAAATGAGTAGTGGTCAAATTTAAGGCTATTATTGACATCAAATGAGAGGTTATTTATTCAGTTTTAGTTGGTGATGATGATTTCTGAATATAACCATGTATGTCTTTTCTTTTGGCAGCCATGAAACTTCCAGTACCAGCCAGGCTGATAAAGAGACAGAGGTTTCGACAACAATACTTCCAGGTGTTATCTTGGTCCGGTCTGCACCACCCGAATGCTGCCTACACTGGGATGAGGACAGTGGACATCAGAGTGACACTTGGTAAAATGATTCCCTCATCAGAGGAGATAAATGTATAACTTAGGCCATTATTAGAGCAGATTAAAAAACATTGTGTACATCATGATACATCAGGAATATTTGTGTGTTTTTAGCTCATCCTTCAGGAGACAAAGCGAGCTCCCTCTCCCTCCCTTTGACCCAGAGCATTACATGTACCAGGAGGACGCTGCCACCACATCTGGTAGGAAATAATCACCTCCAGTTGTGTCTGAAATGATAAGACCCCTTTCACTGTTATTCATTTCCAGGAAGAACGGATGAAGTATTTAACTCACGTTTGATTTTAAGATGACGAAAGGCCCGAGCAGAAGAAGAGGAAGAGGAACTGCTTAAAGCGCTTCTGTTCCATGATGAAGAGGACGTTCTGCTGCTGTATCAGGGACGACACTGATGAAGGCTGAACGGCAGTATCGGGCAACACGGTGTGTCAGTGGTTAGCACTGTGACTTCACAGAGAGTTTCTGGGTCCTGGTGGTGCTTCCTGTGTGGAGTTTGTATGTTCTCCCCGTGTCTGCGTGGGTTTACTCCAGGTGCTCTGGTTTCCTCCCACAGTCCCCAAAACATGCAGGTTAGGTTAATTGGGGACTCTCAATTGACACTGAAGCTGATTTTGGACATTCATAAATATCAAAAGAAAGCAATAATGTAAAAAAGTTAGTTTTTCTAGTTTAAAATAAGCACTGTTAGCCACTAATATATTTTTTCTATGTAATATTATAATATAATTGATTGTTGCTTTGAGATGTATTTATATGCCAATTAGATTATGTAAATAATCAGCTTGTAAATAAATAAAATAATGGCACAAAGTACTGCAAATTACTGCTCTATGTATAACTCAGAACTGGATCACAAGTGAGCAATGTTTTCTAAATTTAGCGTCCTAGTTTGTTCGTCCAAGTCTCTTTAGTTTACTGATTCAAAGATGGAACATACAGTACCAGTGAGTGTGGACACACTTTCTTATTCAAGCACACAATAAATACTAGTCAGCTGTTTAGGGCCACGACTGCAGACCAGTCCAGTCTGTGTTAATAACGTTAGCTTCTCTCACTGCAGTGCAGGACTTTCACATATAGAGGAACACGCGTTACATTTTAGCCCTTGCCAAACCAGTTCAGACAATGCTGGTTAAACCTAGCACTGTCTAGTAGTTCACATAAGGAGATATTAAATCTTAAGTTTGTGGTGACTTTCTCGTACAGGCCAGAGGAATGTATGCTAGTACATCTCCCGGTTAAGAAGCTAACGTCCAGTTAGCCTGCTGCTAAATAATTTAATGTCTGTTTCTTCTAGACTCTCCAAATGTTGTCAGACAGATGGATGAAATTGTGTTTCACATGGGTTATATGACACTGAAAATAATTTATTTAAATGTTTTTAATTTTTTAAATCTAATGTATTTTTTCTGCTGCTTCAGAGTTTTTCCACCCTGACCAGAATACAACTCTCTGAAAAAACAGAGAATACACGCCTGGCTGATCAGCTGTTACGTAAATAGATGGCGTACAGGAAAGTTATATAGGGCCTACTATATATTATTTAGAAGTTATCAGACAATACATTTTCTGAAAAGTAACTAAAGCTGTCAAATAAATGTAGTGGATGTACTTGGTTACTTGTGGTTACCTGGTTAAGTTTGTTGTGATTAAAGTAAACCTAAACTAATGTAAACTGTACACCTTGGCTGATCAGGCCTTCTGTTCTGCTGCCCCTTTTATTTGAAATATCCTTCCTGACCAGCTGAGGGTGCCACAGACTGCTGAGAGTTTTAGAGATAGACTTGGGACATTATATTAAGCACAACTTTTGTCTTTTGATTAACGTTTTGTAGCACTTTGAGATTTGTTTTTAAATGTAAAGTGCATTAGACATAACATTTATTATTATTATCATTGTTATAAAAACTGCAAGTTATACTTTGAAAGTTATACTTTTAAATTAATTGTCTTCTCCACCAGGAGAATGAAAATCTACATATTCATGAAAAAGTAGTGCCTGAACACATATTGCCAACAGTTATTTTACAGAATATTATAGGATGTCACTTTGATCATAAGACCCGAGGCTGAGTTTAGCAGTTAATTTTTTCACTAATAAAAAGCAATTGAGGATCCAGCTGTGTTCCTTATAGAGCAAAGCAATAAAACACTGGTTTATTATTAGCCTATTTATTGTTGAGGGTAAGCACTTTAATATTGAACACTGAACAGTGAAACATGAACTTTGAAAAAAATACAAAAATAAATAACCTAATGGAAAAAACTTAAATATGAAAATCAGTCGTTCCTCCCTTAAAGCAGTAGCATAACCTTCTGGGAGCCTTCTGGGCCATGTCCCTGTAGATATTAATCATGTCATTGTGATTTATGGCTTTATGTCTTTTTCAATGGAGAGGAGAAGAAGATCAAATAGCCTCTCTTCTTTGCAGAGGCTTCTGAGTGAGTTTTTTAGCTTGAACCTCTCTACTGCAGTGGACACTGGAATCGTGGTATATATTCTCATTACTTCCTCCAGTGCTGGGAATATGTCATGTCCACTGTTGTCTCTTAGCATTCTTAAGATCCCCTTCAGTGTGAGAGTGTCTTGGAAAGAAGCATGGAAAACTCTGAGCTCTGTCTTCAGCTTCTCTTCTTCTCCTCCATAGAATTCACACAGTGAGTGAATAGCTTCAGTAGAGTCAGGACGCATGGCATCTTTACCTACCCTGTTGCTGGCCTTCAAACTGTGGAGTGCACTGAGTACTTTGAAGGACTGTGTCTTCCCATCTCCCTTAAATCTCCTATGTAGTTCCTGAGAAAGAACATCAAGGAATGGATAGTACATCATCACTCTATAGTACTCTTCCACTGATTTGAAGGAGTGGCTCTCTGAGGCTGCAGTAGAACTGTGTTTATACATTGCAGGAACCTTCCTCTGCCTTTTCTGTCCCGGGGGGACTGTGGGGATGCTGATCCCAGAAGCCTCTGCCTTTTCTGTGGCATTCTTGAACAGTTTGGAAAACTGTTCTTCTGTTCTCAGATTGGACAAGGCATCCATCACTCCTCCAACAACACTATATGAATGAGTGCAAGTGCAAGTGCAGTGACATCAGAAACTGGTGTGGCTATCGCAAGGTACAGTAAGAACTCAAAGTCGATGGCATTAAGGTACATTCTTGCATCACCAGCAGCAGTATCTGGAGTCTGTTGGACTGTTAAATCAGTGAGGACCTTCACCACAGCATCCATCATCTTGTTGAGGGCCTTCAGGGCTTTCTCCCTACATGTTCAGCGTGTGTCAGAGAGCTTCTGTAGTTGAATGACACGTTCTCCAGGGTGCAGGTCCTGTTGGCATTTTACAAATGCTGTGTGTCCTTTTGGAGAGGCAGTGAAGAACACATAAAGCTTCTCTACAAGGTTGAAAAATGTGATAAAGTGCAGACTTGATTTTGCACTTTCAACCAGGACTAGATTCAGGCAGTGGGCGTGGCAATGGACATATAGAGCCTTGGCATTGTGTTGCAGTATTCTTGTTGGCAGTCTTTTGTACTGACCACTCATATTGGCAGCGCCATCGTAGCCTTGACCACGCATGTTTTCGATCTGTTGCTCATTCATCTGTAACAGGTCCAGAACTGTTTTCTCCATCTCCTCACCTGTTGTGGTTGACACATTAGAAACCTGGAGGAAGCACTCCTTGACATCCATTTCAGACACATAACGTACAACAAAGGAGACCTGCTCACAGTGAGATACATCAGTGGTTTCATCTACAAGTATGGAATAGATTTTTGCTCCCTCCATTTCTTTTCTTATCTCTGTTCTTGTGAATGTGGCCAGGGCTTTTATGAGATCATTTTGTGTTCTGTTTGAGAGTAATGAAACCCAACTCTTCTCCTTACCAACTTTCTTCTATTTTACACTATCTAAATGTAGCTTGAGAACACTATCGTAGTGGCTGAACATTTTGACAAGTTCAAGGAAGTTGCCCTGGTTTGAGCTTGCAGAAGACTCTTCATCACTCCTAAGAGCCTTTCCCTTTCATGCGAGATATTAAATTATGTCAATCACTCTGGTCAAAATGTCCCTGTTTCTTTGTTTCTCTCACTCTCTCATTGCCTTGCCTTGAATGTCTGATACATCAAGAGCTGCTTGTAATGCACTCTTTTTGAAAGTATTCCATCGCACCATGCTTGTTAAGTGGGCCTTTGAGTTTGCATGCTCTAGTATTTTTTCAAGCCCTTTTCTCCAGTTGTTTGACCCAGCCACTCTCCAAGCAGACTTGCTGTACTTTTCTTCATTAAGAAAAAGACGACAGCCAAAGCAGACCATCCTTGTCTGGTGAGTATTCCAACCAGGGCCTCGTGTTATACCAGTTTCTTTGAAATTATCGTCCATCTGCATTTTTGGTACATCTAAGTACAGGTTGACATGGTCCTCTATCAACACACATACATTTTAGATCAAAAGCTTGTTGGTGGGCAGGATCTGTAGGATACTTTAAGAGTGCAATATCCTGTGGACTCTTCCTCCCCAACATTTACTGGGATTTCTATGGCTTCCTCTGTGTCAAGAGTTGCATCTAAAGCCTCTTTTCTCTCAGGTGTTGCTTCTACCCTCTCCTCCTCTCTCTCAGATGTTGCTTCTACACTCTCTTCCTCTCTCTCAGGTGTTGCTTCTACCCTCTCCTCCTCTCTCTCAGGTGTTGCTTCTACCCTCTCCTCCTCTCTCTCAGATGTTGCTTCTAAGGTCTCTGCCTCTCTCTCAGGTGTAACACTTTCTGAGGTCTGTGTTCTTTCTTGAATTCTGTTGCTAGTACTTGGTTTTAGCCATGCATTAAGAGGTCTGCTAGCCTTAGCTGCTTCCTGGCGCTCCTTCTCCTTCCCTTTCTGTATCCTTTCTTTTTTTGGCATTGTGCTGCAGGCATAATCAACATGAATCAAGTTTAAATACAGATGGTAATATTTCAAACACAGATAACCTACAGCTTATATCCCCAGAATGCTGAAATTACTATATTATTATTATTATTATTATTTTGTTAGCCCACACAGTAGTAGCAAAGTCACAATAAACTTCATATCTAAACCTCGGACCCGTACTTCAGACCTGTAGTGAGGGAAATATGATCCGCTGTAAACACTGTGCATTTTATTTTGAAAGTTAACCCGGTGTTTTATTTTGTATTTTGTACACGATTTCCTGTCCCGCACGATCTGCTCTGTGCTGTTTTGATACGCCGTGCTCCGACGTCCGGCAAAAATAGAAGCGGACACATTGACTAGAATAGAGCGTTTTTCTGAAATATTTCCCATATTTAAGCACGTTGAATAAGTGGACGACGACTAGTTAGACCATAACTCACACTGTGAGCTGTTTTGCAGGGGCACATAATAATTCAGCTGAAAGTCCCATCAGTCGGGCGACGAAGATGGGCCACACTTGTGGACATGCTGGCCGCACAGGGACGAGGCACGCAATCCCTCTTCAGTGAAGTCGACAGGCTTCTCCGGCTGTATTTGACGGTGCCCATGTCCAACACAACGGATGAGCGGAGCTTCTTCTCCCGTCGGTTGAAAACTTTTCTTTGCTTGACAATGACTGAGCAACGCCTAAATCACCTCCTCTTCCTCCACATCCACAAACACCTGACCGATGGCCTGGACCTCCAAAAAGTGCCCCGCAGCTTTTGCTTTGCCAGTGAGCGAAGAGAAATTTACTTCGGCAAAGTCTGAGGGGACATTAATTAATTATGCCTTAATTAGATCAAACCATTCACAGTTCACAATTCAAAATTCAAAATCCAAAAATGGTTCAAAGTGTTCAGGTTTTTCATTTAAACACGTTGTTTTTTTTCCTCCCAAGATAAAGTTTGTGATTAAATACATTACCTGACTTTGTCTTAATTTCTTCATCATCTTTTTAGGACGAGCATGTCACTTGCTGCCAGATAACACAGCTTGCTCTCAAACACACACTGTTGGCTCTATTGCGCAAGCTCACACTCAACTCAGGCTGTACTTCAATCCCTGATCACTACGCACCTTTGACTAGTCCCTATTATTAACTGGGCATTACACAGGTAGCCACGCCCATACGGTGACAAGCCCCAGGCGCAATGCACTTTTTGGCCCCCCCACTTCTGAAATGAATCCAGCGCACCTGACTCACGTGACGTCTCCTCAGTTATCCATGGGGCAGCGTATGGAGTTTATTCCCTATCTTAATTCAAGAGCATATTAAATGGATTTGAGAGCAGTATTTATTGATTTTATGCTCAGATTTTGTGATATTTTCTCTCAAAACTCTGCTCTCACGCTCAAATTAGCTCTGCGCATGCTCACACTGTGTCCTCGCACTCGGTTATAACGCTGCTCGCACAGATTTTCTGCGTTCACACTCTAGTTCTTCCTCTCGCGCTCAAGTAATTTGTGCTCGCAGATCTCTGCTCTGCTCTCTGATTTTTTGTGGATCAAAGCTGTCAACCAATAGAAGGCCGGCTAGTATGTTTGTTTACGGGTGCGTTCGCTGTTCTTCGGGCGGGCACTCTTTCAACCAGGTTTATCCACTCCTGACCTCCGGTGCTGTAATAAATGTGGTTTCTTTCATTTTTTTGACCACTGTTGGTCAGTGTTTTGGTTTATGCTTTTGGTTCACTGTCAGTGCTCAGCTGTTTTAAGAGAGAAAGCTCTAAAAATCCCCTCTACAAAACCCCCAAATATTGAGCTGTTAATTATGTTTGAGGATGATTTAGCCTAACCCTCTAACCCTTACCCTAACCCTAACCCCTAACCCCCTAACCCTAACCCTTAACCCCACAGAGCTGAATATTTCCCTCAGGAGTTGTTAGAGAGCAAAAACAAAGAGAAAAGAGAGTGAATATTGGACGTACAGTCACCGGTGTCATGACTCCAAATGAATGATAATGTTGATCATTTACTGCTGATGTGAAAATAAACAAGTGTTTTATATGACACAGATGATTGTTTTGTGTTTGAACAGGTTAGAAGCATAGACATATATATATGTCTATGTTTAGAAGGGTCCAAGAACAGCGAACGCACCCGTAAACAAACAGGGATAGTCTGATTGGTCAATACTAGCCGGCCTTCTATTGGTTGACAGCTTTGATCCACAAAAAATCAGAGAGCAGAGCAGAGATCCGTGAGCACAAGCTACTTGAGCGCGAGAGGAAGAACTCGAGTTTGAGCGCATGAAATCTGTGCAACAGCGTTGTAACCGAGTGCGAGGACACAGTGTGAGCATGCGCAGAGCTAATTTGAGCGTGAGAGCAGAGTTTTGAGAGAAAATATCACAAAATCTGAGCATAAAATCAATAAATACTGCTCTCAAATCCATTTAATATGCTCTTGAATTAAGATAGGGAATAAACTCCATACAGCTGCTTTTCCGCCTCTCACTCACTCACTCACTCGCCCTCTCTCTCTCTCTCTCTCTCTCTCTCTCTCTCTTTATATGTTTGTATTTTTCAATACAAACATATATGGTCTGCTGTGCTTCATAATACAGGACGAGCAGGACTGGGGAATTCTCCCATAGTTAAAATACAGTTAAATCATTGTATCTGGTGAAAAACAAAAATGACACCATATTTGGTCTGTAAACCAGAAAAATTAAACCAAGAGTACTCAAGTTAAAAAAGAAGTGGCTAAAATCTAAACTGTGTCTATTTGATATGCCAAATTTAGACACATATATATATACACATACATGTAGTAAAATGCTAACTGTGGGAAGAGTTAAAAAAAATAAGGTTTAAGGTTTCTTCTTAAGAAGAAGAAGAAAGAAGAAACATCTTTTTTTTTGTGTTTAGGATGTTACATTGTATTGTTCTTCTGTACAGATTTGAGGTACCTGTACTTTACTTGAATGTTTCCATTTTTAGCAGCTTGTACTCCAAAATATGTTAGTGAGAAATATTATACATTTTACTCAACTTCACTTATTTAACACATATAGTCAGCAGTTATTTGACACAATATTTTATTTAACATAAAAACACCCATGATACAACACATTAAAGATGAAACCAGTGATTCCCAACCCTTTGGGCTTGTGACCTCATACAAAAAATATACATTTGATTTTTAACCACTTTCTTCTCCCATCAATCATCTCACAACCCCTCAGATTCATCCTGGGACCCTTTGGAGGGACTCAACCCTTAGGTTGGGAATAACTGGTGTTTATAAAGTAGTTCACACTAACTCCACCTTAACCAGCTACAACAATAAACTGTTGTTCACACACTGATGCATCAGTATTAATAATCTAATAAAGTCATATTAATATCACTACACAATCACTATTTTCACTTTTTATGCTTCTACTACATTTTACTAATGATACTACACACACTGTGAAGTTGAAGACAAAAACTCATCTCATATGTTCTATTTGGAAGAAAACTGAACATGATTGAAACATTTAACAGTAATATTGATGAGGAAGGATAAAGCTCTTCTATACAGGATGTAGTGAAGGTTATGGTTAAGCTGATGATAGTGTATTATTAGCAGATAGAGAATCAACTTTCAACATGGATTACACATCAGTAAAAGTCTGTTTTAATTTCAGAGCTCAGTCCTCTGTCTGCTTTTCTTCTTCTCTTCTTTTCCCTCCTTGTGGAAGACTTTCCCACCAGGCTGCTCTCTCCACTTCAGGTTGGCTCCACTCACTCCTTGCTCCTTCAGTCTGTCCTGGATCTGGGAAACACAAATGGAAACATTCATCCCCCTTATCACGTTGTTGTCGTTGTATATAAAAAGCCACTGGTTTTAAGATATGAACTTCATCATGGCAAAACACAGCAAGCACAATAAGCCTGTAATCAAGTATTTTAGACCTGGTTAAGACACCCCCAGAACCCAGACCAGGGTGGAGTTTGAAGACTTGCCTTTTTCAGGATTTGTGCTTTCACAGCAGGGTCATTGAGATCCACAGAGGAGTCCTCCAGCTTCATCCTCAGCTTAACTACCTGCCTCTTCACTGGTGCAGAGACACAGAATAATAAGAGAGACAAAATATGCTTTTATGACATCAAACCCATAAATGTAAAGAAGCAATCACTTCATGTACTTGTTTGAGTTCACTTCAACATCAATGATTCAAATGTTATGGAGCATTTGTTCTCTTGCACTAAAGGACAGTAAACCACTCACCAGGTTGAGGGGCACCATGGCAGACAAATGGTAATCTCTCTTCACAGGACTTTGCCTTCCATCTTCCAGACTTCTGCACAGCTGCAGCACAAAACCTGCTTAAAGAGCCAAGTGGGTGTGTACCACTATCCCAGTATGTAAATGAGGAGTTACTCCCATCTGACCAGTAAATGTCAGGATTCCTGAACAAACCGATCCATGCCCAGTATCCACTCATCATCATGTTCTGGATCTGCTGGTTCTCAGTGTCGTTCCTCACAGTGGCCAGGTCTATGTAGTTCTCCCTGCAGTATCTCTGAGCATTGGACCAGTTCATTGATTGATTTATATAAACAAATTGAGGATCCAGCTGTGTTCCTGCAGTTAGTTTGGGGAGAAAGTGAAATCGTTGATATACTGAGTTTTTAAATAATGTTTTAAATCAGCTCAAAATATGTTTATGTTAATAATGTTACAAATGAGAATGTGTAATATCAGATGTATTGCCTGTAGTGATGAACCTACAGAGAATTATCACCCAACTGCAGCTCCTATTGTTTAGCAATGAAAATCTGTTAATGCAGGTTAAAGGAAGAAAATATGCTTTGCTGTTTCTTACCTTGATAACAGATGAAATGAGATTCAGTTGAGCACAAATAATCCCACCATACTCCACGGCTTTCCGTGCACACGCAGAACTGATTACCTGATCTAAAGTTTGGTTCATTGCCCTCTGTCTGCCAGTTCCTAAATTCAGCCCCACTCCCTCTGTACCCATCTGACCACCTCCAATCAATGTTACTGTACACACCAATCCAGACCAGACTGTTGTAACCAGCAGATGAAACTGTGTTAACCAGCTGGTTCACGTCTTCCATGGTTTCAATGGTAGCCAGGTCTGTGTATTTCTCTCTGCAGTAGGTCTGAGCTTCAGTCCAATTCATCTGTTCAGCAACATAGTGGTACTGATGGAGACCAGATGTGGAGAAGATGAACCAGCCTGTGAGGAAAACACATATGACTTAACATCTTTTAACATGTAAAGACTCAAAGTAAAGTTTTTCATCCAGTGTTTTCACTATAATACAATAATAATCAATGTTAGGCATGATCAAATAATTCACTGACCTGACAGATAAAAGACACCCAGCAAGATCCTTTCCATCATGATGCTGCTCTGAGTACTGTATGTGCTGAGCAATATGACTGAAGAATAACTCTGATCTTAGGTAAATATATGCAAATTCAACACCTGCTTCTCTTCCCTATTCCTGTGAAAGTTCAATAAATTAATAAACTTTTTGGCTTAATGCTGTCATTGACAGTTTAATGTTTAACACAGTGCCTCCCTGTGACCGTTCCAACAGTGTAGGACTGAAACTACTGGGCTATATAAGGATGTCTGAACACTTTAATTGTTTGTTTGTTTTTTGCAATAAATCTCAAGGCTTTTAGTTTTTTATGTATGTGTCACAAACTGGCTCAACATATGTGACATGGAGGAGAGACAAGTCAGGTGCCAAAAGAAAATGTTTTATTAACTAAAACAACATATATACAAAAAGCATGAGGTGTGGAGTGTAGTGGTGTCAGTGGTGAATGTAGTGTGTGGATGAGTGAGATATTTGTGTGTGGCTGTTGAGTGTAAAAGGAAAAACGCCAAACGAACCCAGAACCTGTAGCAGCGTGGAGCCTAGGAGAGAGAGAGAGAGAGAGAATGAGACCAGGCTGGCATTTATCTCCTTTCTAGAGACCTAGGCAGGTGTCAGCACCTTGCCTTAACGACCCTCCCTGACTACCAACTCCTGCAGGAAGTAATCAACTGCATGATGGTGAGCAGAAAGGGAGGGGTCGTAACACCCCCCTCCATAAGAACGAGGTTCCACCTCGTGTTTAACATCAAACAGGCGATAATATGTCCCAATCTGTCATGGTTAATACATTACCAATAGCTGACAGACAGTACTGCACTCCCTCCAGGCTGCATCCTCCAGCACATCCCTCCATCCTCACCAACCCAGCAGCCTTGGTACCAAAGGAGCATTTTAAGGGAATGAAGAGCCGAGAGATGAGCAGAGGAGAGCATGGAAATGAGACAGCATAAATAAATAGACTAAATGTCTACAGGTGCCCGAGACAGGGCATCTGCAATTACATTGTCAGTTCCCTTAATATGTCGGATGTCTAAGTTGTATGGCTGCAGGAACAGCGTCCACCTCATTAGCCTCTGATTAGGGTTTTGCAGTGACTTCAAAAAGGTGAGGGGATTATGATCAGTGAAAACTGTCAGCGAAGATACCCCTGAACCTACATAGACATCAAAATGCTGCAGAGCCCAAACAAGTGCCAACGCCTCCTTTTCAATCACTGAATAGTTGTATTGATGCTTGTTAAATTTTCTGGAGAAGAAGCTCACGGGACAGTCTACACCCTCTGCATTCTCCTGCAACAGGACAGCCCCAACGCCCACATTGCTGGCATCTACATGAAGCTTAAAGGGATGATCAAATCTTGGTGCTGCCAACACTGGGGCTGAACACAACAAGACTTTTACACTGTCGAATGCATTTTGGCATGTTGACGACCAAATATATTCAGCTTTAGCTTTCAAAAGGTCAGTCAAGGGGGCAACCACAGATGAAAAGTTCTTGCAAAAGCTGCGATAGTAGCCTACCAACCCTAGGAAGCGCATCAGCTCTTTCTTGGTGGTAGGGGGGGAGAACTTTTGCACTGCCATGACCTTGGCCTCCACTGGTCGAACCTGGCCTTGACCTACCACCTTTCCAAGATAGGTCACAGTGGCTCTAGCAAACTCACATTTGGCCAGATTTACTGTCAAGTTGGCCCAGACCAACCTGTCGAAAAGAGCACCTATACGCTGGACATGTTCTTCCCAGGTGTCAGAATACACCACAACGTCATCTAGGTACACTGCACAACCATTAAGTCCTGAAACAACCCGATTCATTAGCCGTTGGAATGTTGCAGGAGCATTCCTCAAACCAAATGGCATTACAGTGTATGAATACAAGCCAGAAGGAGTTATGAAAGCTGAAATATCCCTTGCCCTTTTGGTGAGTGGGACTTGCCAGTACCCTTTGAGAAGATCAAATTTGCTCACAAATGTGGCTGAACCTACCATATCAATACAATCTTCCATACGAGGAAGAGGATACAGATCAGGTTTAGTGATACTGTTCACCTCACGATAGTCAGTGCAGGGCCTCAAACTAGCATCTGCCTTTTTAACTAGGAGGCATGGGGAGGCCCAATTTGATGAACAAGGCTCAGCAATACCATTATCCAGCATGTACTGCACTTCAGCTTCCAACTGTCACCTTTTCTCTGACACACGATAAAAGCGCTGCTTGATGGGCTCAGCAATTCCAACATCTATGTCGTGCTCAATTAAGTGTGTTTGGGTTGGAGTATCAGAAAACAGTGATAGATGGCTGTTAATTAGTTTAATCAACTCCTCACGTTTAGCCACATGTAAGTGTCCGACAAGGATATTCAGATCTTGTAATGTCTGAATTTTTCAACCGGCCCTGTAACAACCCATCATCAGGAGCAATATCCACCCCTTCCTCCTCAACTACCACTGGTTCAGACACGGAAGAGGTCAAAACAGGGCTAGAGACCAACACTGGCTTGGCTAGGGAGCTCTTCTGCAATGGAGACACAGACTCACGAGTGTGATATGGCTTCAGAAGGTTAGCATGACACAACTTTGTAGATTTTCTACGGCCAGGAGTCTCAATCAAATAATTTAGATCAGAGACTTGCCGCACAACAGAAAAAGGACCACTGTACTTGGCTTGAAAAGGAGAATCTACAAGAGGCAGAAAAGTACACGGTCACCTGGGTTAAACTGGCGAGCCTCAGCCCGTTGGCCATATTGTTCCTTCATTTTGCCCTGTGACTTCTGCAACTTTTGCCTAGCCAGCTCACCTGCCCTGCACAATTTTAGTCTGAAACCACTGACATAATCCTTAAGATTTAGAGGTGGATCCTCTGGCAAACAACATCTTGCAAAACTGCAAGTGGGCCACGCACTTTATGGCCAAACACCAGCTCATTCGGGCTGAATCCAGTACTTTCCTGAATAACTTCACGAGCTGCTAACAGCAACCAGGGCAGCCCACCCCCCCAGTCACCCGACAGTTCGGTGCAATAAGCACGCAACAGTGATTTCAACGTTTGGTGGAAATGTTCAAGTGCACCCTGACTTTGTGCGTGGTAGGCTGTTGATTTGTTGTGCTTTATGTGCAACTGTTTAAGCACCTGAGCAAACAGATGGGATGTGAAATTGGAACCTTGGTCAGACTGTATGACTTTGGGGATGCCAAATACTGAAATGAACTGGGTCAAAGCTCCAACCACTGCTTTTGCTGTAATGCTGCGAAGTGGATAAGCAGCAGGATACCGGGTAACCTGACACATTACAGTCAACAAATATGTGTGTCCAGACTTGGACCGAGGCAGGGGCCCCACACAATCAATGATCAGATGCTCAAATGGCTGTCCAGTGGCTGGAATGGGCTGTAGAGGAGCAGGTTTAACAACCTGATTTGGCTTGCCTGTGAGCTGACAGGTATGACATGTCTTAACAAAAAGGGCAACATCTCTCTTTAAGCGTGGCCAGAAGAAATGTTGCAATATACGAGTGTAGGTTTTACGGACGCCAAGATGACCTGCCACGTCACCATGTGACGCCTGGAGCACTTTACTGCGACAGTTCCTAGGGACAACAACTTGGAATATTGGTTCTCCTACAGATGCATCACCATGTGACAGCCACTTCCGAACCAAAAGTCCATTCAGGAGGAAATAGCACTGGGCAGTATCCCTTACCTCTGATGCTGGCACAACTCTGTCAAACAGCTCCGTTAAAGAGGAATCAGCCTTCTGTTCTGCCACTAGCTCAGCTTGAGAACCTGCTAACTGGTCAACCAGCAAAGAATCTGGCAACTCCAAACACTCTGGCTCCATCCTCTGGGCATCACGGCTGGCTGCACGGGTGATAGCACAGACTGGAAAAATGTCACCCAAGGGCAGTGGTGTCACAGGACGTAACAGTGGGGAACATAGGGGCCTTCGCTACATTAGGCTGACCATCGGCCCACACCTTGTCACCAGCCAAATCATTCCCCAAAATCATATGCAAACCCTCAACAGGCAACTGGGAACGAACACCCACTGACACCTCCCCCTGAACAAGACCACAGTTAAGAACCAACCGATGCAATGGGACCGAGAATGGAACCATACCCATCCCCAATGTGATTACACATCCACCAGTATCAGTCCTGGATGAAAATGGTAACACAGACTCAAGAATGAAAGAATCTAGTGCTCCAGTATCTCTTAGTATTTTAATGGGAACCTGCACCCCATCTCCTACCAAGGAGACCCACCCATCTGAGATGAAAGCAGAGTAGTCAACCTGAGAAGCTACCGGCTTATTACAAGCCTGCACTTGACCTACCGCCCTGCTCTCAGATGTTATAACTGGAGCAGCCATCACAGCAGGTTTCACCTGACCAGAGGACCTCCTGGCTTTCAGCACTGGACACTCCTTTTTCCAGTGCCCCCTTGCCTGACAGTACCTACAAGTGTCAGAATTGACAGCTGAACCCCGTCCACCATGACTAAACTTTCGCTGATCTGCCTCGTTGGCTATTCTTACTTTTCCAGACCTAGAATAAGTGTCATTTCTATGACAAGCTCCGCCCATTGTGTCACCAAAACTTCTGTGTGTTAAAACATATTCATCCGCCAAAACTGCAGCATCTCTTGGAGTTTTTACCTTATGCTCAGTAATGTAGGTAGCCACCCACTCAGGCACAGAATTTTTCAGTTGTTCCAGTACCACTAGGTTGCAGAGATCATCAAAGGTGTTAACTTCAGATGCTGCACACCAGCGGTTAAACTGGGAAGTCAAATCACGGGCCAATTCAGTGTAGGTCTGATTATCCAGTCTCTTCCTAGATCTAAAACGCTGGCGATATGCCTCTGGCACCAGTTCATACACTTTTAACACCGCTGCCTTCACTGTGTCATAAACCCTACTTTCTGATACACTTAAAGCAGAGTAGGCCTCCTGAGCCTTTCCAGTCAGAACACACTGCAGCAGCATTGTTCTGTCTGAGTCCGGCCAGTCTCGAGCATCTGCTATCCTCTCAAACAGAGAAAAAAATGAGTCTGGATCAGACTCACTAAACCTGGGAAGCAGGCGGAGATTATTAACCAGGTCACACTGAGAAGACTTGCCCCCTGAGGCCTCGAAACTATCAGCTCTGCCCATATCTGAAAGCTTACCCTCCTTTACTAGCTGTAATTGATGCTGTTGCACTTCTAACTTTGCACACTCAGTTTTATGCTTTATCGTTTCCAACTCTACTTCCTTTTCAAATTTCAACCTCTCCAACTCTAACTGCTGTTTTAACTGTAACTGCAGCAGCTCCTTCTGCTGTTCGAATGTTAGAGTTCCAGGATTAGGCACTCCACTGGACACTGGACTGCTAACTTGTTGCCGGCCCAAGACTCCAGCCTCAAACAAACCATCCCTTAAGCATGCCTTCACACTCTCTTTTAACTTCCTATCTGAAATGTCAACTTCATAGTGCTCTGCTATCCTCAGAAGCTGTTCCTTTGTGCACTGCTCCAACAAAAACTCTGAAGGATCCTGGATGAAACTCTCCACAAGGGAAGCCATCCTCAAAACAATCAGCCTAACAAGTTACCAACCTTTGACTGGGACACACAGAAAACCCAAACCGGAGGTAACAGGTGAACAGGAGCCTCACCCCTATACTGATGTTAACTACAACCATTAAACTAGCTAACTAACTCTTCCCTAGTCTTCGTGCAGTTAATGGTGGGGGGTACTTATGCACGCTAAACCAGCGGTGTGAAGAAAGAAACCAGAAAACTGGCCACCCTCTCACAACCACGGAGATGCTCCCGAGCTAAAAGCTCTACCCACCTTCGCCGCCGCCTAAAGAGATCACCACGAGCCCCCTAGAGGAACCCGCTGCCAAACCTAACAGGGGAAGGAACTCCTGCTCAAACACACAACATACCCCAGATAGGTTCTACTGCAAAGCCCCAGTCAAATCCAATCACATTTACAACAAACAGATGGACCAAATACCTCTCCCAAATCTCCTACAACCTTCTCATACTGGAAGTAACCAGCACTAACGACCTGACATATCCCCTCCCAGAACCGTTGGTGAACAACCACAGCACAGTCAGCTAGTAGTACACTTCAACCAGGCAAACCAAAGACCATTGTCTGCAATAGGAGGAAACATCCACCAACCTAAACCGAGTCAATTTACCAGTAGAGACCAAATTCAAGCCAATTTAATCCTCATACTGGATCCCGGACGAGCCCCCACTTGTCACAAACTGGCTCAACATATGTGACATGGAGGAGAGACAAGTCAGGTGCCAAAAGAAAATGTTTTATTGTAACTAAAACAACATATATACAAAAAGCATGAGGTGTGGAGTGTAGTGGTGTCAGTGGTGAATGTAGTGTGTGGATGAGTGAGATATTTGTGTGTGGCTGTTGAGTGTAAAAGGAAAAACGCCAAACGAACCCAGAACCTGTAGCAGCGTGGAGCCTAGGAGAGAGAGAGAGAGAGAGAATGAGACCAGGCTGGCATTTATCTCCTTTCTAGAGGCCTAGCCAGGTGTCAGCACCTTGCCTTATCGACCCTCCCTGACTACCAACTCCTGCAGGAAGTAATCAACTGCATGATGGTGAGCAGAAAGGGAGGGGTCGTAACATATGTATGTTATTAAGTACCTTGAATTGCCTTGTTGCTGAAAAAAGCCAAATAATAAACCTGCCCTGCCTTCCCTTCCATCAGAGACAAAAGATGCACTGAGGCCCATCTCCATATATCCTCCACCATCCTCACCGGGGCAGCGGACCAAACAAAACAGCCTGCAACCATGAGATGTTCCACCTGTTGTTATGGCCAGCTCTGCACCACCACAACATCCGTAACATTAGCTAACACTGATTGGCTGGCTCTGCACCCCATGTAGGCTTCAGACTCATCTATTGGGATTGTTAACGTTGAGGGGTCTCGAGTGTCGGCTTACTCATTACCAACAAACAGAGAAATACATGAGAGGTTCAATGACTCTTCTAAAATCAAGATATTTCAGATGTTTTCTCCAGTAAATCATTTAAATGAGTCTATGGTAGTCAGATTATTATAAAAGGGTAGCATGCAGTCAGCTGTAGCTCAGTAAAAGTCAAATTAAAAATCCCATCCTCCCCTCTTGTTTTACATATCTGTCCCTCCCTTTGTTCCAACATTTACTAGACTTTGACCTTAAAGCCAAAAATAGACACATGCAAACACAGGAGTATTTTAATTCCTGCACACAGATATGATGAGAGGTCAGCATGTATGGAATATGAAACACATTATGTGCTTGTGCAGTTACTCATAATTCATAATAATCCCACTATGTATCTGTATATTCTCTTTTTTGTCTGTAATTATTTAGACCTGACATATTTACAGAGGTTTGATGTGATGGATACGACCATGTTTATAGGAGGCTGTAGTTTGTCCAATGGTGTGTAATATAACAGAGGTGCTAGTGTTAGTGAGAAATATTGTACATTTTACTCCACTTCACTTATTTAACACATATAGTCAGCAGTTATTTGACACAATATTTTATTTAACATTAAAACACCCATGATACAACACATTAAAGATGAAATCAGTGTTTCCCAACCCTTTGGACTTGTGACCTCATACAAAAAATATACACTTGGTTTTTAACCACTTTCCTCTCCCATCAATCATCTCATGACCCCTCAGATTCATCCTGGGACCCTTTGGAGGGGCTCAACCCTGAGGTTGGGAACCACTGGTGTTTATAAAGTAGTTCACACTAACGCCACCTTAACCAGCTACAACAATAAACTGTTGTTCACACACTGATGCATCAGTATTAATAATCTAATAAAATCATATTAATGTCACAACACAATCACTATTTTCACTTTGTATGCTTCTACTACATTTTACTAATGATACTACACACACTGTGAAGTTGAAGACAAAAACTCATCTCATATGTTCTATTTGGAAGAAAACTGAACATGATTGAAACATTTAACAGTAATATTGATGAGGAAGGATAAAGCTCTTCTATACAGGATGTAGTGAAGGTTATGGTTAAGCTGATGATAGTGTATTATTAGCAGATAGAGAATCAACTTTCAACATGGATTACACATCAGTAAAAGTCTGTTTTAATTTCAGAGCTCAGTCCTCTGTCTGCTTTTCTTCTTCTCTTCTTTTCCTTCCTTGTGGAAGACTTTCCCATCAGGCTGCTCTCTCCACTTCAGGTTGGCTCCACTCACTCCTTGCTCCTTCAGTCTGTCCTGGATCTGGGAAACACAAATGGAAACATTCATCCCCCTTATCACGTTGTTGTTGTATGTAAAAAGCCACTGGTTTTAAGATATGAACTCCATCATGGCAAAACACAGCAAGCACAATAAGCCTGTAATCAAGTATTTTAGACCTGGTTAAGACACCCCAGAACCCAAACCAGGGTGGAGTTTGAAGACTTGCCTTTTTCAGGATTTGTGCTTTCACAGCAGGGTCAGTGAGATCCACAGAGGAGTCCTCCAGCTTCATCCTCAGCTTAACTACCTGCCTCTTCACTGGTGCAGAGACACAGAATAATAAGAGAGACACAATATGCTTTTATGCACATCAAACCCATAAATGTAAAGAAGCAATCACTTCATGTACTTGTTTGAGTACACTTCAACATCAATGATTCAAATGTTATGGAGCATTTGTTCTCTTGCACTAAAGGACAGTAAACCACTCACCAGGGATGCTGTAGCAGACAAATGGTAATCTCTCTTCACAAGACTTTGCCTTCCATCTTCCAGACTTCTGCACAGCTGCAGCACAAACCCTGCTTAAAGAACCAAGTGGGTGTCGACCACTATCCCAGTATGTAAATGAGGAGTTACTCCCATCTGACCAGTAAGTGTCAGGATTTCTGAACAAACCAATCCATGACCATAATCCACTCGTCTCCAAGATTTGGATCTGCTGGTTCTCAGTGTCGTTCCTCACAGTGGCCAGGTCTATGTAGTTCTCCCTGCAGTACCTCTGAGCACTGAACCAGGTCATATATTCACTTATAAAAACAAATTGAGGATCCAGCTGTGTTCCTGTAGTTAGTTTGGGGAAAAGGTGGAATTGTTGATATACTGAGTTTTTAAATAATGTTTTAAAGCAGCTAAAAATATTTTAATGTTAATAATGTATGAAATGAGAAATGTGTAATATCAGATGTGTTGCTTGTAGTGATGAACCTACAGGGAATTATCACCCAACTGCAGCTCCTATTGGCTAAAAAATCTGTTAATGCAAGTTAAAGGAAGAAAATATGATTTACTGTTACCTACCATTATAACAGATGGATGAACGTTTTGTAGTGCAGGAATCATCATCCCATCCTCCACTGCTGCCAAAAACCACGCAGAACTGATCACCTGACATAAAGTTTGGTTCATGGTAATCACCTCTATACCAATTCCTAAATTCAGCCCCACTCCCTCTGTACCCATCTGACCACCTCCAATCAATGTTACTGTACACACCAATCCAGACCAGACTGTTGTTACCAGCAGAGGAAACTGTGTTAACCAGCTGGTTCATGTCTTCCATGGTTTCAATGGTAGCCAGGTCTGTGTATTTCTCTCTGCAGTAGGTCTGAGCTTCAGTCCAATTCATCTGTTCAGCAACATAGTGGTACTGATGGAGACCAGATGTGGAGAAGATGAACCAGCCTGTGAGGAAAACACATATGACTTATTAACATCTTTTAACATGTAAAGACTCAAAGTAAAGTTTTTCATCCAGTGTTTTCACTATAATACAATAATAATCAATGTTAGGCATGATCAAATAATTCACTAACCTGACAGATAAAAGACACCCAGCAAGATCCTTTCCATCATGATGCTGCTCTGAGTACTGTATGTGCTGAGCAATATGACTGAAAATTAACTCTGATCTTAGGTAAATATATGCAAATTCAACACCTGCTTCTCTTCCCTATTCCTGTGAAAGTTCAATAAATTAATAAACTGTCTGGCTTAATGCTGTCATTGACATTTTAATGTTTAACACAGTGCCTCCCTGTGACTGTTCCAACAGTGTAGGACTGAAACTACTGGGCTGTATAAGGATGTCTGAACACTTTAATTGTGTGTTTGTTTGTTTTTTGCAATAAATTTCAAGGCTTTTAGTTTTTTATGTATGTATGTTAATAAGTACCTTGAATTGCCTTGTTGCTGAAAAAAGCCAAATAATAAACCTGCCCTGCCTTCCCTGCCATCAGAGACAAAAGATGCACTGAGGCCCATCTCCATATATCCTCCACCATCCTCACCGGGGCAGCGGACCAAACAAAACAGCCTGCAACCATGAGATGTTCCACCTGTTGTTATGGCCAGCTCTGCACCACCACAACATCCGTAACATTAGCTAACACTGGCCGGCTCTGCACCCCATGTAGGCTTCAGACTCATCTATTGGGCTTGTTAACATTGAAGGGTCTCGACTCGAGTGTCGGCTTACTCATTACCAACAAACAGAGAAATACATGAGAGGTTCAATGACTCTTCTAAAATCAAGATATTTCAAATGTTTTCTCCAGTAAATCATTTAAATGAGTCTATGGTAGTCAGATTATTACAAAAGGGTAGTATGCAGTCAGCTGTATCTCAGTAAAAGTCAAATTAAAACTCCCATCCTCCCCTCTTGTTTTACATATCTGTCCCTCCCTTTGTTCCAACATTTACTAGACTTGATGAGAGCTCAGCATGTATGGAATATGAAACACATTATGTGCTTGTGCAGTTACTCATAATTCATAATAATCCCACTAAGTATCTGTATATTCTCTTTTTTGTCTGTAATTATTAAGACCTGACATATTTACAGAGGTTTGATGTGATGGATACAACCATGTTTATAGGAGGCTGTAGTTTGTCCAATGGTGTGTAAAATAACAGAGGTGCTGGGTCACATGACATGTTCCTGACATCATCTGACGATGCTGCCCTGAGTACTGCATGTTCTGAAGAACATGACTGAAAAATAAATCTTATTTTAGGCAAATATATGCTAATTCAACACCAACTTCTCTTCCCTATTCCTGTGAAAGTTCAATAAATTAATAAACTGTCTGGCTTAATGCTGTCATTGACAGTTTAATGTTTAACACAGTGCCTCCCTGTGACTGTTCCAACAGTGTAGGACTGAAACTACTGGGCTGTATAAGGATGTCTGAACACTTTAATTGTGTTTAAATGTTCTTTAATGGTGTGGTTCTTTTGCAATAAATCTCAAGGCTTTTAGTTTTTTAAGTATGTATGTTATTAAGTACCTTGAATTGCCTTGTTGCTGAAATGAGCCAAATAAGTAAACCTGCCCTGCCTTACCTGCAGCTCAGCTACAACCTGGGAAGGAGAGGAGAGTCTGTAAAGAGGATTTTTGAAACATTAATCCCCTTATTATGATGTTGTTGCATCCAAAACTCAACGACTTTAAGATATGATCAAACTCTCAATTAATACAAATAATATATATATATATTATTTATATTAAATTGTGCATTTCTTCTGATTACAATACAATAAATGATGGTGTTTCAATAATGAAATCATAAGATAGCAAGTCATTCCTGCTGTGTTTCATTACTGCACACATAACATCATAACATCACATCCACATGGTGGAGGTACATTCATGTTATTTTTGCCCAAATCCTGCATTAGAACCAATTTCATATCACATTCACACAGACCCAAACACGTCTGCTTCTACTGTCAATGTAAATCTGTTCAGTTCAGCTCAGACACTACAGTAATGGTGGAAATGGAAAACATTAAAAACAAAGAAACTAAAAACTAGTCAGAACATGTGAGTTTGGATAATTTCATCATGTATGCTGATGTACGTCTGCTTTTCAAGATTATCAACAATACTGCACCTCCACCCCTTAGGAGCTTTGTACAATTAACTGTGGAGCAGATGTGCAAACTACAAGGTGGACCTCAGTGTGACAGTGTATTCCCATATGAAGAACTGCTCTTGCTCAATCAGCTTTCTAATACAAAGCTTTTAAAGTGTTGAACAAACTCCATACAGATTTGAAAACTTACACAGATTTCAAAATCTTCTCTAGAGAAGCAAACAATGGATTCTAAGGAACCAAATGTGCCAGCATTTAACCAAATAACTTATAATTTTTATTTCATTGTATTACTATTTTTGTCATGTTCTCTCATGCTAACTGAATTGTGGTTGTTATGGTACTGTTTTGTGTTGTTCTGTGTCTACTAACCTATGTTTTTCCTACCCTACCTGATGTATTATGTGCTTGTGTCTATCAACCCACCTTGCAATACCTGTTGTACTTTAATTCTGTCCCTTTTCAGTGTTTGTAGCCCTTATGTCGGACTGTCACAGGGACTGCAGATGGTTACTAGCTAATGGCTATACTCAGTGCATCTTTTCTATGTGACTTCAGGCCAATCATCACCCCAGACAGGCAGGGAGGTAAGGGGAGTATACAATATGAGACATGGATGACACCAATTTGGTCTGTAAACCAGAAAAATTAAACCAATGTACTCAAGTTAATAAAGAAGTGGCTAAAATCTAAACTGTGTCTATTTGATATGCCACATTTAGACACATAAATATACACATGCATACATAAAAGACCACATACATGTATTAAAATGCTAAATGTGGGAATAGTTAAAAAATAAGGTTCAAGGTTTCTTCTTAAGAAGAAGAAACACATTTTTGTGTTAAGGATGTGACAGAATATTGTTCATCTGTACAATTCTGAGGTACTTGTACTTTACTTGATTGTTTCCATTTTAAATCACTTGTACTCCACAATATGTTAGTGAGAAATATTATACATTTTACTCCACTTCACTTCTTTAACACATATAGTCAGCAGTTATTTGACACAATATTTTATTTAACATTAAAACACCCATGATACAACACATTAAAGATGAAATCACCCTTTGGAACCCCTTTGGAGGGACTCAACCCTTAGGTTGGGAACCACTGGTGTTTATAAAGTAGTTCAAACTAACTCCACCTTAACCAGCTACAACAATAAAATGTTGTTCACACACTGATGCATCAGTATTAATAATCTAATAATGTCATATTAATGTCACTACACAATCACTGTTTTCACTTTTTATGCTTCTACTACATTTTACTAATGATACTACACACACTGTGAAGTTGAAGACAAAAACTCATCTCATATGTTCTATTTGGAAGAAAACTGAACATGATTGAAACATTTAACAGTAATATTGATGAGGAAGGATAAAGCTCTTCTATACAGGATGTAGTGAAGGTTATGGTTAAGCTGATGATAGTGTATTATTAGCAGATAGAGAATCAACTTTCAACATGGATTACACATCAGTAAAAGTTTGCTTTAATTTCAGAGCTCAGTCTTCTGTCTGCTTTTCTTCTTCTCTTCTTTTCCCTCCTTGTGGAAGACTTTCCCATCAGGCTGCTCTCTCCACTTCAGGTTGGCTCCACTCACTCCTTGCTCCTTCAGTCTGTCCTGGATCTGGGAAACACAAATGGAAACATTTATCCCCCTTATCATGTTGTTGTTGTTGTTGTTGTTGTTGTTGTATATAAAAAGTCACTGGTTTTAAGATATGAACTTCATCATAACAGACAAACAGAGACACACATTTAGTTTGCATGCTCCACATTTACATGGATATGTTTTGATTTTTCAGATAAACGAACAAAATGTCATTCACATCAGGGGTTGATAACCTTAGATTACTTGTTGGCCTGTCTTCTTTAGTTTGACTGACAGCTCTGTCCTGCACACATCTTCCACAGAGGACCACAGTACACATGTGGTAACTGATGGCAACGCTGCTAGCTAAGAAATCTAAAGTCAGGGCATTCCAGTCCTCATAGACAGAAGCAAGGACATGCACAGGTATGGGCTATTGTTGCCCAGGCAACAACCCATTTGCCCTCTTTGGTTGAGCTGCCCCTCTGGAAGGAAAAAGAAAGCTTTTCAAAATGTATTTAGCTGTTGTAAATACAAGTAGAGATTGCTCAAATTAGACCAAATTTCAGACACTAGTTGCTGTGATGTTTCAGTATTTACAGCCCAAACTGACCTGCAGCACATGTTGAAGTGGACCAAGAGGAACAAAGCTGCATTAAAATAAATAAATACATCAGTCAGTTTCCAAAATTAAAATATTGATGTGGATGGCAGCATTCTGATATAATAAAGATTGTTTTGTTTGATGCACTGATGCACTCTGTTCTCCGTTTTGACCTTTCCTCCCAGTGCAATATGTTTTAGATGAGTTACTGAAAGCAGTGTTTGGAAAATGGGGTCCATGCATAATTTGTAAGTCCTTGTTGTGAATAACAGGAAAAATATCTTTCAAATGTTTTTGTATTTTGTGTCATAATTTAACTTCATGGCACACTCATTAACAAGAACATTTTAAACTGACACTCCATGTCAAAAAGGTTGCTGACCCCTGATTTACATAGTACATTTGATTCCGGGTAGAAGCACAATGTGCTTCACAGAGTGTGAGTTACCACGGAAACTGCAGCCACAAAAACAACTTGGATAGCATGTCCAAAAAAGACAAATGAACACACAACTCATTTTTGTGGGGAATGATTAGATGTCAATCGCTGTTATCACTGACATTTTATCACCAGCAGTAGTTGTTCAGAATTATTACAAGTATTCTGATTGGTGGTCATTTTAAAATGTCTCAAATTCAACCAAATATGCACATAATGTTGTACAATACATAAATATAATAGTAGAAGATGTGCAGAACAAATTACATCCATTTTCAGCACTTGTCTGTTCTAGCCTCAAGCCTGTCAGAATAATTACAAAAGTCTAAATAGAACATGGCTCAGTGAATATGTGCTGCAGGATTTGAATGATTTAAAGGGGAGTTTGTAGTGAATTGAATGTTTAAAACACAAACACAAACTTACAGTATTTTTATCCAAAAGTGAAAAAGATAATTGGCTCACTTCTAGTCTGTTGTGTCTAACACACTGCTCCTCCTCTCTCCACCCTGACATACAACTTTGCATGCCATTGATGTCACTAGTGGCATGTTCCTCTTTCCCTATGCTGATGCATATACTAGTTACTGTGACTGAACACAGTTTCCAGCACTAAGGTGCTAGTCATACAAATTGTAGTAAAACTGACCAATTATTTTGTTGAGTATGATGTTATCATAACTGACAGAACTATGAGCCAGAGCTGCAAAAATGAAATAAAAAGTTTTCCTTTCCTTTCCACAAGATGTTGGAAGCTGGCTGCAGGGATTTGCTCCCATTCAGCCACAAGAGCATTAGTGAGGTCCAACACTGATGTCAGGTGATAAGACGGTGTGTTAATCCTACTCTGAAAGTGAGAAAGTGTCTTTATGAACTTAATGCATGAGGGTACTGATGTTGAAACCAGGAAACAGGAAGGGGACTTTCCCAAACTAGACTGCCAAAACATTCCCAGTACATTGCAATCTATTATACATCATTCTAGTCCCAGTTACATTGTGAGCTCTGACCTTGGCCTTCCTAAGGACGTGTTACCGGACTGGTGAGGCCTTCTGGCCGCCCTGCTGCCGGCGGAGCAGTGAGGTACTGTTGACCAGTACTCTTCTCCTCAGATACGACTGTGTGTGTGTAACGTGTTCAGAGCTGACAGTGGGTCACTGGTCACCAAACACATTCAGTACTGAATAAGTCCAATAAAGACTTCACACAGCCAGCTGGTCTGTTGTCCTGTCAGTACATCTGTGAGGAGTTACAGATGCTAGTGTTAAATCAATGAATATTTCTCAAAACTGTCCCTTTACTGATTTAATATTAAGAGGAAAAGAAAGGAGTACGTTTGATAAGTCAGACATGTCGATTAATGTATTATATGTAAGGCTTTATGAGAGTAATACAATAACATACTGTGCTTTACTTCTACATAGTCTTTATTGTCCCCTTCAGGGACAATAAAGACTTTCTAATCTAATCTAACCTAATCTAATAATCTAATATTGTACTTATGTACAATTCTGAGATACTTGCACTTTACTTGAATGTTTCCATTTTTAACAACTTGTACTCCAAAATATGTTAGTGAGAAATATTGTACATTTTACTCCACTTACAAAAAATATACATTTGTGTTTGACCACCTCCAATCACGTTTACCATCTAAACTGTGTAAAATCTAAACTGTGTCTATCTGATATGCCAAATTTAGACATAATTTATACATAAGAATACCACATACATGTATTAAAATGCTAGATGTGGGAAGAGTAAAAAAATAAGGTTTAAGGTTTCTATATCTTTTTTTGTATTTAGGATTTTAAGGAGCTGAAAGGAGTGTGTATATCAACCAGCCCAAGAATATATGTGAATGTAAACTAAAGTAAACAACAGTTTAAGCATGACAATACCAGCAGTGGTGCCAGACACTGAAGACACACGTTCGGGGAAGACATTTTTTTTAAAAAGAACCCCTTAAATAGTGACTTTAGGGGACTTTTAAGAGACTTATAATGTCAAATTTTAGACTTAAAATATAATACATTCAAGTTACTGTATAATCAATTATGGGCTTATGCCCAATTAAGGTCAATAGGCCTCATAGGTGACTCACTGGAATTGAAAGCATGTAGTTCCATTTCAGGTACCTTTTTCATGCTGTTGCATTTGTGGTCCACTAGGTGGCAATGTCCAATAAATAAAATGCATTTTTGCTAATGCAGTTGAAACCATATTACATACTGTCTAAAACACCTCCAAGGTGACATCAGTAACCTTCACTGGGAATTTAATCATTCTAAATTCCTATCAATAGTAAAACACATGCAACAAAAAACAAAACAAATGTATCAGATTAAATATAGCCTACATACAATGCTGCCTACATAATTTATGAAAAATATCGGCACATCAGACAACATATATGCTGATACCGATCTGTGATAGGCCAATATCAGGATAATATCAGCTGATTTATATATCGTTGTGACTCAAATGTGACTGTAAATGTGGCAGATATCCACTTGATATAACTCAGACTGCTGAAGCCTCATACAAACTTCACATCAACTTTTTACCCATTGTGGGACTGATAAAGGAATATCTTATCTTATCTTATCTTATCTTTTAATGCAAAACGATTGTAAGATCACACTGTAGATTTCCCCCCCAATCACTTACACTGAAAGCACATTATTTAATGGGGATCTTCCAACAGCCAGTATAATCGGGCGAAATTACAATTTAAAAAGCATATTGTTGTTTTAAGACAGGCCTGATATATTGTGAATATATCCTTTAATTTTCTGTATCAAGGAAATCTAACACTACAACAGTAGAAAGTACTATCACCACAAATCTTATTCTGCATTTCAAACTAGGGGCATTAATACAGTATATAACCTGCCCTTCTGGACAACAGTTTGAATGTACAGTTGAGTAACCAACGGATGAGTAACGATTTCAAAGCTGTCCTTGGTCACATGTGTCTGTACCTTTAACTTCTACTCAACCAAACTATAATTTGTCGTCAAACTCTTATTTTAAATTTGATTGGTCAAGCGAGAGAGGTGTTCTTTGTACTCGCTCCTGATTGGCTTAAACCGTACTCCGCAGCTATCAGTTTGTGCGTCCGGTCAGCGTGTGTTAGAAGGAGTCTTTACCTGCACGGTTGTGAGAGAAATGGCGAGCTGGTGTGTCCGAGCTGTGAGACAGAGCTACTCACTCGTAGCTTCACCTGCGCTAATACGGTAAACAGCTTTCTGTATGTCGTCTGTTAGCTGAAATGTGGCTTTTATAGCGATAGCAGGCGTTTGGCGGTGGGCTACTGTCAGCGTACTTAGCAGCGTTAGCTTTCGTAACCCACCAGCAGTGTTGACCTTTAGTTGTATGCAAAATACAGACAGAAAATAACAATGGAGCTGTGTTTGTGTAGAATAGATGATAACCAGGTTTAAACTTCAGCTTAACTGCATTTATCGTATGTGTTTATGTGCTGTGTCAATTTTATTTTATAAAGATGAAAATACATAGTTAATGTCAAACCAAACTTCATTCATAAACTTGCACATTTTACTTTACCATAGTTATCAACCACCGAGTCGCCGTCTTACATATAGCTATATATTACATTACATTGTCAAATTTGTGAATGGAGTTTGGTGTCATGTCTCAACACTACTCTATTGGCTAGAGAGGGATGATGAAATAATATGACATATGGTTACATAGCCTAGTCTTCTACATAGGACAGTTATAATTTTATAAAATAAGTTATATTATCAGACATTTACTATTGAATGACATAGAGGGTAGTTGCATAACATTCTTAGTAAGTAGTACTGGCTGTTCTACAATTGGCAGTAGTGTTAATTAAGCTGTCTGATACCATCAATTGGCAGGTCTGGAAGGAGAACCCACACATCCTGCTTGATAATAAGTAGAATGAAATAAACACTGCATGCAGATTGGTCCAAAATTTCCTATAGGTGTTTTCAAAGCACCTCCAGTAGAGGTTGATCAGCAGATTAAGGATCTAAATATGGGTTTAGAACATTATTACCCAACCAACACTTGACAAATTACATTTTATTTCTGTCCTCTCCACCCAGAGCATCTCCACGATTGTTATGTACAGCCACACAGCAGAAGAGTGGCGGTGGGTCAGAGGAGGAGGCCGAAAAGCCTGAACAGGGTGCAGCAGAGAAAGCCCTGCAGGAGGAGAAGACCCAGCTGGAGGAGCAGATCAAGGACATGACAGTAAGTCAAAGATGGGTTTTCATCTAGACCCCAGTATTCTGATGTATACTTATTTAGAACAACAGTACTCACATTTAAAAACATTGTTCTATACCATAACCACATATACCACTATTCCTGTATTTTAACTTATGTTTGTGTTCCTTTTTTAGTTGCAAACAGTGTTGAACCAATAAGCCATGATCAATTAATGCACAGAAAAATACTTACTTTTTTTCCAGCTTCTTTAATTTGATGTGTTTTTCTGTTTCATATCATTGTTGGTTGTGAATTGAATGTCTGAACTATTGGTTGGACAAAATAAACATTTTTTAAGATGTCACTTTGGGCTCTGTAAAATAGTTTTTTTGATATTGAATGACTTTTTGTATATTTACATATACTAATTTATAATAAATTGTTGGCTAGTTGCTTCAGTTCAGAGAACATGTATTTTATAGATTAAATAGATGTAATACAGCTCTATATCTTGTATAATGTGGCTGCACACCGCTTTTATTTGTGGATGTTTACTGCAGTTTAAACTCTTGAGCTTTAAAAGTCTCTTCCATTTGACCAAAGCAAAGACATTGTAGTTTGTTAGTTTTAAACCACGACTTACTGGATCACCTTGTTTGCAGGAAAGATACAAGCGGGCCTTAGCGGACACAGAGAACCTCAGGACGAGGAATCAGAAAATGGTAGAAGACGCTAAACTATACGGTAAGCTCGGGTTTCTATTTTTCTCCTCATGATTCCCATTTTTACATGTGGTTGCCACTCCAAGTTTGGGCTTTGTCACAGGAAACAAAGTTATCCTCCAGAAAATAATCTATAATGTTTTATATCAAATGTTCAGTAGTGACATGTTCTCACCACTAGATGTCACAACATGGCAACTTAAGTCTGTTTGACTAAACTGTTGGCACTGGTTTAGTTTATTTACACTGTTTTAATTACTTAAGAGACTTGTTTGTTTTCAATGTACATGAGCTTATGTAACTTTTTTTAACACCTTTTACTCCACTTCTTCAGTGCTTCAAGTGTTGTCATGTAGACCCAGATTAGATTTTATAGCCTGCTGAATCATGTTTCTTGCATCACCAGGGATCCAGGGCTTTTGTAAGGACCTGCTGGAGGTGGCCGACATCCTGGAGAAGGCCACTGAGAGCGTGCCCAAAGAGGAGGTGTCGAGCCAGAACCCCCACCTGAAGAACCTGTATGACGGCCTGGTGATGACCGAGGTCCAGATCCAGAAGGTGTTCACCAAGCACGGCCTGGTCAAGCTCAACCCCGATGGCCAAAAGTTCGACCCCTACGAGCACGAGGCCCTCTTCCACGCCCCCGTGGAGGGCAAGGAGCCTGGCACCGTTGCCATTGTAACCAAGGTGGGGTACAAGCTCCACGGTCGCACCCTCAGACCAGCGCTGGTGGGTGTGGCCAAAGCCTCCTAGAAGTGATGGAACTGTGACGAAGTGTGATTTGACTTGTTGCCTGAACGATGGATGACCTCAGGTACAGCAGACTGGTCAAGGCACCCTGACACCCCCCCACCCTAAGGTGCCTCAAAGAGATGGGAACCCAACGGAACTGAACTTTGTATCTGGACAATATCCAGCAGTTTTTTTTAACAGATACATAACTTGTTGTCTGGCACAGGACAGTAAAATTTCATTTTCATTTCAGAGTCAGTTATTGTCAGATCACTTTAAAAAGATGTCACCAGATCAGAGGCAGAGGTTTTATTGAGAGCCATAAATGTTAACTGGAAGAGAAGCAGTTTAAATGTGACATTTCAATCATTTTAAAAATAGAGAAAAACAAATCATAAACCCTGCTAATTTTGAGATGTTGTGTTTTTTGGGTGAGCTATGATCTAAAACGACAAAGTGAGTGGTGGTGATTCTGAAGTGCTGGTATCATTCCGGACTTTATTTTTATTTAAAGCCCTAATTATGTTGAACTTGACTCCTCAGTTGTCTTTTTTTGTTTGTAGGATTTAGATCCACTCTGTAACAAAGTAAAACTAGGAACAGGTTTTTCTTTGTACTGAGGTGGGCTTCACAAATTAATGTAAAGAAAGATCTTTCAGTGGTCTGGATGTGATCAGGCTCCAGTAAGCTAGCCTCAGTCGTTATGTTCTGACGCCACAGTTTCTATCTGTACAGTGATGTAACAGCTTTATCTGTAAACTTTTAGAATAACTAAGTGTATGGACATTTGTTCAAACTGTCACAGCAGCAGAATAAACTGATCTCATCTTTGAAAGGCGTGTTGGGTCATTGTTCCTTTTACGCACACCTTTAAATAGAATAAAAATGTATTACCCCAATTGTATGCATATTTCCATTAGAATTGGTTTTACAATTCAATGAACATGACATTTATGTTAAGTTGTGAAAAACTCAACTAAAATGCTGCTGTCTATATAAAAATGATTTTTCTTTTGACGTCACCTATCAAATTTTTACAAAATTGGCCAAAGTGCATTTTTTAATAGTGATTCACTTGATGTACAAAATGAAAAAAGCATTTTCAGGAGAATACTAAGTATTAGACAGATAACTTGTGTAATAGTTGAAGGCTAATATAACATTTTATTTATATATATTTTTAATGTAATTTTGAGTGTGCTGACTGTACTCACTGCTAACTGAAAACTACAAACAGTATTTTCATTAGAATTATTAGGTTACTTATGTGTAGTAGTTGAAGGCTAATATAAAAACAGAAGTTCCGTTTCGTACTTATTTTAAGGTGTTACAATTTGTTGCAAAAGTGAACAAAAACATTGTAGCTAGCTTAAAAGGAAATAGCTGACATTGTTCGTTTTTTAAACTGAAAATGACTAAAGAGGAAACAGGACTATTTAGAAGTATAAAGTATTTGCACTTTTAATACATCTCCATACATACTTTATCATGTGCAACATCAAAAATAACAGGACAGCGAAACAGCTCAACACTATCAGACCGGTAACAAGATGAAAGACATCTCAAACAGCAACGCCATCGCTACACCCACAGCTTCAGAAAATGCTTCTTCTTCACCATCCAAAAATCTGTTTGTTTTTATTACAAAAGCTATAAAAAAATGTCCATGACACAAAATACTGTACATTTCACAGGACAGTAATTATATTCTTTTTTTTCTCCAATTTATCTTACAAAATTATTTACATTTGGTGACAAAAAGCAACCCCCCTTACAGAAAAAAATACTCCCCTGCAGAAACAAAAAAAAAATCAAAAAATCAAATAGCCATGTTTTCCTAACTGACTTTTACACTGAAGCATTTTGGAACAATGTGGAACATTTGGTTGCACGTGCAGAACAAGACCACTGTTGAAAATCTGAGAAAAAATTCCTTGGAAAAAATAGAAAATCACGAAAAACAAGAGGTGACACTCAAACATCAAATTAGTGAATAACCACTGCTGACATCATTCAGTATCATTCTTATCATCAATGAATCCGGTGCATTCATATTTTGTTTTTGTTTTTTTTGAAAAGGAGGAAATCGTGGGACTATTTTCAGTGGCGGATTTAGAGTGCTAGAAGGCATCTCTCGCAGAAATGTGTTTTTAATAGTTTTTGGACGACAGAATTCTACGGCACGAAGAAATACTTGTTAGCAGGTTAATTTATTGCTGGTTTTGGTTTTTTATTGGAAATTGTTGATAAGGAAAATATTGTGTAGCACCAGTTGTCCTTTTAAATCAGCTATAGTGTTGGACTAGAGTGGTACGTGGTATGAAGGTACGATTGAGTTAGCTGTATTTAAAACAATTGAAGCTTTTCCTCCATCATATTGGCAGAGTAATAGAGGAATACAGACACTCACAACTTGTGTTTCCCACAAAAAAAGACAATTTTTCCAACATAGGAAAGAAGAAAAAAATGTGAATCAAGCACATATTCAGTCTTGGGCAACACCCACACATTCATGTGCATGTCTTCTCTTTGATTTGAGCAGCCCTGCTTCAGAATGACAATTCAATAACTTCATTTACATTTAAATAGCACGATGGACGCGGCCTCAGCTCAGCGTGGCTTGAAAAAAGACAGAAAAAAAGAAGCAGAAAAATGAGAATGAGTCACTGGTGCTGCTCTTAATGGTTCTGACTTTAAATATAAAGTTACCTTTGTCAAACTAATGATAGGCTGCCATCTTGAAAGGGGGTCAACCACAGGGCTGATGTAAGGTTAGGTGGGAAAATACCAGGCCAGTAAAAAAACAACACTTTCAAGTAGTCATGCACTATATTATAACAACGGGACAAACCAGTTTACGCTACTGCAAGCAGATAAGGAGAGGACATATTCTTAAATATATGTGGCAAAGATAAATGGTAAATAAAAAAAGCTATCATGACATTGAGCTTTAGCGTTTGAGTCACTGGTTAATGCCCTTACACACTCAGTTTCACCTGTCTGGTACCATGTGGAGAGTAGAACATTTAAAGCTGCAACTGGTTGTGTAAAACTAGAAGGTTTATTGGTTTAAACCAAAAGTTGGAGCTCAAAATAGCACTTTACTTACTAAGGTCAAATAAAATACAAATTAGAGCCCAGTCGATACTGGATACTGATTTAAATATTTCAAAGGTTTTTGTTTGTTTGTTTATATAAATTCATTGAATGATCTTTTTTTGATACATTAAAATTTGGTTATCTAATAATTATAACCAAGTTAAGTAGTGAGCATTTTTCAGTTGAAAATAATCAGTGCCATCTAGTGGACAGACTGTATACTGACAACACATTTCCTCTCTATAACATCTTTGGCATCTTTTTACTGACATACGTGGATACTGATGTATCTGTGTTCACCTAATATTGGCTGATTAATCAGTCTAGCTCTATGCTGATACTGGTACTGACACTGGGTGTGCTCTAACACAAAGTGTCTTTAGGCACAGCACTACACAATGGCTGAGCCTTGCTGTTTTTTCACCCTCACCTCACCTTGAAGCCACAAAAAAAGAGCAGAGAAATTAAGCTGCATGACAGTTTTGGGGAGATTAAGGCCTTATAAAATGTAAGAAAATTCAAACAGTGTGTGTCTGTTGCAAAATGAGATCTTTAACTGATCATCTATAAGGAAGGGTTTGGAAGATCCTGACAAACCGACCACGATGGCGGTCTTTTCAGTTAGTGCCACAGCTGTCAAACATTCACCCCAAAACCTGACGAATCTTTTTTCAGGAAATATAAGGTTCTCGTTTCTCCTTCTTCTCAGCATGACATGACTGAAAATATCATCTTCAATGAGCCTGTTACAATAACACTACAAAACACTTGCTAGCATTGTAGTCATCATCATGGAGTAACAATATGGACACACTGTATTTCCCCCACATCCCTTTCCAAATGCAAAAATATAGGCTTCTTTTTGTTCCTAGCCTTGGTATGAAAATATATTTTTTTCCAGTGGGCCGTCTTCTCTTTTTTTTCCCTCACACTGTACATATTCACAAGGTCACCTTTAAAAAAAATGGTGACAGACAGTAGTTTTGTTCTGCCTCAGCAGCTATCATCAAGTCAGTACCTCCTGACCAAAGTTGGACAGCTAGGAGGCGTCTCTGGATATCCAGCCACTCTCTGTGAGGAAGGTGAGGATACGTTTCTTCAGGACCTTGTCCAGATAGCTGGGCAGTCGGCTCTTGGCCGGGATGCCTTGCCGTTTCTGCAGGTGATCTTTGATGATGATGGTCTTGACAGTCAGGTAGCGTGCTGGGCTGAGGTTGAGAGAGTTGCACAACACCTTCTCTCGGTCTGACAGCAGCTCGAAGCCCGTCAGGTTCTCGATGGCAGCAAACTCACCATCTTTCCCCTCTTCTTTGATAATGCCTCCAACACCTAACACTCCAGCAACCCCTCCCACACCTCCAGCTCCGCCCCCGAGCCCAATCCCGGAGCCGAGCCCACCCCCGCCTCCGCTGCCCCGTTTGGATGTGACCACGCTTTTGTTCTCCTTGCGTTTCTCCCGTTTGTGACGCGCCGCTTCGTACTCGGCAGACTCGTCCAGGCGGGTGATGCCGTTGCGTCGGTAGCGCTGCAGCTCACGCACTTTTGCCCTCAGCACACGCTCTTTATGCATGTTCTCGAAAAAGTCTTCGAACTCCCGATGGGCCATGAACTGGCAGAGCGCACGCAGCCGGCTCCGCTGCTCCTTCTCCTCCTTGGTGATCTTTCTTTTGGGTGTGCTTGGAACAGGACCTGATCCTGCTGCGGTTGTGGAACCGGATCCAGTTGCAGCACCGCCAGCTCCTCCCCCACCAACACCACCCGCAGTGCCTATGACTCCCAGCGTACCTGGTTTCTCCTTCTCCTTATCTTTCTTGTCTCGGCCCAAGAAGGCAGGCACCAGGTTGTAGTCTCGGGCGATGTTCTTACGTCGCTGGCGTTCTCGGAGCTTGCGTACGTACATGTCCACGTGGGCGCGTTTCATCTCAATTTCCACGTCCTCGTCATCGTAGTTCACCGATAGCCCACTAATGAGCTTCTCGGCATCCTGGTCATACTCAATCTCGTAGTCGTCACGCAGTGGCATGTAGCCTAGCTGCTGCTGCTCTGCCAAGCTGATGTCCAGCGGGGGGAGCGGGGTGGTGAGACTGGGCGACAAGGGGCCCCCGCTTGGGCAGGTGTGGTCGGTCACACGGTTGGGAATGCTGTCAGGGATGCAGGCCTTACCCAGGTTTCCGTGGATGTACATGGTGACGTAGTGTTCCATGACTTCCTGAGGACTTCGAGATGCTCCGACGTGAGCGGCCATGTCCTCCTGAGAGAAAGTTACAGTTTATGAATCTCTTTTTTTTTTAAATGATTTGCAGGAGGGGGGCTGCTGACACAATTCACTGCTTAGCTGAAAATAACAACAAATTTGATATTTATGCACTAATATTTACAGTGCATAAATGCATGATAAATCTGGTTCAAATTGTCAAATTATGACAATTTTTTTCAGCTTTGTAAAATGTTTCTTTTTTTTGAATTGTCGGCTTAACAATCAATTTGAATATGTCAACATAAGTCTTAAGTTATAAATGTTTAGCACTTTATATAATATATTTGTTCAGCTTCAATTTTATATTTATGGTATTTTGTGTATTTTAATATGTTATTATGTATTCCAGTGTGAATATTGTACTGTCTGTTCTGAACTATGAACTCGTGCGGACAGCTACCTGTGATGGAAATAAAGCTGACTCAACTAAATGATGGGCAAATGTTTATTTGGGTTTAAACTGAACAACTCTGTCAAGGGGTTTTCCCTGTAATTAATGCATTTTTGTTTCAGTAAAATATGTTTTTTCAATTATGGGCATGTATAATAAATCATTACCTACTTTACACTTATTTATAGTCTCAAACACTTTAAATTAGAAAAGCAACCCTAAACTAGTGTCCGTGCACTATGGGATAAATGGTAAAAATTGAAAGACCCTGTTTGCTTAAAGCTTACACTAGTCTGATGTTAATGAATGTGGGATATGTTATAAATGAATACAAAATAGTGATTTATCCTAATCAATGAAATATACATACACATACACACACACACATATATACATAGAACATCGAGAATATTTCTATGAGGAGAGTACACTTGGGTTTACTGTGCACTGACTGACAGGTTACTCCATGCCTGACTGCACAGCTTACCTGTATTACCAGGTACTGACACTGTAGACATTTAAAGCATTGTCCAATCTTTTGCTTAGTTGAGTCTCTAGTTAAAATAATTCATTTATCAATGCCTATCTGATATGAAATGGTAAAGTTATGCATTCATCTTTTCTACTAACTTACTCGTAACTTCAGCTCAGACCTGCAATTAATGACTTCTAAAGCGTTTTAATGAAAACAAATTTAACTCTGCATGAAACTTTTTATCCAGACTGTTTTAGAAGTTAGTAATAACACTTATAGCACTTGTATTTTAATGATCAGTCGTCCAACTTTTTCGATAGCTCGAAAACAAAATGAATGGTCATTTTTCCCTCTAAAGGTCATGAACGTCACCGCTGTCGCTACTGGCCAAGTTTGACACTCGACGTCTTTTCAACACTTTAAACTAAACTCTCTGAAGTGTATGTGATTTACTGTGCATGGAAATAAAGTGAGGAAACTTAGAAAAGTGATGTACCCAGTTTCCAAAGCCATATTGCTCGATAGCATCGAGTAGCGACTGCTCTTCCCTGCTGGTCCATCCTCCCTCTGCCTCGGGACCCCAGAGAGAGAACCGGCCGCCGTCGACCTGCTGGTAGCCGTGCCATCTCCGGTGGTTTCCGATCTCTGCACCCGCCGAGAAGCACTCCGGACACAGCTCGATATCGGGGCAGTCGGTGCAGCGAAGCCGCAGATTTGTAACATCTGCAAGGCAGTTAACGCAGTACTTCTTCCCCAGGTCGGCCATGTTGCCTGGCTCCTGCTTCTTGTTGTTGGAGGCAGAACTGCACGCATGCGCACTGGGAGCTACTCACATCCTGCTTGTTAATATTAATGAGGAAAGGGGTGAGAGCGCTTGTGATTGGTTTCTGGGCCCAGTTTCCACGACAACCGAAACAAAACGAACAGTTTTCATTGACTACAGAAGTGCAAGAGCATTATAACTACAGACAAATTGAATAATACACTAGGGTATTATTTTCTGTTGAAAAATGGATGAAGTGCTAGTGCCAGAACATGAAGAAAATGAGGTGAAGAATGACACAGAGAGTGTGGTGTCAGCACATACTACCAATGAAGAAATCAATGCTATTCCTGCAGCTGGACATGAGAAAGAAGATGAAGTTGAAGTGGCGACATCAGATCACGATGAAGAAAACTCTCCAGAAAGTCTGAAAGCTGCTGAAGAGCCCCCGGCTGAAGATGTATTCACCTCTGAACCAGAAGAATACAGTGGACATGAGCTCCCTGCTGTGGACAGTAACCCTACACATGGAGATTTGGATGTGAAGATGAATAAAATCAGTGATCGACCACTATCCCATGAGGAGAGTGTTGTTTTTGAGATCAACAGTAACGATGACGAAGAACCTCCCAGACTGCATCTTGACACCCCGTATACCAGCAGATCTGCACATGAGGAGGCTCAAGAAGAGGAAAACACAGCTGCTCCTACACACAAAGAAGACATCAACTATGATGAACGCCTGCAGGAGCTGAGTGAGGAGAGAGATAAAGCCAGCCAACACAGCAGCCAGCTGCAGATGAAGCTGGCAGAGTACTTCCGAAAGAAGGCCGGGGATGACGCCCAGCCGGAGATGGAGATGCCAGTGTCAGAGCAGCTGCAGGAGTATGAGAAGTACATTAACATCCTGTCTGATCTGAAGCAGCAGCTCACCACAGACTCAGAGACAGCTCAGCAGCAGGCGGAGGAGCTGAGGCTGCAGAGCCAAGAGAAGGTGGACAAGGTTGGTCTTGTGGAGTTGTGGTTGGATATTTTATTATAAGGGCCTGCAGACTTACATGGTTCTATGCTTTAGATTAAGAAGTGGATCTTTCTGATTTGAAAATCTTGGAAAGTGCACAAACTTTCAAAAAACAAGTATAATAATAGCATCATAAAACAAGAAAGAATACCATAAAATACAGAAATAAAACTAATAAGAAGACATGGAGAAACAAAATTAGGCCTAGCTTTAATAAAGGTGACATATAGATATAAGAGTCTGCATTGAGTTCAAATTAATTAACCACTAAAGGTCACCTGTAGTCTTGAACCAGGATTTCAGAACAGATGAACCCTGCCTGAGGATCTGAGGATGTGCACTGGCTCATATTACTACTTTGCATATTGCTACATATTCTGTCTTCTTACATGCATATTATCATATTTCTTGTAGTTAAAGTAAGTTAGCAATTGCCTGTCTGACATACATTTATATACATCTATATACTGATTTACATTTTTATAATGAAAACTCACACTGATACTATGTATCTGATCTTTCTTGGGAACAGTAAACAGGTTCTTCTAGTGAACAGGAGATTATATTGAAGATTGTATTGCTGTTGTTTGTTTCAGATATTATTCAGAGATGAAGGAAGAATTGGGTAGTGGTGTTTAATTGTGTAACTAACAAAAGTGAGAAAAAACTGGCAGAACTGACAGAGATGAAAACGAAACCACAAAGGAAAGGTCATAAATGGATCCAAGGAAGGAGACATCAACAAGTGAACATCAGAAAAGCAACAATTCCATGCCTTATACTTAAAAAGGGTTCGACTGTATATACATCATGTTCATTCAGTATACATGCATGGCAGCTACATTAAGTGGAAATAGTCACTATATATTAAAAAAAGTGTAACTTTTGAGTGTGGCCGGATGGAGACAGCTGCAGAAAAACAACAACAAAAAAGCGTATTAAAAAGATTGAATATTTGGACAATGATTTGTGAAGTTTATTTTACATTTGTAGTTTGATTGACAGCGCATGTTTAACTGCAAAAAATCATACCTTAAAGGTCAACATACTACATACTATGAGCTCTTGTGTGGTTATGCCGTTCACTTTATGTGGAACAAATTACACCCATGGAATACGGACTCCAGATAGAGGAAGAAGTGTAAGGTGTCTAGCTTTTGCTTAAATGATTCCCTTTAAATGGTCCCATTTCTCTCGAGGGAAAGTGGAGTACAAGGGGTCCACACATGCTGCCTCAGAGGAAGCTGGGTAGATGTGACATGCATGCTGAATGCATGTAGACACTGCTTTAGAGATGGCCATGTAGGAATGCCAATGTAACCCTATTAGAAATTACAATTAAACCATTAAAAAGTACATTTTCAGTGTGTGATTGTGTGTGTTGGGGGATGTGCAGGATGTGATTCATGACAAAGGGTCAAACTTGAAGGTCATTGGTTGCAAGATATCCATTTATGTATTGTCAGATGAATTTACATGTGACAATTGTGTGCTATATATAATCTTTGGCACATGCTACCATTGTGGGATCTAGAAAGTGATGTTTTATTGTGCTGATGGATACAAAATACTGTATGTCTTTGTGTTCAGGTGGAAGATGAATGGCGTGTGTTCATGGCTCTGAAGCAGGATGTAGCTGTGACTATGCTAAGCAGACGCCTGGGTAAACAAGCAGCTCAGGCTAAAGTGGAGTCAACCCTGGCAGCAGAGCAGCTTCGGCAGGATGAGCTTATCAAACTGCGCCTCAAGCACATTAAGCTGAGGATCAGGATTCATAGGCTGGAGGCAGAGCTCTGTGATAGGGAAGAACGTGCCAGGGACCCCCTGCAGATCCAGTTTGAGCAGTTGCAGGCTGAGAGGCTGGAGCAGAAAAAACTAACTGAGAAGCAAAACGAGGAATCATTGAAGCTGCAGAAAAAAATTAGCAGCAGCTTGGAGGTAGGTTGAAGAATCCACAGGTACAAGATGTATCAAAGTTATTTCTGTAGTTTCTCAACAAAATATTTTCTTCTCTGTTCTTTTCTTTCAGCTCCTGTCAAACGTCAAGGAGAAGCTGTACTGGAGCCACATGGAGGTCCAGGCCAAGCGAGAGCAGCTTGCCGATGTAGAAGCCACGGTGGCCAGAAAGAGGGACCTCCTGACTAGGACCAAGCAGGCCTGCAATGGTCTGCAGAGGGACAACCTGAGGCTGAAGGAGTGTCGGGGACTGCTGGGGAACAGGGTTCTCCTGCAGGACTTTGAGGACACTGTGGACGCCACAGACCATCTAGAAGAAAAACTGGAGAACCTGAAGTGCCGGCAAGCAGAGATTGTCTTCAGCTATGGCAGGCGGAAGAACAAGCTGGAGCCAATTTAATGAAGCAAAGAGCAAATGACTGAATGATAACTTTACGCTGTGATCAAACTACATAATATCTGCCCAAAAATGGTCCAATAAAACAAATGTGGGTCAACAGGAAGACAAGCTCTGTGACACTTTGAAAGTCACAGTCAGGATTAGGGTTCAAAAACCATGATTAGGGTTCACATTGTCTCTCACATGCCTCTCACCCAAATCATGCCAGGACCATGATGACCTAATCTAACCTCTCAAAACAATCAAGACATTTATGTAATGTGCTCTGTTCGTGGCATTATTGTATTATATATAAATGATGTTGAAATCATTGTTACAAGCCTATAAAATCATGATTTGTGATTCAATGACAGCAAACATGGATAAAGCCTTAAAATAAAAGTGTGTGTGAGTATTTTATCTCATTGTGCAAATCAGGCTTTGTTTTACTAAACTAAGCAAATTTCCATCTGGATCAGGCTCCATATTTAACACATTAACATGTTATCAATCTCCTCGTTTTAAGCTCAAAAAGAAAAATTTGCGCATTTCCCAAAATGGGCTATTCCTTTCATTTTACTTTGAGGTGATTGGAACCTTCTTTTGTGGCAACCCTTTTGGTACCAAGTGCAAATTCAAGTCAGTACAGATAAACAACTGCTGAAAGAAGTTAATTCACTTTTGTTTAACCATGAGATCCACTGAGAAAAACCTTTGTTTCACCATCTCAGGCATAACAATGTTGTTTTCACATACAGTCAGCAGATGGTGCCACTGTGCCATAGTGAAAATGCAGATACCCTTGAGGAAAAAGTGTTTTGGGACACTTTCTCTAATTTGTCACAGTTTGTATAGAGAGCTTAAATACATCCAGCTAATGTCCTTGTCTCAGTGTCCCTCAGAGAGAACTTAAAAGACTTCGAATACTTCAAAGGACAGTTCACTCCAAAATTAAAAATACATATTTTTCTTCTTTCCTATACTGCTATTTATCCACCTAGATTGTGATGGTAGAAAAGATAAATATATCAAATGATGTATAAATGATTGTGTCCTCAACATTTTATTAAAATGTATGTACTGATTAAATACAGTCCAATGGGTTCCTCCTAATCTACATTTTGGTCAGAAATAAACTGTAGGGACAGATGTCCACTACTAGCCTGCTGGAGGTCATTTTGTAGGGCTCTGGCAGTGCTCCTCCTGTTCCTCCTCACACAAAGTAGCAGATAGCGGTCCTGCTGCTGGGTTGATGTCCTTCTGCAGCCCTATCCAGCTTTCCTGGTGAAACGGCCGGTTTGTTGGTATCTTCTCCACAGTAAACCTTCTTGCGACCACATGTGTGAATGTGTCATCCTGGAGGAGCTGGACTACCTGTGCAACCTGATTGGGCTGCAGGTAACGCCTCATGCTACCAGTAGTGACAGCGACACTAGAAGAATACCAACCTAAGGAAGAATCAGTCAGGAAGGATAAGGAGAGAGCAGCTGTCTGTGGCTTACACAAAACCATTCCCTTTTTAGGGGTTGTCTTGCTTTTGCCTCTCTATTGCACCTGTTGTCACTTGGCACCAAAGCAGCTGAAATCACTTGTTTTACTGACTTGGTATTATACTGTGATGATTAATTGTTCCCTTAATTTTTTTGAACAGTGTATTAATCCAGCTGTGTCCCATTGTTCTAAACATCATGGTCATCTTGAGCTCCTGATGCAGCAGGTAGAACCCTGTGTCCATTCATTGGATGTGAAGGTTCTTCTCCTCTCTGTTGAGGCCTGTTGCTTCCTGCCTCAGTTGCAGGTTTAGACCATTAGCTGGAGGTTGGTTGAGCAACATAGTCTTATCAACAAGTCAGTTCACAGGAAAAGATTATTAATGTGACATTTAGGACACACCTACCTTAGAGATGCCTTCAATCTGATAAACTACAGAAAAAATATGTGTTAGCAAATATATTAAAGAACACATTTACTTCCCTTAATACGTTTTAAAGTTCAATTAGACGGTGCCACCTAATCTCTAGTGGTGCCAAATCAAAAACAGTGTAATAGAGACACTGACTCTGTTTTGTATTTTTTCATTAATGTGAGAGGCATGAAGTCATACACTAGTCATCTTAAAATGATAATCTAGTGGTTTAGTATTGCAAAGATGAAAAACTCAGAAGAGACCAATTAAAAACTGAGTGGTCTTTTCTAGGATGGCCTCATGACATATAAACGGAATTTCATGTGTAATATTAGTGAATTTACAATTTACAGAAGAGTGCCATTTTCAAGTTTCCTGCTGGAAAACAAGGGTTTATTTTAATAAAGTTGGCACTGCAGTTTCTTCAAGTTTAGAAAAATGCAATGGGTTCGAATTATGTTAGTACGTATGGGAACACAACATTTTACATTAACCATCATTTAAAAAATAGTTGTGATTGTGTTTGGGGTTTTAAATTGGCTGGCTCCATTTTAAATAGCTCTTCAAAATCAGGTGTTTTGTACAGATGTTAGGTAAGCCATGTCTCTTTATCTACATATAAACACATTGAGGAAATAACATTTTTGCATAGTGTTTTTTTCCCTTCAAAATGATCTTTGTGAGGAGGGGGGATTTCCAGCTTCTCTAGCATTTCCTTGAACTGCGGCTGGTGTGAGTCCAAACAGAAACCTTCCATATCTTTCAGGCTGACACTATGAGAAATACAAATAATTTAGTTTACTCTTGATGATGATATACAGTACTGTACATACTACATTAAAACTGACAAAAGTGTGAATGATGCTCTTCATAAGACTGGGACAATTTTCATGACGAATTGTTAATATGTTTCTGCTTGAACAGTAACTAGGAACAAAATTAAGATCTCTGTCCATCTATGGATATGATTCATGATAGCACTAATCTTTAAAAGGTAAGAGAAAAAAATAGAGGTAAAAGCCTTACTAAATATGGCCAGGACAGGGAAATGACTGCATCTTCGTGTTAAGGGATTGCACAGACTTTGGGTCAATGTACAAGTTTCTCATGAAACTGCAGGATTCAGAACCACAGACCCCTGAGAAGTTGCATTAGACGAACTGTTCAACTCAAAATGCCGTACAGTATTTGTCATTATGTTGCATGAAATCGATTGCTCACTTCCATACACAAGATGTGAGTCCTGGTCTTTCTTGATTTCTGCCACGTTATTCTAAGTAAATGCATGTAATTGTGTGGTTGGGTTCAATGAAAGAGGAGACATGACCACAGGTTCTTCATTGATACCAGCCACAGTTGTAGGTTCAGACCAGCCGCTGGGGCTCAGGGGTAGGTTCAGTAATACATATTTATCAACATATCAATTTACAAGAAAAGGCTATTAATATATCTGCTTATCAGTGAGGACATTTCTTACAACATATTTTACATCTTGTTCTAGTGTTAAGTAGACACATTGACATGCAGTCTGGAGGAGCCAGGACTCGAATGCCCGATGTTCTGATTAGTGGATGATCCACTCTACCTCCTGAGCCAAAATCTATAGTCCTTCTGTGCAGTCAGTACAGGGTATGTGCCGAATCTAACTTCATAAAACTAATCTAATCATTCTCAACTGATTAGACACAAAAGTAGAATCACTGTCTGTCAATGGAGCTGAGCCCAAATTCAGCCTCATCCACTTATTCAACATTTCAAAGGAAAAATATTTTAGCTGACATTAACAAGACTATTATGTTAGACACACATAACTAAGAAACTTCACCCTTTCACAATTTTCACTTTGTTATTTTGCAGCTTTATTCTAAAATTGTTGAAATTCATGTTTTTTATACATCTAAATTCAATACTCAATAATGACAAAGCAAAAGCAGAGTTTTTTGGAAATGTATTAAACAGTATAAAGTGAAATATTACATTGATATAAGCATTCAGAACCTTTGTTATGATAATCTCTCATTACAAGTGGCAGCTTGCATGATACAAATTTGGTAAAAGTGCATGGTACAATGACATTTAGATATTTAATCTGGTGGACATGTTGTGTGATACTATTAGCTGGAGTATGTATCACATCATATCACAAACAAACACACACACACACTAAATGGGGACCACATGTTAAAAAAATGATTCTATTCCACTACTAAAGGTCAAAAACCCAACAGTGTGCAAAACTTAAAAGAGACAAAAATACAAGTAAAGAATATATTAAAATAATAAAGCAGAAAATGAATGATGAAAATACAACATATACATACAGTAAAATGAGGCTAAAGTCAGATTAATCAGATTCTGTACTGGCAATTTTGTTTTTTACAATCCCCATGTTTTTGTGTTATATATACAGTTTAAACAAAACTCAATGTCAGGAATGTCTTAGTTCAGATATTGTAATGGAACAAAACTTCAGTCAGGAAGATGTTTTGCATGTCTTTAACTATATTTCTCATCTTATTCTGCTGTTCATATCTCTCACACATGCTCACTCATAACTTCCTCTGCTGTCATTATCTGAGTCAGCTGAGCTATCACTGTTCATTATCATCTTCATGCTGTTTTTTATAAATATGTTTCTTTTCCTGTCTTTAGTGAACTCATGCTGCTGTTCCCATCACTGCCCAGTCTTTATTCATCAGTTTCATCACTTCTTCAGCCTCATCAGTTCCTATAGAAAGCATCAGCCACCACCACGCATCACCAAAGTTTTTTAAGAATTATTCCTCTTTGCCCAAGTCTTTCCAAACGTTGTGGTAACCATTCAGCCTCTGGATCAACACAGTAGAGTTCGTTTTTAGATGTCACCATTCTGTAGAGAAAAATATGTCTGTTGATATCATTCTAATCAAATGTGGAATATTTTTAATCTGAAGTCTCAGATTGATGTATTTATTTTTGGTCCTGTTAAGTCATGGAAGTGCAGCTAATCTCTTGCAGTATGTTTTTATCTATAGTAGAAGTTTAACTTACATGAAAGCATGAATGGGACAACTGCGGGTCGGTGATTGTTCATAAATGTCTATAATGGCCTGATTTATATGGGCTTTAGAAACCGCTGTGCAGCAAGTCGGCTTTGCTGTAAAACACATCCAGAGTTAAACAGAGAGAGAGAAAGCAACATTTTGATCAACTTCATTTCATTAACAGTTGTTGTCATTTGAACTAAATGTCACTGAAAGTACAACATGAAGCAAATATTCTAATGTGAGCACTCCTCCTGAACTAGAAGAATCAATAAGTAGAATTATGATCATGATCTAAATGAATCATTGCTGTCAAACATAAAATTATAGTCCATGTCATTTACTGAAGGAAACACATGAATTGCTGAAAAAATGGCAACTATCAATAGAATCAAAAAGAGGCTTCATATAATAAAAATAATAAGGATTATATCTTTAAAGACTCCACGCCACACATATATTAAGATGTATTCAAGTATTCTGTTTGGAACAATAATGAATGTCCGATGTGGAATTTCACATTAAAATCCATATAATGACATTTCCTCCTTGACATACATATTTCAGACTATATGTCTCCTACTTCACTGTAAAGTCAGCATGTTTTCTCTGGGTCATGTTTTCAAATCATATCATGTAACTGTTATGGTGACAATATAGAGATCTCAGCCAAACCCAGTAACTTGAACTCATTTTGCCAGTGTGTTTGTTTGTGAAGTACTTTGTAACTGTGTGTTTTAAAAAGTTCAATACCAGTAAAGCTCTAATTACTTACACTACTTACACACAATTACTTACGTCCTCTTCCTCCTCCTCCTCCTCCTCCTCCTCCTCCTCCTCCTCCTCCTCCTCCTCCTCCTCCTGTCCTCCTGAGTTTCAGTTGGACTGAAGTATTTGGCTTATTGGTGGTTGTAATAGGAGGACCAGATGGAGTCACCTCATCCTTACTTCTAAGAGTTAGATAGTAAATGAGTTATTGTGCCACACATACAAGTGCCTATAGCACACACACACAAACCTTAGGGACTTTATTGTATCATAAAAGTATTTTTGTGATCTCACAGATCTTTACTAAACTAAGTATTTGCACATCTCAACTCTGTTCATCTTCCTTTAGAACTTAGACTAAATCCAGATTGAAATTTTAGTTTATACCCAGAAAAGCATTCCAGACAGCTGTGTGATCACAAAAATACCTTTCAGATACAACCAGCAGCTGGATACAGTACACAGTACAGTACAGATATAAAGCTTTGACTTTTCCCCTTAGGTTAGGTACTCACAGACTACACAGTGCTGAGAGCACAAATGTGAGATTAACAGTTATGTTTATGTTATCATTTTACTACTATTGAACAGGACTGTTTCTACTGTTCAAAGATGCAGAACTTACAAAAGACAAGAAGCAGTGGCAGAAAAGGTGGTCACATCAAAGCACACTTCCATGTCAGGAAACTTCACTCTAATTCAATACAGAAAGAAAGAAAACATGTCAACAAACAAATAATTTTCTGCATCTGGTGACATTAATAATGACACTGTAATTATCACATGTAGTGTACAGCTGCAGCTATTTCTGGTGTTAAGTATAAGCAGTTGCAAATGCTGCTGTTACTGTACTATTACTGTAGTAATACATGTTATTAGCATCTCTACAGTTCTGATGATAAAAAATACAGCTGTTAATTTAAAGCACAAACAATAACCATTAACTTACATTATCTTACGTTCACATCCTGGTGCAGGAGGTCTGAAGTCTATATCTACCAACTGGGACCAGTCTTTTTCCTGCATATTTTTATTGTTGCACTGACAGTTTTGTTGATGGTCAGTCTTATTTTGGTCTTCTTTGTCTTTCACATTGATGTCTATCAGTGTGAGGTTGCTCCCCCCACTCTCTGTGGAAAATACAATAACATCTGTATCATAAGTGTTTGGTTATATTGTTCAGTTACAAGTCAGTCCCCTTTAAGTCAATCTGAATCAAGAAGTCTCTGTGGCCATGGCACTATATACATGACACAATAATGTTGGACTGTGCAGCGGCTATCAAGTCTGACACATAGATAATAAGTGACATTAGAGCAATAATAATGTTGGTCAAAATATACATTACATCCTCATAGGTAGGAAGTAAGGAAGTATTTGTACTTAGTTATTGTATTTGAGCAGATTTTCCAGGTATCTCTACTTTACTTGAGTATTTATTTTTCTGACGACTTTTTACTTTTACTCCCAACACTTAAACACAAATATCTGTTCTTTCTACTCCTTACATTGTCAAAACAGGCTTGTTACTTTCAACCTCGATGATGTTATAAAAAGAAGACATGATGTTGGAATTATTGTACATTGGAATTATCTCATATTTACTCCTTCCTATAATCATTACCCTTTATGGTCATAGTATGCAAGCTTGTTGTTTTAAAGTTGTTTTTCAGGAAGCCTCCGAAGAGTTCTTCGAAGTGTGAGTGTGACCAGCTTGTGACCCTGCTGAGCTTCCGATGAAAAACAGGAACCGAACCAAGAGGCAGAGGCAGCTGAAACCAGACAGGCTAATTTCTGCCACCATTTCTAAGAGAAAGAGGAACCAGCGATACGAAGAGCTGTCTGACGAGAAAGAAGTTGATATATATTTTTATGCATAGATGTTAAGTTTCGATTACGTTGCTGCTGTGTGACCCCCACCCTTTAGAGCAGCGACGACGATCTAAATTAGGGACGTCCTCTGAATGAAATAAATAGTGAGGTTATCGGCAGATATGCTCAGAGCGGAAGGAGATGTGTACTGAGCATATCTCTCCGTGTCTCCTTGCAAGTAAAAACTCTAAACGCTGTGTCTTGTCTCCCTTTGTCTGATATTTGAATGTTTTAGGTTGCCTGAACCTGACACATGATGTGCAAATAAGCGATAGAAAACCATTGTTTAGTGTGTGCACCGCTCCGTGTCTCCCAGTAAGATGCCACCAAATTCATTTTTACTTTATACTTTTGTACTTAAGTACATTTCAGAACCTGTATTTTCTCACTTTTACTTTTACTTACTTTTTTTAGCAGTGGCAGAAAAGGTGGTCACATCAAAGCACACTTCCATGTCAGGAAACTTCATTCTGATTCAATACAGAAAGAAAGAAAACATGTCAACAAACAAATAATATTCTGTACCTGGTGACATTAATAATGACACTGTAATTATCACATGTAGTGTACAGCTGCAGCTATTTCTGGTGTTAAGTATAAGCAGTTGCAAATGCTGCTGTTACTGTACTATTACTGTACTAATACATGTTATTAGTATCTCTACAGTTCTGATGATAAAAAATACAGCTGTTAATTTAAAGCACAAACAATAACCATTAACTTACATTATCTTACGTTCACATCCTGGTGCAGGAGGTCTGAAGTCTATATCTACCAACTGGGACCAGTCTTTTTCCTGCATAGTTCTATTGTTGCACTGACAGTTTTGTTGATGGTCAGTCTTATTTTGGTCTTCTTTGTCTTTCACATTGATGTCTATCAGTGTGAGGTTGCTCCCCCCACTCTCTGTGGAAAATACAATAACATCTGCATCATAAGTGTTTGGTTATATTGTTCAGTTACAAGTCAGTCCCCTTTAAGTCAATCTGAATCAAGAAGTCTCTGTGGCCATGGTACTATATACATGACACAATAATGTTGGACTGTGCAGCGGCTATCAAGTCTGACACATAGATAATAAGTGAGATTAGAGCAATAATAATGTTGGTCAAAATATACATTACATCCTCATAGGTGGGAAGTAAGGAAGTATTTGTATTTCGTTATTGTACTTGAGCAGATTTACCAGGTATCTCTACTTTACTTGAGTATTTATTTTTCTGACGACTTTTTACTTTTACTCCCAACACTTAAACACAAATATCTGTTCTTTCTACTCCTTACATTGTCGAAACTGGCTCGTTACTTTCAACCTCGATGACGTTCTAAAAAGAAGACATGATGTGCAAATAAGCGATAGAAAACCATTGTTTAGTGTGTGCACCACTCCGTGTCTCCCAGTAAAATGCCACCAAATTCATTTTTACTTTATACTTTTGTACTTAAGTACATTTCAGAACCTGTATTTTCTCACTTTTACTTGAATAAAGGAGTTGAATCAGCACTTCTACTTTTACCAGTCTTTTTTTACACAAGTATCTGTACTTCTACTTTAGTACAAAATGTGAGTACTAAAACAAAAATTATGACATTTAAGAAAAATGCCATCAATATTATATAGACATGGTCTGAAATAGGTAACTTTTTCAAACAGCAGTATGTACTCAGCATGCACCATATAACAAGGCTGTGACAGTATGAAACAACAGAGACAGACTTACCTTCAGATGTCATGTTGATGGTTTTATTAGAGGTGATATTGACTGGATGGAGATTTGATGTCCAGTTCATTTTAGATTGGGGCCGAATGCAAAACTCTCCAAAGCGCATCACCTCATCAGTGCTGTCAGTGTCTCTTCTCTGTACAAACACTGGCAGACAAACACATACAATTCAAATTCAAATATTACAGTAACAATGCAGTTCCTTCAATGTGTATGTTTAAAGCAGTGTCCAAAATCTCTTACTGGAGAAAGGATGTGGTTGTAAAAAGAAGGCGACCCATGCAATGTTGAGGAGAACCACGGTGATACGGAGAGTCCACTGTATGTTTCTGTCTGCTGATGTACTGTACCTTCACTCTGTCAGTGCTCAAAACAGCTGTTGACACATGTTCTGCTTTATTTTATCTGTTTTTACATCGACACGCCTCAAAGATCTGTTGCAGGGTTGTTTTTAACCACAGAGCCAACAGGACATCTGATGTCAAATGTGTGATTCAACTTCGCATGCACATATCCTCATCCTCTTGATCAAAACATGTGACAGTCGGAGTTTAAATGATGCTGTATATCAAATACAGACTAGACTTTAAAGTATTACATACATCTGTGCATGTTGTGTTAAAGTTACTACTAGGAACTTTTATTTTGTGATTTAGTGACCCCTACCACAAAAGTAGTAATGTTTTCCTAGAATGAAGACTGCATTTCCTATAATATATACCATCGCCTCATATTGTAAAGATCTTGGTTAATGCTTGTATTTGTTTTGGAAGTGAGAGAAAGAATGATGATACTTGTTTTAACAGATTATTACCATTAACCAGGGATTATAAAGAAATAATATGCAAATGTCATCAAATACAACATAGTCTAAAACAGATGTAATCACACAGAAGCATGTATCAGGGCTCCAGAACAAAGGTTTTTATTTCCAGGCAAAAACAAAACTAGACAAGAAGTGATGAATCTAGACAAAGGATGCAACAAGGACTGAACAGAAAACCAAGATCTACATACAAACCAAAGTAATCAAACAACAGGAAACAGCTGGGACCAATGTTTGTCACAAACTGCTGATTAATGGTGTATCCTACACTCCTTGTGCATACTTATGAATGGGTCATAAGTATGCTGTTTGTTTACAATAATGAAATGTGTCAAAATGAACATGAGAGGAAATGATTACTTCCATCACTGTGCTGAGACAACACTAGCTAAGTTACACTGACCAACACATATATACAGTTAGAGTTGAATACATTGAAATAACCTGGTTATTTAGCACAACAGAAAAGAGATTTACACAAATACAAATAATAAAAATTTACTAAAAACAAAACAAAGTGGAAAATGAAGAATAAAAATGCAACATATACATACAGTAAAATGAGGCTAAAGCCAAAGAAATCAAACTTAGCTCTGACAAAAAAAATTTTAACAATCACCATGTCTTCTGCATTATATATCTATTACTAGAACTATTTCATGGTTCTCACAGGACTTTACTGTTCAGTTTAAGCAAAATGTGCATCTTAGTTCAGATATTTTAATGGAACAAAACTTCAGTCAGGAAGATCTTTTGCATGTCTTTAACTATATTTCTCATCTTATTCTGCTGTTCATATCTCTCACACATGCTCACTCATAACTTCCTCTGCTGTCATTATCTGAGTCAGCTGAGCTATCACTGTTCATTATCATCTTCATGCTGTTTTTTATAAATATGTTTCTTTTCCTGTCTTTAGTGAACTCATGCTGCTGTTCCCATCACTGCCCAGACTTTATACCTAGACTTATTTACTTCAACATCATCTGTCATAATAAACAATGATCTTTACTTCATTCACTGTGTATCTCCTGACTGAAATGATGTTCACGCTTTAAAACATTGAAAAGCATTTGTCTGTGACATTTTTATTAGAAATTACAAGTTTAGTTTACTGAGTATCCATCTGTTCTTTAAGTGATTTTTTTTTTTTGTATTACTCTCTTAACCCATGGAACCTCTGGATCAATACAGACGAGTTGGTCCGATTTTAAGCGCGCTCTGAGAAAATGAATAAGTATGTTAATAACATAGTTCTTATCAAATGTTGAATAAAATAATAATAATCTCAGATTCATGTATTTATATTTGCAGCTTATTTCTTGCAGCATGTTCTTGTTTAAAGTAAAACTTTTACTTACATAACTTCGAGCTTTGGGCAAAAAGAGTCTGCTGGATGTAGCTCCACTTTTTTAATGAGCCTACCTATTGGCCTTGACTCAAGCATCACACACCGACATCGCACTAAAACACATCCAGAGTTAAAAAGAGTGAGAAAGCAACATTTTGATCAACTTCATTTCATTAACAGTTGTTGTCATTTGAACTAAATGTCACTGAAAGTACAACATGAAGCAAATATTCTAATGTGAGCTGAACTAGAAGAATCAATAAGTAGAATTATGATCATGATCTAAATGAATCATTGCTGTCAAACATAAAACTATAGTCTATGTAATTTATTGACACATTCATAGCTGATTCCTCTGTCAAACCTAATAATGTGAACAAACTGTTCTCCCCCCATGATTTTTTGCTGCCACCAAAACGTGGATGAAAATTGTCCTCCATCTAAACCCTGACAAAACTCAACTTCTTTTAGTTGGTTCTAATCATTTTGTCACTATTGATCCACTTCATACAAACATTGAATCTACTCCCAAGAATCTAACTGTCATCTTCGACCACTATATGACATTTGACCTTCATGTTGATAAGGTTTTCTAATTCTGTTTCTTTCATTTATGACATATTGTAAAAATAAGACCTTTCTTCCTGTTTTCATGTCTTGTTTCATTTCAGTTTGGTTTGTTTCTCTCTGTGCTGTGTTATATGTTATATTGTAACTTACTCTATTTTGTTCAACTGTTTGTCTTAATTATGTTTGTGAAACACTTCTGTAATTTACTTACTTGATATTACTTTTGTGGTCTGATTGTCTTTTGGTTGGACAGCTGGAGCTTTTGACTGATTGGTGGTTGGAACAGGAGTAGTTCCTGTAGTACTGCTATTAACAACCAATCCAAAAGCTGTAGTAACCTCTGAAGATGTCTGTCCAAGCAGAGGAGGACTAGATGGAGTCACCTCATCCTTACTTCTAAGAGTTAGATAGTAAATGAGTGAACATACACAAACCTTATGGACAAAGATAAGACAATTCCCTGTTATTGTAACATAAAGATATTTTTGTGATCTCACAGATCTTTACTAAACTACGTATTTGCATGTCTGAGCTCTGTTCATCTTCCTTTAGAACTTAGATTAAATCTAGATTTCAATCTTAGTTTATGCCCAGAAAAACATGTTATCATTCCAGGTTAAGTTTAGATAGCTGTGTGACCCCAAAAGTAAGTAATCAGGTAATATGTATGGACAAATATAAAGCTTTGACTTTTCCCCTTAGGTTAGGGACTCACAGACTACACAGTGCTGAGAGCACAAACGTGAGATTAACAATTATGTTTATGTTATCATTTTACTACTATTGAACAGGACTGTTTCTACTGTTCAAAGATGCAGAACTTACAAATCACGAGGAGCAGTGGGAGAAAAGATTGAGAAATCAAAGCACACTTCCATGTCAGGAAACTTCATTCTAATTCAATACAGAAAGAAAGAAAACATGTCAACAAACAAATAATATAATATAATATAAATTAAGTATAAACAGTTGTAATGCTGCTGCTACTGTACTATCGCTGTATTAATACATGTTATTAGCATTTTCAGAACCAATGTTTCTACAGTTCTAATGATTTAAAACATTACAGCCGTTAATTTAAAGCACAAACAATAACCATTAACTTACATCATCACTGGTTCACATCCTGGTGCAGGAGGTCTGAAGTCTATATCTACCAACTGGGACCAATCTGTTTCCTGCATATTTCTATTGTTGCACTGACAGTTTTGTTGATGGTCAGTCTTATTTTGGTCTTCTTTGCCTTTCACATTGATGTCTATCAATGTGAGGTTGCTCCCCCCACTCTCTGTGGAAAATACATGTAGATGTAGCAAGTAGACTGTAGCAGTTACTATGGCTGACTGATAGTTGATAATACTCTATATGTTATACATTTCACCACTTCAGGAATGTCAGGTGCTTCCGGCCTCTACACCAATCATTACTATTATGGATCATACAAACGTGTAGGATTTGATTTGGTTTGTTATTCTGAAATTGTTCCCCCAAAAAACTGCCTGCATTACGCCTCTGGTATAAAGTATGTACTGTAGTATGTGTATGCAGAGTTTTAATGATCAGAACAATTTTCAGTTCAGATCTGAATTTAAAAGCCTTCCAGGTATGGAGCTACAAATGAGATTCAGCTAGACACCCTGTGTACATTACAACTATTGTATTTCTTTTTTTAACAGAGCAAAGGATAGAAATGCTTGAATTTAAAAATCAAAATGTGGTTTGGAACAAAAAAGAAAAATAATGTACTCAGCATGCACCATATAACAAGGCTGTGACAGTATGAAACAACAGAGACAGACTTACCTTCAGATGTCATGTTGATGGTTTTATTAGAGGTGATATTGACTGGATGGAGATTTGATGTCCAGTTCATTTTAGATTGAGGCCGAATGCAAAACTCTACCAAGCGCATCTCCTCATCAGTGCTGTCAGTGTCTCTTCTCTGTACAAACACTGGCGGACAAACACATACAATTCAAATTCAAATATTACAGTAACAATGCAGTTCCTTCAATGTGTATGTTTAAAGCAGTGTCCAAAATCTCTTACTGGAGAAAGGATGTGGTTGTAAAAAGAAGGCGACCCATGCAATGTTGAGGAGAACCACGGTGATACGGAGAGTCCACTGCATGTTTCTGTCTGCTGATGTACTGTACCTTCACTCTGTCAGTGCTCAAAACAGCTGCTGACACATTTTCTGCTTTATTTTATCTGCTTTTACATCGACACACCTCAAAGATCTGTTGCAGGGTTGTTTTTAACCACAGAGCCAACAGGACATCTGGTGTCAAATGTGTGATTCGCCTTCGCACGCACATATCCTCATCCTCTTGATGAAAAAGATGTGACAGTCAGAATTTAAATGATGCTGTATATCAAATACAGACTGGACTTTAAAGTATTAGATCTTTTGTACATACATCTGTGCATGTTGTGTTAAAGTTACTACTAGGAACTTTTATTTTGTGATTTAGTGACCCCATTCTTAGAATGAAGACTGCATTTCCTATAATATATACCATCGCCTCATATTGTAAAGATCTTGGTTAATGCTTGTATTTGTTTTGGAAGTGAGAGAAAGAATGAGTATGTATCACAGAGCAGAGAAGGGCTGCAGAACAAAGGTCTTTATTTCCAGGTAAAAACAAAACCAGACAATACAGGCTTTTTTTTCTTTTTAAATGCAGGGCAGGTGTGGAGAGGAGCACACAAGGCAAACACAGAGCAAAACCAGAAAAACAAACACACAAAACGCAAATATAAATAAGCACTATGACTAAGAGAGTTCCTTTTATTATTATTATTATTATTATTATTATTATTAATAAAGTAATAGGTATGCATTCTGTGCCAATTCATGCATTCATATTAATTCTACATTAAGAAAATAACTTGGAAAGCATTTGTCTTCTCTTAAGGCCCCTCTGCAGGTACAAAATGAAAGTATCACATTCTTAATTTATTTGTTTTAATGCAAGCCTGTTCAGAGATCTCTGAACCCACTTAGCGTTTGGATCAACGCAGACGTGTTTGCCACGAATTGTGATTAATCTGTAAAAAGAAAATGAAGAGAAATAATTTTGTTAGAAACATAATGTTAGTCAAAACTTTTGAGTTTTAAAATACAGTTTCATTTAAAATAAAATGTTATTTACTTACATAATGGCATTAACATTGCAAAGAGATGTGACAGATTGGACGCTGTATCTACTAATTATACGAAAAGGTATCTGGCCTGAATGAAATCGCCTGCAACAAGACCCTTTTAAACAAAGCCAGAAAAAGAGAGTTACATTACAATTACTTTTTGTTGAACATAAGTGTTGTTGTTCCCTCAGTGAATAGAAAATGGATGATGACGATGATGATGGTGAATAAAATTGAATAATTATATTATAGTGTGTCATAAACTACTTTATACTGCTAATAAATGCACTTTCAAATGTGTTCATTTCATAGAGAAAACAGTATGAATGGCTATCACTGGCATAACAGCATAGAAAATAAGTTTGGATAGAATAATATCTTCTAAAAGATATCTATCTAAAATTGTTGCTTTCTTTTTTGTAATAATTGTTTTTAGCCACTTGGGGGAAGCAGAAACAAGCTATAAACAGAGTCAGGTAATAATTTAGTGGGTTGATTAGAGTTTTAAAAAGCAACTGCACTCAGTCTAATAATACTTGCATGGCCAGCTAGTGGTGGAAACATGCTTTTTAAACCATAGAGGCAAGTGCAGCAATGATTTTCCTCCTTCCAAAATCTAGAAGATTAAGAAAAAGGCTGATGTTTTACACTTTGGGGATTTCCGAACATATGCCACAAAAAGATGAAGACCAACAATGCATTAGTCTGTGTTGCAATAGTTCCAAGCTTCTCTATGTCTACTCTGTCAGTGGCAAAATGTAAATCTTTAAAAACAGGATATTATTCAATTAGGAGTGCATTTGAACTATACTATTTTTAGCGAGGGATTAATACACATTTAAGGTATTTGTGTTATTTTGTGCTATCTACAGGAGGAATGTGTATGTAGGGTTGTCTAAAAAATAAACTAGTAAGTGTTTTAAATGTTACCCAGTCCAACAGTGTGGCTCACTGGTGTATTTTCAATAGTTGTTGGACAATAATGGTGCTTTCGATATGCAGACAATACTTGTTACTGAATCAGTTCATTGTTGGTTGCAGTTCTTCAGATTAAGAGAGTGAAATCGATGAATCCACCAACTCACCATGTGCTGCTCCTTTTGGGGCCTGTTTTTGTAAAGTAGCCTTTGGATGATCGGTCACTGGAACAGCAGCAGCTTCAGAGTGACTGACGGAAATCAATCCAGAAGATGTAGAAACCTCTGAAGAAGTAACTTCCAGCACAGAAGAACTTTCAATAGTTGTTGTACAACAATAGAGCTCTACGACACAGAAAGAACATATATCAGGCTTTTGATATACAGACAATTCTTGTTACTAGATCAATTTATTGTTGGTTTTGATCTTTCAGATTAAGAAAGGAAAATCAAGAAGGATGTCAGCTCACCATGTGCTGCTCCTTTTGGGTCCTGGTTGACATCTTCTTGTACAGGAGCTTTTGAATGGTGAGTAACTGTAGCCGTTTCAGAGCTACTGACAGAAATCAATCCAGAATTCGTAGTGACCTCTGAAGAAGTCAGCTCCGGAACAGAGGGACTATTAGGAGTCATCTGCCCCACTAGACTAGAAGTTGATGTCTCATTCAAGTTTCTAAACACATAATACAGATTTATTGCATATTTTGGAATATGGTATCCTTTAGAATATACCATCATATATATATTATTTTTTAAATTTACAAACATCTAATGATCCAGAACTTACGGAGCAAGTGGACCAATGGCAGAAATGTAGATTTCAATATCAATACACACTTCCATGTTGGGAAACTTCATGCTAGTTCAATGGAGAAAAACATGGCAATTAAATAATTTTAATAAAACAGATATATGATCTTTAAAAGTAATCAGTGACTGCGTTTGGCGATATTAACAAGGTACTACCACATAGACAATACTATGTCTAGAGCTCTTCTGCTGCTGCTGTTTCATACATCACTTACATTATCTTAGGTTCACATCCTGGTGCAGGAGGTCTCAGTTCTATGTCTGACAACCTTGAATAGTACAAATCTTTTTGTTGTATATTCATCTTGTTGCATTGACAGTCCTGTTGACTTTTGTCAACAGACTGGTTGTTCTGCAGTATGAGACTGCTCTCCGTGCTCGCTGTAGAGAACATATGATTTTAGACTTCATCTGCACAGTTACAACATCAGAGTACAAACTGAAGGCTTATAATTTACTATAAAGCTTTAGTAAGAAACTAGACTAACCTTCAGATGTTGTGTTGGTGTCATTTTTATCAGAATTGTTGTTGACTGGTGGAAGCTGAATACAAAAGTCTCCAAACAGCATGTGCTCATCAGTGTATCTTCTCTGTACAAACACTGCAATTACACAAATACACTGCATTTACTTTAATTTAAAATAATAACTCATGGCAACACAATGCAATGTAAAAACAACAATGCTGATACTGATGTGTTTGAAGCATGTTGCAGTCCTTTGACAAAAAATTCCTCGGACAGTGTTTCCCTCATGAGCTGTAGTTTTTTGAGTTTTTGAGCTATAAAGACTGAAGTCTGTCTGGGATACATACATGTTTTAAAAATAGCTCCATGAATGTGTTACAGGGTTGTGTCATTTACAGTGTCACCACAAAATAAATGATAGACCTGTTCCAGATTGTTTGTATAATTTACTTTTTATTTTTTATTTTATTTTTTTAAACATTTGTGTCATATTACACCATTAATATTTCTGATGAGCTGACACAGTTCTCCATCTTAAACAGTATTTCACAGACTACACTAAAGATAAGTCTCTATGACACGCGAACATGACATGTAATGAAGCTGGCACTAGATGTTCTGCAAATAAAAACAATGTGTTTAACTGAGAAAGAGAGTATCATCAGCATAGTAATATACGAACAGAAAACGCTTTTTTTGTCTGTCAAAGTTGTATTTTTGACACAGAAAACTAACTAATGAAATGAAAAAGAAAGTTTTTATTTCCTATAATAAATCCTATAATATCATACCACTGTATACAGGCTGTGTCTGAAGCTTCTCTTACCTGAGAAAGGATCTGGCATTAAAAAGAAGACAATCCATGCAATGTTCAGGAGAACCACAATTATCTGAACAGTCCAATGCATGTTTGTAATGCACGCTTAATAAAACTTCACTGTCAGTACCGAATACAGCTGTCAGCAGTCTGTCTGACACAGCGACATACACTACAAGATGTAATATTAAAACTCAAAGGTGCTAAACTAGCTTCAGCTGTGTCTTTGAAGGTGTTTGTGTGAGTTGAGTAATTTACAATTTAACCACTAAACCAACAGCACATGTGGTGTAGAAAGTGTGATTTACTTTCACACGCACATATCACACAGTTTCCCACAGCTAAATCTTAACTCTTCCTTAACATCACGATAACATAGTAGGTGAGGTTACTGTATTACATTTCCATGTTGGGAAACTCAATGCTACAGGACAACAGAGAAACCACAATAAAACATATTATTGTGTAGCCCAGTCTAAATAACTTAATTTAGACTAGTAAATAAATATGCAAATAAATATAATAATCGTAACTGTTAAGAAGCATGTAATTAAAATCAGTTAAGTGGAATGTTAAAAACAATTCATAGTGAGTTAAAATGCTATTTGTAGATAAACAAATCCTTTTCAGTGTGTATAAAGTTCAATGAAATGGTTTGTTTGACGTACATAGAAGAGATCTGGTCAGGACCATCAGGACACAACCAAACCTCAGAGAGCATAAGGCTGTCTGTCTGTCTTGTCATGTTGTTAATTGCATTGGATGTTACAAACTTAGGCTGTGTCCCAATTTGGTCCAAATTGCGAGGCTGCATCCTCGAAGTGCGCATTTCGAGGCCGATTACGTCACAACGCCGCGCGAAGGCTGTCCCAATTCGAAGAGTCCTTCAAATGCAGCCTTGAAATGCGGCCTTCTTTTCCCTCTTTTTCGAGGATGCACCGCTACTATCCTTCGCGGCCTCCCAAATCCCAAGATCCTTTGCGCGGCGCTGTTCAGTGCCGCGAAAACACAACAATGGCGACACCAACAGGTGAAGACATTCAAGTGTAAGTATTGGTTTGTTTTATTTAATTATTTTCACTTATTACTACTTATACTTTTATACTTTTACCAATTACTTATATTTTATTACTTGACTTATATTTTATATATATATATATATATATATATAAATGGACTAAGATGAACAAATTTAGATTTTAATGAAGAGCTACGTTTGGGATTATCACTATTATATGTTATACTTCATTATTATCATTATTATGATAATTTTTTGCTATATTAGAACCCTTTTGTCTGTTGACATAGTAAAAAAAAACATGTTTTACATTACATTTTGTTTTATTTTTGTTTTAGGGAGCAAGGAGCAAACCGAGCTCCTGATTAAACAAAGAGGGGAAAATGACCATCTATTCACAGGGGCCAAAAACTCCGCCACGGCGGGATGGAGGCAAGGCTGATGTCCATTTTTGTACATCTTTGCATCCCTGTGTTGATGTGATCTTGTGTTTACCTTTTCTCTTGCTTCCCTCTGTGTTTAGAGCAATACTGGAAAAGATTGGGCTGGAGGGGAAGGTCCAGCCCTACCAGGCCAAAAAAAAAATGGGACAATTTAAAAAAATAAAATAAAGTAGGTAGCCTACAGGTTTGGATTAGTTTTACTGTTACTAAATACTTTTGCTGAAAATTGCTGACATGATTGATTTCCACTGCCTTAGGATTGCAAATATCCAGGGACAGGGGAGGGGGCCAGCGGCAAGCCCACTGCTGGCACTTGGCCGTGGTTTGTCCTCATGGATGAGGTACTGGGGCAGAGGCCATCTATTGCCCCCCCTGTCCTCATTGCCTCCATCCGTGAGGACACACCAGGGCCAAGTGCCGCAGTGGGTGAGCAGGAGAGTGAAGAGGAGGAGGAGGACCAGCCAGGGCCCAGGAGGAAGAGGAGGAGGGAGGATGACCTCCTTGACCTCATAAAGGAGGACATGAGAAGGCAAAATTAGGCAGAGGAGAGGAGGGAGCAGGAGGGGAAAGACAGGATGGAGAGGCTCTTCTCTCTCCTGGAAAAAGTAATAGAAAAATAAATATACATCTATATAGATGTGTTTAATTTGATTTTATTTATGAACTGTGTTTATTTATGATTTTTCTTTATTTTTTATTTGATTGTGAAGATTTTGATGTTTTATGTTGTTATAAAATAAAAAATATTGTTCATTGTTACACGTTTATTCCATTTAGTATTTACAACTTCAGTACAATTTATAACAGGGTTGCATAAAGTGCTACTGTTCAGGAAGAACAAGGGATTAAATATTTTCTTTTATTATCAAGTGATGAAACATTTCACTATTTACAAAAATTACATCAGAAATAACTATTTACAGATTATTATTATTTTATTATTCTTTCTCTTGTGTGTTTTCCTTCTTTCTTCTTCTTTCTTTCTTTCTTTCTTTCTTTCTTGTGTGTTTTCCTTCTTTCTTCTCCTTTCCTTTATTCTTCTCCTTTCTTCTCTCTTATAATTTTGTCAGCTTTTTCACCGTCTTTTCGGTCGTGGCGTCTTTCTCGTCTTATGGGCGGGAACAGCTGGTGACGCAACCAGGAAATGCCTCGAAGGCTAGACCGTCTCATTTCACAACGGTTGATGCAGCCTTCGGAGGTTCCTCAAGGCTGCATCCTTCGAAGGCCGCAAAGGCCGCGTCCTTCGAGGATGCAGCCTCGCAGTTGGGTCCAAATTGAGACACAGCCTCTATATCCAATCGGAAAGGTAGAGGGGCGGGATGTAGAGGTGACCCCGGAGCAGGTAGGCACGGCTCAGACGAAAACCGAAGAGCTGTTTACCTGTGTATGCTGCTAGAGGTTGTTTATGTTCATTCAGGCGGTGGAAGCAGAGTTCACCGAAGCGTAAGGGATATATTACAGATTGCACAAGATAAATACCTCTGTGTTAATGTTTTGTGACACTTCATTATGAAGTAGTGTGGAAAAATCGGATGCTAATCGTGATTAGCGGATTAGCGCGCTAGCTATGTTAGCACATGTTTGACTGTAGTAGCAGCTAATGTTACTGTGTTTTATGTGTTGATGTTTTCATTAGTTTGAAGTTTGAAATGAGATAAGTGACTGAGAAAAACTTTAACTTTAACATATTTGTTAGACTGAGGGCCAGGAAAAAAAACTCCTTGGACTCTTGAGACGATTAGCCATCTCAGCTGGGATATCTGCAGTTAGCGGGTGGTTCCTCTCATCACCTCTCCCTTTCTGAAGTTGTGCCGGGTTTTTCCATCTGTCGTCCATGTTCCAACTGAAGGATTTTGTGAGTAACAAAAACAGTTAACTTAAATTATATTTGTGGCTTGTAGTTACAGATTTAAATATTTGTTTCCATAACTAAATTAATTATTTGGATTTAAAGTGTTGTGAGTGTGTTATTTATATTTTATTAAGGTGTGAATTGAGGGAAAAACATGAAGTAGTGGTTAAAAAAATGATTCTTAGTGAGATTAAAAAAAGTAGTGATTTACATTATATTCTTGCTGAGTGGAGGCACCACCATACATGGGAAATTCATAATTAGTTTAAAGGGAAAAAAGTGGTTTAAAAAATGATTATATCATTTGGTTACACAGGTAAAACAGTAAGCCACCGGTAAAGTACCCAGGGTCCCGCCCATAGTACTACAACCCTGGATATGTGAATAGTAACTTAATAGCTACATGGGTCGGGTGCTACAATTGTAAATATAACAGTACCTCCAGGGTTTTGTGATTATTGCAGCCATACAGCAGCAGCTTTCCTCACAAATTGCAACATAATTTGTTGTATTTTAGTTATCAAAGGTGCTGCTAATATATTACTATCTATATAGTGTCACTACTACCACTGATCTTCCTGCTACTCCTATTACTTTGCTACTACTACCCATACTAACATCTGCTGCAGACATGAGTAATACAGCTGCTAATAAACCACTTCTACTAAAACATACTGTTGCTCCTAGAGCTATCATCACTGCAGTAAGCCATGCAATAAGAGAAGAAAGGTTCTACCACTTTTCATTTCAAGCAAATCTCAAATATGTAAGAAAAAACAATGAAATGCCATTTATGAATATGTCAGTTTGTGTTTAATGAATATGCATATATTACTCCAAAGCCAAAGCAATGAATTTAATCGTCATAGATTAACCGAGATTAACATCCTGATGCTGGAGGCCTGCACTCAATCTGTGACAGCTGTGTGTTGGCCTTCTTTACCTGGAATATGAATACACCAGGCTGCTCTCTAGAAGCAAGACTTTAAAACCGACACCTTTAACATGACACCAAGTAATGTGCTGGAACGTGTAGAAAAAGCTGCAGAAAAAGAGACAAATTGAGATCAAATAGATCTATTTACACTTTCTTAATGCTGATTAAACTTCATTCTGTACTGACAGCTGCTGGCAGACTGTCTGCGTGGGATAATACAAGATGAAACAGATTTTGTATGCTCATGTTCTAATTTACAAGGCTTTATCAGAATGACCATGGATAAGAATTTGTCATACAAGCAAAAGTACATTCAAGTATTATCAGAATACTGATGGGAGGGTATTTACCATTTGAACTGGTATGGATATCTGTACTTAGTAAATGCAATGTAATCATTTCCTTTGATGGGAATTAGAGTGTATATTTTTTGTTGATGACTGTCAAAAAAAGCCACATTACATCATGGTTTAAAACAATAAAACATCTATTGATTGATTGATTGATTGATCTAAACATCTAAAAGTGATGAATATTTCTTATAGGTACTCTGCATACAAAAATGTATCAAATGAACAATATGTGGAACACTTAACCATCTAGAGCATGTCTGTTTCAGTATAAGGGGCATGTTCAAATATAGATATTAATTGTTTTGCATATTTTGAGAAATATAGTGAAACATCAGATGTGTTGTGTATTTTGCTGTTTGCAATATGAGTAATTTTATTCACCTTTTAACCTTAAAACCCACATTACATCTGCTCCACACTGTTGATGTCTTTTATTTTAATATATAATTATCAAACACACGGCCTATCAGCACAAATCTAGGAACTAGACAGCTGTGTGTTATACTGAGCATTCAAAATGTAACCAGTTTCTTCTCTGAACCTCCCAACACATCATGAAAATCTCACTCCACCTAGTGGACAAAGGTTGACCAACCTGTAACATCACGTCACAATCAACATGTTATCTTGTAGGAATCACTGTAGTATTAAGCCAGGGTATACACTAATTTGTCTATATCGGCAGCAATAAACATTTACATGTTTTTAAATAAAAAAAGATTGGAGTTTTTATGATTAGTTACTGCTGATACTTAGATTTTGACAAATAATCCTCTATATGTGGTAGACTTTGTTTGCATGTGTGTGCTACTGCATGACCACAGAACAGCATTATTTTCACACTCTCCTTATCAAACTTCGGATTAGATTTCTTTTATCAGTTAGATGAGATGAGATTGATATCCCTCTTTTTTTGAATATAAGCTGCAGATGACTATCTTAGTTTAGCACAAATAGTTTTTTTCTTAGCTTAGAGGTAGTTCAAAAGAGACCACCCACAGTGAAAGTTTCCAAATTCTGAGGGTTATATGATATTGTGGGTAATTACAAAAGTTTTAAACACACAAAAAAAGATAAATGAGCTGATTTAGGCTGACAATGCAGAAAGCAGAATATGTCATTACTTATACCAATATCATTACTATATTATAAATGAATTGTAAAACATTGCATAATATGTGATTTGATAAAGCAACAAAAGTAACTTAGCAGAAGGCTGAGGTTCTTTCCAGATGGGGTGCTGGTTCAAGAGGATGTATTATCAAGACTTTTCATGATACCATTAACCCAGAAGAGATTGGGATCCGTACACATGTGACGTCCGCTTTTGGTCACCAAACTAAAAGAAAATAGGTAGAAATTATAATGTCACAATAAGACTTCATGAAGTAGTTAGTTATCTACAGATTTGGGGTTGAGGGAAGTGGTCATGAAATTGCTACAGTATATCATGAAAGTCATATTAATTAACTAAAGGTTTAACAGAGTGCTCCTATTAAATTGGTGCAAAAACACCATGAATTAAGCTGTTTTGACTTAGATATACAAGCGAGTATCATCAGCATATTGTCTTATTAAAACTGCAGAAATGACCAGTAATAAAGTGTGTTACAATAATCATTATCAGTTTGGATGTTGATGTCAGTCCTGTGTTATATATCAACCATTTCAGTCTAAGTTCAGCAGGTGGCTGCAGTGTGAACAGAATGAAAACACTCAGGGGTCTAGCTTTACTTTACATGTTTTTTCACGTGCTGATATGACACATTCTGTTCCAAAAATACACACACACACACACACGCTATCTGATCACTGCTCTAGCAAATGTGGTTTGTGTTCATGTTGTTCAACTCATCTCCATCTGCTTCAGTAGAGGTGGTTAATGTTTACTCTCAGTCTATTACATTCCCCATTAATGTGTTCCACTATATTCATAATTATAAAGGTTAAAAATCATCTTTTTATTAACAAGCTAATATTTTGACTTATAGTTACACTTTACCTCATGTAGAGTGGAACTGGAATCTTTTTTGTAATGAAGACTACATAGTTTCTTCTTATAGGTTGTGTCCAAAGGTCAGACTCATTTCTTTTTGAACCAGAATGCTAAATATAAACCTACATATATATATATATATATATATATATATAAACCTTTCCTGACCTCCTCTTTACTGGCTGCTACTGTTGATAATACTATGAGCAGGAAATGAATGTATTATTTATAATACTACTATTATAACAATAACTATGATAAATAGTTGTTAATAGTACTGTTGTAATTCCAAAATGTTTTTTTGTTTAAACTTTTTGTTTAAAGGAACGGTGTGAAGCATATTTGATTTCTTCAGTTGATACCTCTTCCTTGTTTTAGACGATTAGCTTAGCTTAGCACAAAGACTGGAAACAGTTTAGCCATCTCTTAAACACACAAATTAACATATTTCTTTGTTTAAGGCAGCGTGTGAACTAGGCATGGGGCTGGTATATGCAAAAATTTCACGGTATGGTGGTATTTCAATTACAGCTCTAAAATGTTTCTAAAAGGAAGAAAAATAAAGACCGGCATGTTCATTTAACCTGAATCTGTAATGACAGTGTGAGGGGTCGTGATACTCTACGCTGCAGCTGCACCACCTGAGGGATTTCTGACCAGCACTTCCTGTCTTTAACCAGACTAAAAACAGCTCATACCTTAGGAACGGTATGACAGAACATTTGGCATTTCCGGTCATCGTGACTTTTTCATATCACGGTATACCTTGAACACGGTTATCATCCCATGCCTAGTGTGAACTATATTAAAGCTCACTTTTTTAAAATGAGGAATAATGTGAAAGTGGACTCAATTTATGCATAATCCATGATAATGAAAGTGCAGAAAAATAGAAATGCATGGCAAAAATAGAACACACAATATTTTAGAGACAACCCCCTCCCTCCCCCGAAATTCAGGGGAGTATAATGTCTTATTAAGAGGAGCTTCCCTGTAGTTCAAACCTTAGTTTAAGGCTTGGGCAAAATGTTTGTCTTAGCCTGGAGAGATTTCAGAAGAGACACCAACAGTGACAGTTTCTAAATGATTTAATGTATTTATGAGGTTTATATGATATTGTGAGTAATACAAAGCATTTAAAAGATTTTACAAAAACAGATAGATTGGCCAATTCAATAAGTCATTACTTATAGCAGATTTGGAAATTAATACCAAAAGCATTACTATATTGTGAGGAAAATTTTAAAAAATCACAATATGTGATTTGCAACAAAAAACAAAGCATCAAATAACCTCAAATAAGTAACTCTGCAGAGGAGTGAGACGGGGTGAGGGAGGGCTGCTTTACAGGAGGGCTTTATCCAGAGTTTTCATGATGCTTTGAACCCAGGTGAGATTGGGATCTGCACAGATGTGACGTCCTTTTTTGGTCATCAAACTAAAAGAAAGTAACAACGAAATTTTGAAGGCCTTTTTTATTAAGTAATTCATATAGATTAACACATAGATTCAAACACTTTAAACTGTTTGAAGTGAACTGTATGAAAAGCTATTTTTTTAATGAGACACAGAAAAAAAAATAGATGTACAGATGTAGAATAAAAATAGAGCCTAATGTAATATATATGTTTGTGTGTATTGAGCACTTACATGACTCCAGTCCACGGGCAGCAGTAATCAGTCATATAGTATGAGGAGATTAATTTTTTGTTCACTCTTCTCGGGTAGAATTTGAAGCAGCACTCATCAGGACCATTTGCATTTGACGAGCTCAAAACACTATTGAAAAAAGTCAAATACAGATGTGTGTATATGTGTGTGTATATATATATATATATATATATATATATATATTTTTTTTTTTTTTTTAAATCTTGAACTTACACAATAAGTGGAGTAATGGCAGGGATGAAATTTTCCACATGGATACACACCTCTTTGTTGGCAAAGGTTAAACTAGTCCAATATAGAAGAAAGAAATAATTATGTACAGGTCAAAAGTCAAATAAGGTCAATAAATCAATTTTGAACTTACTTTGAATATAAGTATAATAGCTAACTTTAACTCACATTACGTTAGGTTTGCATTGTGGTGTCACAGATACCAGGTTGATGTCTGACAGCTGGGAAGAGTTGACATCTTTTGGCTGTATACTTGTCCTGTTACACTGACAGTGCTCCTGACATTTGTTGGTCATGTTGGCTGAACTGCTGTTTTCATGCAGTGAGATGTTGCTTTCTCCACATTCTGCAGTGGAATATAAAATAATGACTAAAGTATGAAACAGTATTTTATTGTATATTAATAAGACAAGAAAATTGATGAATTGGTGGTGTATTTGTAGAATAGATGAAGACTGGCCTTGAAAAGTTATGTTGGTATTACTAGTTTCATTAGCAGTAATGTTGACTGAATGTGGCGTTGATGCCAAGTTCTGATCAGATGGAAGTTTAATCCAAAACTCCTTGATGTTGTCAGTGCTTCTTCCCACAGGAGGGGACCTGACTGGAGTTTTCTGAAATCTGTCTCCAACAGTGTATAAATCAACATATGACCAGCTTGAAACACTTTTTAAAAATAAAGTCAAATACAGACGTACACTGAGCTGTTTCATAAGGTAAACTTTTCCTTGTCTAAAACTTTTAAGAAGATAATAATAATTTTTATTTTAAAGATCCAGAGCTTACACAATAATCGGAGTGATGGCAGAGAGTAAATTTTCCACATGGATACACACCTCTTTGTTGGCAAAGGTTAAACTAGTCCAATATAGAAGAAAGAAATAATTATGTACAGGTCAAAAGTCAAATAAGGTCAATAAATCAATTTCTAACTTACTTTGAATATAAGTATAATAGCTAACTTTAACTCACATTACGTTAGGTTTGCATTGTGGTGTCACAGATACTAGGTTGATGTCTGACAGCTGGGAAGAGTTGACATCTTTTGGCTGTATGCTTGTCCTGTTACACTGACAGTGCTCCTGACATTTGTTGGTCATGTTGGCTGAGCTGCTGTTTTCATGCAGTGAGATGTTGCTTTCTCCACATTCTGCAGTGGAATATAAAATAATGACTAAAGTATGAAACAGTATTGTCTTTAATATTAATAAGACAAGAAAATTGATGAATTTGTGGTCTATTTGTAGAATAGATGAAGACTGGCCTTGAAAAGTTATGTTGGTATTACTAGTTTCATTAGCAGTAATGTTGACTGAATGTGGAGTTGATGTCCAGTTCTGATCAGATGGAAGTTTAATACAAAACTCCTTGATGTTGTCAGTGCTTCTTCTCTGTACAGACACTGCAAATCAGACACAGATGGCATAATCTTTGGGAGCAATTTCGAGTATCTTACCCAACGACACTTTGACATGACTACTGGACGAGCCGGAGATCACAGCAGCTCCTCCAGTAGAACTTCGAGGAACCGGTAAATAGGGTTGGGTATCGTTTAGGTTTTATCTGATACAAACTGGTACTTTTGAAACAGTGCTGGTGCTTAAAGAATAGAAAACATACAAAATGTGTCCAAATGTGCCTTTTTATTTTTAAGGCATTTTGTGAAGTGCAAGTTGAACAGAATATTAAATTAAATCCCTACATAATATAAATACAATTAAGACTAAGAAATAAATTAACCAATATTAAATAAAATTCACAAAAAACTGTCATAATCATAATTATCATTTTATCATAATAAAAACAGCAGTGTTCTGTATCATAACCAGCAGCAACACAGAACACAGAACATACAGAACACAGAGAACCTGCAAAAAATGTGATCGGTCCAATAAGCTATCAGAATGCTTTGCTCTCACATGCACTGCATTGATAGTCACACAAACACATACACACGCAGTCACTCTCTAGAACGCACTCTTGCTCGCTCACAGCTGATTCCTGGAAATTGTAGCTCATTTGCGGGCGTCATTTGCAATACACTTTAGAATTAAAGTCAAGAAAGTGTCATAAAAAACTAGGTATGTTCCAGTCTCTTACCTGAGAAAGGATGTGGTTGTAAAAAGAAGAGAACCCATGCAATGTTCAGGAGAACCATGGCAACCTGGACAGTCCACTGCATGTTTCTATCTGCTGATTAAACTTCACTGTGTACTGAACAACTACTCAGACTGTCTGTGTGGATAATAAAAGCTCAAACACCTAACCTCAAATATTTATTTTGCTGATTTTGCCGTTTCCGTGGGTTGTACAGCTTTCAACAAACCACAGAACTGACAGTACTTTTTTTTTTTTGCTCACTGCTCAGTGTCACTGTGTGACACTCAGCAGTTTTATTTTCACTCTCTCCTTTTCATACTTTTCTAACAAGAGCAACTGCAGTATGTGGACTAAATATTTAATCAGAATACTAACAGAAAATCTTTATGAATCAGGTAATTACCATAAGTGTTATGATACTATCCATCTGAGCAAGTACAGAAATGTGTATATAGTAAATGTAAAGATCTTTATATTAATCATGCTTTACAGGTCAATGTTCTGACCCCATAATTCAAGAAACACTGATGTACAATCATGAATACGTCTCAGATTTCCCAGCTAATAAAACTCTGTGACATCTACAGATTTGGGGTTGAGGGAAGTGGTCATGAAATTGCTACAGTATATCATGAAAGTCATATTAATTAACTAAAGGTTTAACAGAGTGCTCCTATTAAATTGGTGCAAAAACACCATGAATTAAGCTGTTTTGACTTAGATATACAAGCGAGTATCATCAGCATATTGTCTTATTAAAACTGCAGAAATGACCAGTAATAAAGTGTGTTACAATAATCATTATCAGTTTGGATGTTGATGTCAGTCCTGTGTTATATATCAACCATTTCAGTCTAAGTTCAGCAGGTGGCTGCAGTGTAAACAGAATGAAAACACTCAGGGGTCTTGCTTTACTTTACATGTTTTTTCACGTGCTGATATGACACATTCTGTTCCAAAAATACACACACACACACACACACACACACACACACACACACACACACGCTATCTGATCACTGCTCTAGCAAATGTGGTTTATGTTCATGTTGTTCAACTCATCTCCATCTGCTTCAGTAGAGGTGGTTAATGTTTACTCTGAGTCCATTACATTCCCCATTAATGTGTTCCACTATATTCATAATTATAAAGGTTAAAAATCATCTTTTTATTAACAAGCTAATATTTTGACTTATAGTTACACTTTACCTCATGTAGAGTGGAACTGGAATCTTTTTTGTAATGAAGACTACATAGTTTCTTCTCATAAGGTGTGTCCAAAGGTCAGACTCATTTCTTTTTGAACCAGAATGCTAAATATAAACCTACACATATATATATCTATATATAAACCTTTCCTGACCTCCTCTTTACTGGCTGCTACTGTTGATAATACTATGAGCAGGAAATGAATGTATTATTTCTAATACTACTATTATAACAATAACTATGATAAATAGTTGTTAATATTACTGTTGTAATTCCAAAATGTTTTGTAATACTTTTTGTTTAAAGGAACGGTGTGAAGCATATTTGATTTCTTCAGTTGATACCTCTTCCTTGTTTTAGACGATTAGCTTAGCATAGCTTAGCTTAGCACAAAGACTGGAAACAGTTTAGCCATCTCTTAAACACACAAATTAACATATTTCTTTGTTTAAGGCAGCATGTGAACTAGGCATGGGGCTGGTATGAGATTCTGGCAGTATGATAACCATATGCAAAAATTTCACGGTATGGTGGTATTTCAATTACAGCTCTAAAATGTTTCTAAAAGGAAGAAAAATAAAGACCGGCATGTTCATTTAACCTGAATCTGTAATGACAGTGTGAGGGGTCGTGATACTCTACGCTGCAGCTGCACCACCTGAGGGATTTCTGACCACCACTTCCTGTCTTTAACCAGACTAAAAACAGCTCATACCTTAGGAACGGTATGACAGAACATTTGGCAGTTTCGGGTATCATGACTTTTTCATATCACGGTATACCTTGAACACGGTTATCATCCCATGCCTAGTGTGAACTATATTAAAGCTCACTTTTTTAAAATGAGGAATAATGTGAAAGTGGACTCATTTTATGCATAATCCATGATAATGAAAGTGCAGAAAAATAGAACATGGTCAATATTTTAGAGACAAACTCCCCCTCCCCGAAATTCATGTGAGTATAATGTCTTATTAAGAGGAGCTCACCTCTAGTTCAAACCTTAGTTTAAGGCTTGCGCAAAATGGAGAGATTTCAGAAGAGACACCAACAGTGAAAGTTTCTAAATGATTTAATGTATTTATGAGGTTTATATGATATTGTGGGTAATACAAAGCATTTAAAAGATATTACAAAAACAGATAGATTGGCCAATTCAGGCTCAAAATGACTCAATTTGAAAGCAAAATATGTCATTACTTACAGCAGATTTGGACATTAATACCAAAAGCATTACTATATTGTGAGGAAAATTTTAAAAAATCACAATATGTGATTTGCAACAAAAAAACAAAGCATCAAATAACCTCAAATAAGTAACTCTGCAGAGGAGTGAGACGGGGTGAGGGGGGGCTGCTTTACAGGAGGGCTTCATCCAGAGTTTTCATGATGCCTTGAACCCAGGAGAGATTGGGATCTGCACAGATGTGACGTCCTTTTTTGGTCATCAAACTAAAAAAAAGTAACAACGAAATTTTGAAGGCCTTTTTTATTAAGTAATTAATATAGATTAACACATAGATTCAAACACTTTAAACTGTTTGAAGTGAACTGTATGAAAAGCTATTTTTTTAATGAGACACAGAAAAATAAAGTAGATGTACAGATGTAGAATAAAAATAGAGCCTCATGTAATATATATGTTTGTGTGTATTGAGCACTTACATGACTCCAGTCCTCGGGCAGCGGTAATCATTCATATTGTATGATGAGATTAATTTTTTGTTCACTCTTCTCGGGTAGAATTTGAAGCAGCACTCCTCAGGACCATTTGCATCTAAAGAATGGAGAAGAATGTAACGTATTATCATGCTGATTTGAAAAGTGAGATCTTTCTGTTCACCTGCTCACGTTGGTCACACACAATGTGCCTAAATGTATAAATGATAAAAAAAATCTATGTATCTTACTGTTGCAGAACACCGTGGTAAGCAGTGCAGCTCCCAGGATGCAGAGAAGAAGGATGTGACTGGTCCTCATGATGACTCAGTGTCCCTATGGAGACGATGTTGATGGAGATTCTTATCACAGCTGCTCCTCACCTGCAGTAAAGGGCTACTAAACTACAGGTAGAGTGGTGTCACACTTATCAAGACAAACATTTCTTTTAAGAAAACTGTCACTGGTGTGAAAGTGGGCGGGCGGTTGTGGTTTTGAGGGGACTGAAGTTGCCTATAACAAAAACTTTCCACTCAGGTTTGAAAAGGTTGAGAGGTATATTGCAGGAAATGCAAGTGTGGTTAGCTCAGAGATGGTGCTCAAAGTAAGACTGTAAACTAAAGAAGAAGCAATTACTAGTAGAAAGCTGGTCACAAAGAGTATCATACTGAGATATCTTGACTTTAACTACATGTTATAATGACATTTAAACAGGTAATCTAGCAATTTGAGATTGCAAGCCATGTGCCTCAAGGTGTATTTAGTAGCTTTAGATGATCTTGAACAAGAATGAACTCTGTGTGCTTAGAAAAAGAAGTACATTTAAACATGTACGAATCTAATCTTTGCTGTACTAATCAGTAGTGACTTATTTCTGTTAGTCCATTTACAACCTGCACAGTCATGTCACATCATGAGTAAATCATACTCAGGTATGCACCAAAACAGCTGCACCGAGACCCTTTAGAGGAAGTCACAAACTCATTCTGAAACTGTTGATTTGTGAAATCAGTAATTACAAGCAGTGGTTAACAAGTGTACCAACTCTGAAAATACCATTAGTCTATAGTATTGGTTAAGCTTTAAAATCACTGGACCCTACTTTCCCATAATGCAACTAAAGCAAGATAAACCCTTATTATTATTATGTCTGGTAAATACACTTCTTTCAACCTCCATGACAGCTATTTGTAACATAGGCTTTCTGTAAAAAATGTGTCCTAGCTCAGTGACATTACCGAGACATTATCAGGGTTATTTCCTCTAGAAATTGACAAAGCTCCTCCAGAGCCTCAGAAAACACACAGGGTTTGCTCCCTTATCATGTCAACTAATTATGTGTAAAATTGGTGGAAGGTACTTTTAACTCATACTGTTAGAAATTCAATATTAAAAAGGGCATAAATAACATTTTATTATTGGATAGAAGTCTCAATGCTGCAACAAGAGCCGTCACATTTTGGATGAAAGAAGTTAGAAGTAACCAGGACCTCATGTTCTCACACTCATTGGCCAGCTAATTATGTCAAATGTTATTTGACAGCAATATCTTGATACTGGACTCACTGAAAGGCAGTCTGGGAAATGTAGGAATCCTCATCCAAATGAATTGACATGGTAGGTTGAGGGTAAAAAATAAAATATGTACTAAAAGTAATAAGTGAGAACAAAGACACAGACCGGTGACTGGTAGTATATGTACAGCTCTTTATTTTAATAAAACCATGTTTTTTTATACATTTCAAGTGAGATACAGTTGCATGATAACCCTCTGCTGTCTCCACGTATGCCCTCTATGTATCAGTCCTCTACAGTACATGGGGTCTCTTGAGGAAAAAAACAGCAATTAGACAGCAAAAAACAAACCGAACCCAAGAAATGAAATCCAGCCAAATCAAACAGATCATTTAGCAACAATACTTTATATACCTTTTATTCAAATTGAGTTTGATTGAATTTTGTTTTACACCACTGTGGATCATACATTGTTGCCATAACGTGTTGTGTGACAGAAGGACAGGAAGCAGGTAGTGTTGGAAGGGCCAATGTAACAACTAAATATTAGCGTAACTAACAGATCTCATTCTGGATATACCACTCAACGACACAAACATAAAACACACACACTCAGCTTGCATTGTTAGCTGGTCACTAATTAAAAAAAAAAAAAAAAGAATAGATGGAAAATGAACAACCCGTTTGAACCTGTAAGCGATGACATAAAGTGATGATGCGAGGCACAACTCAAAGGCTTACATATATGTGCAAAAAGCTTTATTGCAGTCCTGTGGTGTGTAACCACAGTGGGGGAGTGGGAGGGAGGAGTGCATCGAGATGAGTGATCAGAAAGTCTGCTGCACCGTGCTGAGCTGATGCACACACTGATACACAGACCGTCTATCTGTAGCAGCCCAAAACAGGCCCACATGATTGGGATTTTAAAAAGTGACATAAGAGCGTGTATCAGATGTGGTCCAGGCGTATTTAAGAAGGTGCAGACTAGCTAAGAGACACTGAGGCCACATGGGAAGGTCTCCACTATTTTAGGGCACAAAAAGAAAAACTTCACACATAAAATCAGTAGCACATCACATCATATGAAGCAGCTCCTCCACCGATAAAAGCACAGTCAACACCAACAGCAGGTTCATCTGTTTTAAGATTGTTGTCTGGGTAAACAAACTGAGCTACACTTCTCAGCTTTTATTTACCTCAATGAACAGGTCTGTGCAAAATGGGCAGCAACTCTTTGAAAAACTCAATCACAGAAATAGATATTTAATTATACTATTGCAAACGTGTCAACAATAAGATGGTGCTTTGCTTGTTTTTGTGTGATTTGTAAGACACACTGTGTACTAGCTGGCTGTCAGCTCATCAACACAATGCAGGAAAAAGTGCGTCAACAGCGGCTTGGCCCCGCCCCACAAATGGTCTGGGTAGATTTACACATTTACCACAGTGACACACTAACAACCTCCTATAAAAACACCCGCAAAGCCCAACTGGTGACAGCTATGGGGGACTGGTGACAGCTATGGGGGACAGGTGACCACTGACACAGATGTGTTCAGCGTGAGAGGAAATTGTAGACTATCAATCCAAAACATTGCGTAATGACAAAAAAACCCACCAACCACTGAATCTGTTGAACATTTTAGAAAATACTCATTCACTTTCTTGGAGGGTTAGATAAGGAAACTAATTCATTTCTCATATCTGTCTTTTAGATATAAATATATAGCCAGGATGTGTTTAGCTTAGCTTAGCTTAGCATAAAGACTAGAAATGGCAGGAAACCACTAACCTGGCTCTGTCCAACGGCAAAATCCAACCTAGCTGCACCTCCAAAGCTCATTTATGAATATTCTATAGCTCACCTATTTCATATGTACAAAAAGTGAAGTATAAAAATGACAAGTTGTGTTTTTATGGAGAGTAATATGTGAGTTTGCTAGGCAGCTAGCGCATCTAGCCAAAAAATAACCCAACAGCTTGTAAAACTACATTTTAATAATTAGCTAATTAAAGATTAAACAAACAAATTTAAGAGATGAAGCATTTTACTAATCAGTGAGCTTTACAAAAAAAAGGTGCTTGTTACCTTTGCACAGAGCTACACTAAATGCTAAGTGTTCAGTCTTTATGCTAAAATAAGCTAACTCTCCTGGCTTCATATTTAATGGACACACAAGAGAGGTGTCCGTATTCTCATCTAACTCTTGACAAGACAGCTAATAAGTGTATTTTCCAAAGAGGTCCATTTAAAAAAAAAAAAAAACCCACCAAAAACCACATCAAGTGGTGGAATTAGCGAAATTAGCGCTTGTTACAACTGACTGACGGAGCAAACAGTGTTGGAGGCGCCTCAAAAACAAATATTGACTGATTTGAACTTGTGTGTTTCTTGGAGCGTGTTCACAGACATTAATGCTCCATATCAGACACAATGAGCAACAAGAACAGTGGAAGAACATACGTGAAGCATGTGAAGTAAGGTCCAGAGCAAACTACAGCAACAATGGCCGACAGTTGTAAAGAGAAACTACATATAGGCTTTTTTCAATGTGCAAAGCAAATTCTAGGCAGGGACGTTTCTGCCCTGCGTTTCAACAGTTTTGGTAGGGGAGAGGTCCAACAGCAACTCTTCATTTGACAGCGACATAGGGTTCAGTTTATGTCCCATTGTCTTTTTGATAAACATTAAATAAGACATCACACTCACACCAAGACATTAGGAATCAAAACACTAACAAGCTGAAATGTACCTCTAACAAAGGGACAGGGCCATGTCAATGTCTTACAGCAACACACATTATTTACTCCAGTTTCTTCGACATAAATATACTGTAAAAGTCATTTTACAGGCAGCTTATGACCTCTTTTAAGAGGCTTAAAACATTTTATTAAATGTAACATCGTAGCGCTCTTATAGAGTCACCAAACATGTCTTCAGGTGTTTAACCTACAATATAAACCGTTATGTGCATTTCTGTTTAATCTTCATGTATTTTAACTCACTAACTTCTTCAAGAGTGAGATAACTTCATGGAATGCTTCAGGAAATCTACACTGACTGGAAGAAATGAACAGCACGAGGACATCAGAGGACATGAAGGAATGATTAAAGTTATGAGGGAAAACCAAAACATTAGGTGCAGAGATGAAGAGATGGAGACAGAGACAGTAGCTGAGGTTCATTAACAGATGTGACTCTGGAGATGTGATTTAAGCACACTGCTTTTTCCAGCTCTTCCTCTGCTTTTCATTACTTTTGTACTCACTGTAGCTGGATATGAGATGTTTCAGGTTGTTTTATAGAGAGCAGTCTGAAATGTAGACTGTATGTATGTAGAAACTTCATGTTTTGTCTGAAAATAGCTACATTTAAAGATTAATTTGCCAAAGACAAAAAAAAAAGAAAAGTGTAGCGAGAAAAAGCAGTGAGAGCAGAGAAATGTTTCACATAATAATAAGTGGCATCTCTGTGGTTTCTTCTTGTCTGTGGAGACCTGAACCAGCCTGGTAGGTGCATGTATGTGGGAGTGTGTGATACATTCTTCTGCCTGTGCCAGCTACAGTTTCCAGTCCACTGCTGGGCCTCTGATTAGAGGAGGGGTCGTGGGAGTTAAATAAGGCCTCGTATTCCTTTTTCTCACCCCTGCTCCTTCACTTGCAGACCCCCTTAACAGGGTCCTGGTTCCAGTCAGAGCGGTGACACGGCTCTGGAGAAGAGCAACTCAACCGCATCCCCACAACCAGGTATCTCTCAGGTCTATCTGACCTGTTGAGTTCAGTTTTTCCCAAAGGCTGGATGGAGGGGGGAAGTGGGTTGACGCTGGAAGTGGTCGAGTTCGCTGGTGTGTGACCTCAGCTCAGCGCTTCAGCACCGGGCTGCCTCGCTCCTGGTCTTTCTGTAACGCCTGCAGAACCTGAACAAATGAAAGAAGAAGCCGTTTAAAAAACAATATGACACAGACAATCGTTTATGACTTGGGTGTAAACTCTAACATCCTCCTACCTGTGCCCACTTCCTGTTACGGCTGGTCATGTGGACGGCGGCGATTTGCTGGAAGAGCTGCTCGGGGGGGATGAGGTCGGGCAGGCGGGTGAGGAACTGAGCCATGTGGATGAAGTCCATGCAGGTGAGGACGTCCTGGTAGAGACGCAGCAGGCCCATCGCCGTGCGGAACAGGAACTCCTCCCCGTCTCTGCAGAACACGTCCCACACCCGACACGCCAGGTCCAACGGCAGAGACTTACTGTACAGAGTGAAGATCCTGCAGGGGACAGAGGAAACAGCAAAGTTGCATATTTTGTAATAGAAGTGCCGACAAAGCACAACAGGGAAACATTTCAAATCTTTTTAGAAGAGCCCAGGATCAGGAGTGTAATCCTATTTTATTTTGACTATTTGATTTGTCTTACAATTCTTTTCTCAGTATATAAATCAATCATTTAGACTGTAAAAAGACAGAACATTGTGAAATATGCCTTAATCTTGACATCTTCAAATTCTTGGGTTTACTACTACTTCAGTTCTTCTCTTGTACATAATGTTACTATTTGTTTAGAATGTTTTTTCTGCTATATTTTACTACTACGACTGTTTTATTTATTGCTTGTATCATTCATTGTTCTTTTTTCTTTCTAATGATGCCCTTTTTATTTTACGACTGCTTGACTAATAACATTCTATCTTATCTTTTTTGTCTGAACAAAAGTCTAAAAAAATCTCAATATATTCATTTTTATAGATATTGAAGAAAACCAGCAAATAATCACTTTTAAAGAGCTGAACTTTGAGATTTTTTGTAAAATGAGGATTCATCAATTATTAGAATTGTCCTTTAAATGACTGATTAATCATTTATCAACTAATTGGTTCTGCTTTTGTTTTGCATCTGTCATTTTCAGGCTTGTACTTGTTAACTGTATAACTTTCATTTCCTGTGCTATGCCATTTTTAGTCTTCATAGCTGCTTTTCATTATTTAGGCTGATGTTAGTTTTATTAGAGCAGTGGTCACCAACCCTGCTCCTGGAGAGCTACTGCCCTGCAGGATTTAGGTATGGCCTCACTCTAACACACCTGATTCTAATAAGTAACTTACTGTATTATCAAGCAGCTGAAGCTTGACAAGGGACTGATAACAAGTTACTTATTAGAATCAGGTGTGTTAGAGGGGGGAGATACCTAATACATTCAGGGCAGTAGCTCTCCAGGAGCAGGGTTGGAGACCACTGTGGAAACATTACTCTGTATGTGTGTATATCTTCCTTTTTCCAGAGGGTGTTTGTATGCTATAGCCATGTCTTACTGCAAAGACTTGGTGGTAATAGAGGATCACATTTTAGTAGATGTTTTACAATATGAAAGAAGAAAATATCCAACCACAGCTTTAATGAGGTGGGTGAAGTGCCCACCCAAACAGCCCCGTCCTGTTTTCTGAGAAGTACACCTGATACTGAAACCACAGAGCCCAATGTGAGCAAAGTGTTGCTATATGATCACATGTCACACTTTTAGGGTGTTAATACTGTGGTTTTAAAATGTAAAGCTGTATGAACTAAATGGAGGAAAGGTGCTGTGACATTTAAAAATGCAACAAACAAAAAAAAAAAAGGGAGGGAGGGAGGGGGTGCAGAATATTTCAGACTCACCAGTCGATCAAATAAATATCGGGGGTCAAGTTGTTTTTCTTGAAATGTGCAAAGAGCTTTGGTAGATTTTCTTCAAAGAACACTTCAAATGCTGCAAAGTAAGTCAACATCTGTAGAGAGGAGAGAGGAGGTGGTCTTACAGAGGAACACACACACACAAACCACACTCTTGCTATAAGCAGTGGGCTGTGAGTCATCAGTACAGATGGATGACAGCGCATCAACCTGTCTGGTAGAATGTAATGTAAACAGTGTGTAGTGTGGTCAGGTTATGGTATACCTTTCTTTTTAACAATATTTGCATAAAAGTGTATGTTTTATGTATTTATCACTTGTTATTTTGGAAATATTGAGTTTTGGTAAGGTCATGTTATATTGTAAATGCTGTATGTTCTATGTTTTCTGCTTATTTGCTGGATAAAAGACCAGTAAGGTTGAAACTTTGTATTATTTCAGTCCAAATAAAGTTTTTGGCAGCTATGATCCAGTGTGCAGGAAGTCTATTATCCTGAACATAGCCTAAATATAGCAAATAATGTACTCACAACTACTGTTGTGCATTAATATATAAAATCAACTTTCTTGCTTGTAAAATGTTATGACGTTTAAAACCTATATGGGAAAATTACCCAAGTCATGTATGGTATGTGTAATTTACAGGCATTGCTGTCGGGTTAGGGGATGTACATGTGGGTTTGTTGATGGTGGAACTATTGAAGTGTGTGTGTGTGTACTGACAAGGCTGTGGTCGACTCTGAAGAAGGCCATCTGACAGGGCTTGTTGAGCAGGTTGGCAAAAGCTATGAAGGCGTCGGCTGTGTCCAGGTTCAGGATCAGCACTGCTGCGATGAAGGACATTCCCTGCACCTACACACACAAACAGAACTGTTACTGCGATGCTGTATGTATATAGTGTGTTAGAAAGAAACATACAAGCTAAATACTTGTGCACTATTTAAAAATAAAAATTCATCTAACTTTGAATCAGTGGTAAACATTCACAATGATGGCTCAGACCTGCAAAAAGCAAAGCAAATGCATATATTATGTGCATGTGCCCTTGTGTGTGTGTGTGTGTGTGTGTGTAGCATCTCATTTGGTTGGGGTCAGTGCAGGAAGTGACAGTCATCTCTACCTTAGTATAGAGAGTATGGGGCTCCTACACAGCAAACCGCAGCGTCAACATGCAAAATGTGGTGCTGAACACTTACAGAAAATGCAAATACATGATGGATGTGAAAGGGTTTGAATCACGTCAAACACAGTTCAATACAGAGCAGACTTTTTAATGCTTCTGGCTGACAAGAGAATACATTTAAGTTGGTCAAAGGTTGTTTGTTCTTTAGTCTCCTGTGTGTTATTAAAAATACAGCATGTGTGAGGAGAGGTTTGAAATCTAATATACAAAACAGCCGCATAAGCAACAAGAGGAAGGTCAGGGCTCGGGTGCATAATGTGAGCGTGACAGTAACAGTAATGAGCCACTGACGCATATGATTACTAACTCTCCTTCAAAAGGAAGAAAAGGGGTGGATGGAAGGAAAAGATGAGGTTTGCAAACTGGGAAATGACACCTACACAGGAGCAAAGCTGCCTCCAGTAACTGGGCACTGCAGTTTATAGATACACTGAATATGAGGCAGATATTTGAATATTTTCCTGCAGTAGTGGTGTGGAAATCCAGAGCCGATTAGAGGGCTCAACCTGCCTTGAACTGAGTTGTAAGGTTGGGATTGTGCGCATTAGCTGTGAACACGCTGCTACACATAGTTGTGTGCATCTAGTCTGCCTGGATTTCCAGTCAGTCCTGTTTAATGAGCCTCAGTCACCTCTGTAACATTTCAGTGTCAGCTGGTAGTGTGAGGTAGAGCTGTCTGATCTTAAGCAGTCAGATTTATGTTTTTAGTCATTCTGCCAACACATGTCTGTGGTTAAAAAGCAGGCCGATTAGAGTTAGCAGCTCATTTATAATCAATGTGGCACTTGACTAATTTGACTAATTTGAATCTGTGTTTCCAGAAGTAGTACAAAGTATAAAGTATGAGCAGAAGAAACACTGCAATACGCAATAAGACTCTTTATATCCTCACATACTGTTCTGGGTTGTTTTTTTATTTTTTTTTTTTAATTTAAGATAGACATTTCTTTAAGCAGGACTTTCCTAATTTGACCCACAGTATACAAAAATGTACATGTTTGATGTATGTTTAATAACAAAAATTCAAAAATCAGCATTCAAATATGTTTTACTCATCATATTCTATAAAATGTTTTTTCTGGACTACAAAATAGTGATTGTGAATGGGTTTATTTTCATACATTTATAAATGATTGATGGGTGAATTGGTGTAGAGACTAAATGAGTCAGAATATGAACAGTATGTAAGGGACCTCAACCCATCAGCTACCTCTTAAATGATTTCTGTTGTTATTTAGTAAGATTGTATCAGGCACTTGATTACACTTTATTTTAATAGAACTGCTTTACTGTCTATTTAAGTGTTCTCATGTTTCTTAGCTATGTATTGTATTTCTTCTACCACTATATGTATTTAATAGATATGGTTGGAATGAAAAATAAATAAACTGGAACTTTTGGTGAATGTTTTTATTTTCAGTGTTGATTGAAATGTAACCTTTTCTTTGTTTAACGGAGACGGAGTATAAAGTCTCATCGTCTACCCACTGAGCTTCTCCCATCCGGTGCATGCTTCACACTGAGCGGAGATGGAACACCTGAAGCTGTCAGTCATCCCGACCACAATCACACTGTGGTGGTGTAGGTTTTACGTGGGAGATCTGATACAGTAACCTTCATAGAAAGACCAGTAGTAATAGCTTACATCATTGTTCCCTTATTATTAGTGAGCACTGTTACTATGACTGTTACTGTGATTGTTTATTCATCTAGTTAAAGTGCAGCAGACATATAAGAAAACGAAAAAAAAGTATAGTGTCCTTAAGTATCACAACAGGATATATTCTGTGTTTTGTGTGTATGACTTACGTAACCGACGTCAGGCCGGTAACATGTGTATGCTCCCAGAATGCTGTGCAGCACATCGTGGTAGGGCCCACCCTAATGATACACAAAGAAATAATGAAGACAATGGAACAGGCCAAAATACACACACACGCACACACATTCCCAGAAACTCCAGTGTTAGAGTTACTTTGATACAACATCATTTTAATGTGATGCTTTGCTGTTTTTAGCCAAGGTTACCATGGTGATAATGTAAAAAGTAAGACTAATAGATCGTTTATAACTTTGTGAGAATGTGGAAAAACTTTTCTCAACCTAGAAAAAAAAGAACAAAATGAAAACTTGTGGTTCTTTTGTGTGTTTCCTATTACTTTCTCTGAATAATAGAAACATTAAATAAACAAATAGAGGTGCAGGCATGCTCTGATCACCAACCTGCTGAAAGATACACAGTTGGGGGAAAGTTCTAGAGATGTCCAGCTTGATCAGCTCCAGGCTCGACTCTCGATCCGACGAACCAGCATCTGGAAAACATGGCAGGTCGTTAATGAACACATCTGACGTGGAAGTAATTCAACTTAGGAGATCAGAATATATGACAGACCTTCAGTTTCTATCTCTGGGGCGGTCGATGGTGTAGCCCTCCACTTCTCTTTAGCCCGGGACAGACAGATGCTGTACAGCTCTGTGGAGGGGGGGACATAAAAGCATCACGGCACAGTCAATATGAGAGGAGAGGACTATACAGTTAAATGGGAGCAACGCTGTGGGTGATTAAAGCAAACAGAGCTCCTTCCATTTCAGACATTTATGTTGCTGCGACACACTGACGCTTTGACCTGTGGCTGCCCTCTAGTGATGAGATGCTAGATCTCTATAATGAGCTGTCTGAGATGTAGATGAAGCTCTGCACTGGTGGCCCAGACCTTGCACAGTTGGCAGATTTAACAGAGCTACAGAGAATGATGGAGAAGCTGAGAACATGAAGATACGTAGGAGATAAAAAGAAGAAATGTATAACTATAATAAATATGTATAAACAGCAAGAATAACCTTTTATAATTAGCTAATTATTTGGTTCAAGTAAAATAAAACCCAAGTTATACAGTCATAGCAGTTGCGATGAAACTGCTCCACTTTAAATGGGGGATTACTGTCATTGAGCTGCTATTTATAAAAAGGGGCCGACAAATCTGAAGGGGGGACTAAGCTCGGTGGTGTGTGCACAGTGATAATGCACAGGACCGTGCTCCATTTACAGTAAAAGGCTCAGTAGCGCAGAGCAGAGAGGAGGACCAGCTCAGCAAGTTAGCTACAGAGTGCTTATCTGTAAGTAGCCCTGAGGGTGTTGAGGAGCGCACACACACACACCACAAATTCATTCCATTCTCTCAAGATGAGCTCTAACTTCGAGTCACACAAACCCTGTGTGTGTGTGTGTGTGTGTGTGTGTGTGTGTAATCTCCAGCCAGATTCAGAGAACTCATTTGAATGCAGCTCGTTCCCTCTTGTATTTGAGAATCATTTGAGCGTGCTTGTTCCTAATGGACATCATCTTCCTTCCTCTGCTATATCGCTGCCTCTTATTCAATTACAATCACTGAGACAAATTGCTACACCCATCTGTGTGTGTGTGTGTGTGTGTGTGTGTGTGTGTGTGTACATTCTGATATGAAAACAATATGCAATACTGGAGTGTTTTAAGCTGCAGCTTGAGTAGACACATGAATGTAGCTTCTTATAAGACTTCTTCTTCTTCACACACTCACATGTATATATCTGTGTATATTTTCTGTGTATTATGTATATATTATTATAAATGTGTTGTTATAAGCTAATGCCTCATCCTACACCTTTTGCCTTTTTATGGTTTATCACTGTTTCTAATGGAGATGAAGAAAATGAGGATATATGATTATTTACTTCATTTGTTTACATGTGTATGTGAGTTGCATACATTTCAAAATTAAATAAACTCAACTAAACTAAAGATGAGGCTTATGTACCGTGTGTGATGTTGAGGTCATTGCCCACAGCCAGGCTCCACACTTTGCCTCTGACGCTGGGGGGGATGCCCTGCCACCAGAGGTCTCTCACTCGCCGAGATGTACACCTGGAGGAGAAACAAAGTTTAAAACTCCTGCACTGGACTTCAGTTGAGTGTTTTACATGAAAAAAGAAAAGCAGCAATGTCTGTATTTCCCAAATCCACTCATGTGAATTTTATTTGCAAATCACAAAAAGATCAAAACATGGGGCGATTCTTTTTCTGCTTTAGACCTCTAGAGTGTTTCCACTACTGACCACAAGGTGGCAGTCATTTCTCCCTGACATGGAAATGACTTTCTTTCTGGTTCAAACTAACTGTTAGTTCTTAATCTTTGACTTCTATTTATTTGTGTTTCAGCACTTTCAAAAACCATAATAAACCATACTTTATAATGTTTACCCTGCAATTCCCAGTGCTGCCTGTGTATTGACATGACAGTAAATGTGCCATCAGATAGCTGACACAAGAAAACAAACAAATGCTGATAGTTTCATACTGATAAAACAAGCTGCCCTGCCTGCTGCTGAAGAGCTTTTTTCCTCTGCATGCAACAGACACAAGTTAATACAGAACAAGAATTCCCCAGCTTTCATGTAGCTGAGACATCAAGCGCAGATGAGATGGTGACCATATTTGGGAATAAAAGCAGATGATTTGTTTGTATTTTCTCCTTGCAGCACTGCTCTCCTACATCTGTTCAGTACATGATCCCATATCAGATTTAATATCAAAAAGACAGCTGAATTACTTTGATTATAACACTAGTATCATCCTGCCTAATGCTTTTGTTTCGAAGGTACTGGGCAACTTTCACGGTTGATCTTCTTCTTCTGTGATTTTTTTTTTGCGGGATGTAAACTGGCTAAACTGAGTCATTAGCTGTGGTCACCGGGGATACTGCTCCATTCAAACAGAAGCGTAACTTAGCAACACAAATAAATATTTAAAAAAACCTATTGTGTTTTGATCTTCACCACAATCTATGCCTCAACTTTCAACCCTGCTTTGCTTTTGATTTCTAAACTGATTGATGAAATGTACACAGATGAAGTATTTGCCAATAGTTTAATACCAAAAGTGATTTATACCACTGGGTTGGGAAAATGTGACAAAAGATGATAAAGTTAAGCATGCTCCATATTTAATTAAATAAAGTTTGCAAAGGAAAAACAAGGTGGGTTTTGTGCTCTGTTTGTACTTACATTGTACTCCAGTTAGGCAAGATCTCCTGGTTCCAGGTCTGAGCTGCTGAGCCGATGCTCTCCTCCAGCTTACACCGATCCTCCAGCTGCTTCTTTCTCTTCTGAGCGTCCTTCAACTCTACAAACGGGAGCGTGAGGAGATTAGATGTGGTTAGAGGGGTGAAAAAGAGGGAAGAAACCAGCTGGAAAAGAAAAATTGATAGAAAGACGGAGGAATAAATGAATGAATGGATACAGTCTTGACTTAAACCAAGTGCTCACCTCTTTTCTTGGCCTGGGCCACCATCTCTTCATACTGCTGTCTGTGTTTCTGTGCCTCCTCGGCTGGCTTGGCAGGCAGATTCCTGTAACACACACACACACACACACACACACACACACACACACACACACACACACACACACACACGTAAATGAGTTAGCAACAATATGTTCTCTGAGGTTCCATTGCATTATTCATAGTGAGCAAGCTTGCAGGGTATAAGAAGAGGAAAATAGTCACAGAAAGAAGGGCAGGATGAGCTGACTGAGCATAGGGTGAACTCTATAGTGTGCTTATCTTGCTACAGTCTTATATCAGAGACATGTCTCTGGACACTTATACCTGATGAGTGAGAGCCACAAAGCCTCAGGAAGGCCATTAGCATGGCTTTAAAGGATAAGTTCACTTTTTTTTTAAAGTCTGTCTTAAAATAATTATCAGGTGCACATATGAACATTGAATCACGTTTTCCTTGTTATGATCATTCCACTTCTTTATACTGGCGGTTTAAAGATCCATTCCTAATCTGCTTATTCCAAAAATGTATTCAAATATGATGCTTCAGCAGTCTGAGTCATATTGAGTGGTTATCTTTCAATTCCCTTTTTTCATTTCCCCGATGAGCTGCAGTGGAGAGACTAAAAAAAAGATGGAATTTTGCACTAAAAAAGATAATAACTATATGAATATAAGTGTAGACTGCTGAAACTTCATACTCATTTCAGATCAACTTTATACATTTTAAGCAAGACATGGACATTAGATTGTGTCCCCCATATCTTACATTCTTTATATTCTCTTTCACATTAGGAATGGATCATTAAAAAGCCAGTATGAACAGGAAGAATGATTACAGAAAGAAAAAAACTGCCATTTAGGTAACAGCTGATAATTGTTTTAAGACAGACTTTTCTTTTAAAGCTTTTTCCATGCAGTGTCACTCTATGTCACCCAACTAGAAATTCAACAGATGCATGGACAGTTCATTCAGGATTTCTAATGAGTCATGAAGGGTTTACATGTTGTAATGAATGGCTTTACTGATGGTTAATATTGATATGGAGACTTTGTTCATCAATGATCAACTCATCAGTGGAGATCTGAGGAAACTCTTCTCGGTGGATAGTCTTTAAGCCTTCACAGATAGTGCCACATTTACTTTATGCCCATAAATGGTCAAACTCAAATTTGTTTGACCGATTGATTCTTTATTCTACAAACAAGGAAATATAGTTGCCCATCTGTTGGTTTAGGAAGTCAGACAGTCATATCTCTGACCTTGGTAACCACAGTAACGCTGCTTCACCGTTATCAGATTGACTCCACCTTTCCCCAAAACCTCACAGACAGACAGACAGCTGCTCATGGTTTCAAGGCAGAGAAGACAGTGTGACTCAATCGGCGAAGAGTAAGTGCTGTTTCTACCATGACCTCAAGGTCCATGTGGATCCCAATATATGTGGCATCTAAAACGGAAAATTCTCTAACAAATATGTGCAGCTTATTGAAAAATGAAAAACCCACATGCCTCTATTAATGACTCACTAACCACAGACATTTTTCACAACCTGGCAACCCTCAAGCTGTTCCTGTTAATGGTTTATAATTGATCTATCAAAGTATAAGTTAGTCACTTATTAAATCTGTAAGAATTTGTTGCAACCAAATTGAGCAAACTCATGCTGATGAAGACATTGAGATGAGGCTGAAAGTCAATAAGTGGGCCTTAAATTAAGATTATTTTGTGAGCCTACTACTAGCAAGAGTGAACTTAGCTCAACTATAAATGATTGATATCTAATATACAGGGTTTTTTGGCAGCTCTAGAAGGCTTTATGTCTCAGAGGGGATGCAAAGGATTATGTTTTGACACATATGAATACAGTACCATGTGTTTTTCTTGCTTTGCCCTTTTTGCCTTTTAATGTAATATAAATAATGTCTGGCTAAATCAATCCTTGATTGTATGAATGCATTCATTTAAATAATTTAGAAGGTATTGTCCACTATAGTTTAAGAGGACATGTCTGGTAGATGTTCTTGATTGCTTTTTTGAAAGTGCAAATACAGCACAAATAAAACCCAACCCTACAATCACTAATACTCTTCTCTTTGTTCAGCATGCAAGTATAGATGATGCACTCCAATGTTACAGAGTAAGTAAATAAAAACAGCTGCATTTCACCACTAGATGGTGATAGTTAGTAAGAAAATGATATGGGAGGTTGCATTCAGCTGGAAGTCTGAACAGCAGCTCTACTCGAACTTTTGGTAGCAATGGTGTTAAGACCACACTTCACTCTGTTCACACAGGAAATGCGTCTAAATTAGACTACAGGTTTCATTCCCCATGTTCTGTAGTAGAAGTAGTAACAGTGTGGCAGAGCAGCCCTGCATAGGTCTGTCACTCTGACAGTATGTGAACAAACTGGAATGGTAATCGGGCCAGGCTCAAGACAGCCCATTAAACTTTCAGTAGCACTTCTCTTTTACCAACTGTGACACAAACATGGACACAGTGAGGGCTGGAACAATACTGAATGGAGTCTGATGAGCCAGAGGAGGAAGGAGGGCTGATAAAGAAAGAATGAGGTGAAGATGGAGATAGAAAGACAACGAATGTTCCTTTATTGTCTATTGTCTATTATTTAGATGATGGGATAGTGTAACAACCCACTGACATGAGACAGTGTGCGTCTGTGTGTGTGTGTGTGTGTGTGTGTGTGTGTGTTTACATACGCAGGTCTGTCCTCCAGTATCAGTGCAGTGGTGGAGAGGGGCTCAAAGTCCAGGTTTTTCCTCACACTCTGCCTGGGAGATGATGGGTTGCCAGGTCCAGCTCTTCCACTCTTTGTTTCATATTCCTGATGAGGAAAAAAATGCACGGTTTAAAAACAGAAACTTAAATAAACAAGCAGTAGTTTTAATTACAGCAGTGGTACAGGGGAATCTTCAGAGGTCAGTTCATTTGGGCTAGATTTAGTTTCACATTGCTGCTGGCAATGAGGGGTTCATCACACACACAGACACAGACACAGACACACACACACACACACACACACTTTGAAAGAAAGAAAGAAAGAAAGAAAGAAAGAAAGAAAGAAAGAAAGAAAGAAGAATAGAGCAAGGAGAATTGGTAGATCTATTTTTCATGTCAAAGTACTGATAGCCAACAGGACAAGCATGTGGTTCCACAAGCAGGGAAGCTGCCACAATGGTCACAGCTGACCATAAAACTAACACTGTGGTCAGACAGATTGGTAGGAACTAGACGATCTAAGGCAACCATTGGAACCAAACATGCCATTCCAGCTTGTTGAATAGTCGGTTCAAAAGATGAGACTAAATAACCCTTTACTTTCCCAAGTGTACTCATGTATGATGATGTTAGTCTCCATAGTAGCCGTTGCATTGTAGTAACAGTGTAATGACACTTTGACCTCGCTGTATAAAATGACTGCTAGGATAATCACAGTGTCATGTAACTTTACAACCACAAACCAGAGACCTAGATCATTCAGATCTCCAAATGGGATTTGGGGTTTTTTTTGATGGTGTTCTTCAAAGTCTTGCTGTGTTAATGTGGTATTATGGAGGGATTTTTGACTGTTTTTAATTCTTGAGTGGTCAAAAATGATACACCAAATCTGTGTAACAAATGGTATCAACCAAAAAATTGCTGGGGGGAATGGCCATTGTGCACCTCCATCATAATGTTCCAAGCCTTTATACACTCAAGACTTTCACAATTTGAATAGGCACAGGTCAAAACACAATGTTTAAGACAGATTTATGACTAGAAAAGTTTGACAGTTGAGCTGAGCATGTCAAATTAATTATCAGGTTCCCAGCTGTCAGATGATGTATACCACTTTTATGTGGCTTATACTGTTGACCTGAAATCTACCCCTAAAGAGTGGAGGCATGGGGAAAATAAAGGAGATGAAGTAAGTAAAAAAAGGAGAAGGAAATGTTACATTTTTGATAAGGACCTATGAATGTACAAAAACTCCAACAGAAACTCAGAAAAACATTTTGACAACCTTGTTACAAGGCACTTTTGCCCCCTGAGAATTTGTCAGCTGGTGTCTAATGAGTGTGTGCGGTTTCTACTCAACCACTGGCAGTGTTTCTAGTCTATAGAAAGAGGAGACCATGTGACAGTCAGCCTGTAACAGCTAAAGCCACAGAGCAGTTTAACACAAGGCCAACTATCAGCTGACTTACAGTGTGTGTGTGTGTGTGTGTGTGTGTGTGTGTGTGTGTGTGTGTGTTAGGAACTGAGCTTAAATACAGGAGTTCGCATTAGGGATCTGATAGAGCAGTTCAAACACAGAGGGAGAAAATACAACATTGTCTAACTGCTTGATCAGAAAGCCTCTGTAAATAGGGCAAGTGCAATATGATCACACACATGCCCCACTGTGTGTCCAAAATGGCCTCCGGTGTGCGTTGAGCTGGTTAATAATGCAGGCCGAGGACTCAATCAGCTTAACACTGTGCTGCGCCCACATTCACATTGATCAGCACAGGTCACGATACAGGAATGTATATGTGTATATGTGTATATGTGTGTGTGTGTGTGTGTGTGTTGTTAGCTCGATGTAGCCCATGTTATTAATCTGTCTTTGTGCTGCTTTCTGCCTGGCTTTCATTGGTCCTGAGGGAGTAACAAGGGTAACTGAGTCACATTGAATTTTAGCTTGAGGAGGAAGGGCAGGGCATTACAGTACAAAAGGAGGAGGAAGGACATAAAAAGACATAAAAAGAACCATGAATTAATAATAATAGTCATAACTAATATTTATGAAGCACCTATCATAAAGTTAATCCTTTGAAAGATAAATAAAAGTGTCATAAAACAAAAAAAACAGCAGTAAAAGACTAACAGTAAACAGCCATGCTCGCAGCTCTGTGAGGCTGCAGCAATGCTTTGAGCTAAATGTCACTGCATGCTAACATGCTAATGTTTAGCAGGTAATGTTCATCATGATAAATATCTTATATTCAAGGAACAGTTTAACATATTGGGAAGTGTTCTCTCTTGCTGACATTTACATGAGAACATTGATACTCTCTTGTGTCTGTCCGTTAAACTATGAAGCAGGTAGATGTTAGCTTAACTCATAGGCTTAACTCAACATAAAGACAGGAAACAGGCTAACAATATTCTCCTCCAAATCTTTGCAAGAAAGCAAAATAGCTTATTTACTAAAATGTCTAACTTTTTTCTTTAATGTGTTAGCTTGAAAACATTAGCTAATTAGCAATAACAGCATATTTCCTAAAATGTCTGAACCATTTCTGTAACATGTAAGCTTGAAAACATTAGCTAACTAGCACTAAAGATTAGCTTTTTAGGCTGAAGAATAGCTCAGTGCTTCACAATTAGCAAATAAGTGAAAAGAGGGAGAGCTACAGTTAGAGAGCAGCTAGTTGCTTTGCTAAAAACTTGCCAAGTCATTCGTAATCTGCCCTGGTACAAATAAAGCATAGCTAAAATTGTCTAAAGAAGTGGTGTCTTCTAAGGACTACATTAGTCAATTAAATAATATGCAGTAGTGGATTAGGAGCCTACATTTGGCAGTGCTGTAAGTGACAGCTGGGAACAGAGAATTAAGATTTTAAGAGTGGCACAAGAACAGCAAACACAAAGTAGCAGCCACCAGGATTAACTTTTCTTATCTTGCAAAAACTTTTAAAGAGGGCAGAAAAAAGAAGGTGGTTATGTTTCAAGCTGGTTATCTGCATTTGGGGAAGTAAAATGAAAAAAAACAAAAAAAAAACAAGTGAGTAAAAGAGGTCAGAAGTGCAGCGTGATGATGGGAAAGCCTAAAACATCCCTTGAGACATGAAACATAAAGGGAGAGTGGTTAACACAGAAAAAGACAGAAATAAATGAGAGCAATGATGCAGGGAGAGAGGAGGATGAGTAAAGCTGGAAGTTAGTGTGCTAATGGAAAACGGTTCCTCCACAGCTGAAGAAAGGAGGTGATTCATGGGTAAGACTGCACTGAGAGGAGAGTGCTACACAGAGGGTGAGTCATCAGTCTCATGTGTGTGTACTTTACCCCTACTTTTCTCCTCTTTCACCATACATCATCACTTTCATCTTTCTTTATGTGTCTATCCTCCCCTCACTCCCCCTCTGCACTGTGTTGAGGATTATCACCAGGCTGCAAGTTTTGGTCCAAATCACTGTCATGCTGAGCAGAGGGGAGATTTCAGAGGCTAATACAAAGGGGAAAAAAAGAAAAAAAAAAGCTTTTTGCTGACAAGTAATTTCAATTAAACTAAAGCTGACCTTCCTCCAACACAAGCAAGCTGCTCTTATCGTTTCCTGACCCAAACCAATGTAAAATCCACTTAAAATAAAATGAAAAACCTCTTAGTTTCTTTCCTCTTTATTTCTACTGGTTACCATAGTTACTAAGGCAACAGAGATATGGGAATACATACACAAGGCAATTTATTTTGAGGTCAAGCTGAATATCTGTGCAGCTGCATATTGTTAATAATCCTGCTATCTAATCATTTAATCTAATATAATATTTGGGAAAGTACATTCAAGTATATAAAAATAACAGCTTCATTAAAAAGTGACATGTATGTACTGTTGCTTGGTTGATTAGAGACTGTGTTTGCCCGAGGGAACAGCTGCAGGTCGATAAAAAGGTTAACCAGAGTGTTGCGCCCTGGGAATGGATGGATGCTGCAGTGAGAGGATGAGGAGAAGAGGGGAGGAAGGCAAATCTGGCATCTGTTCAGGCAGCAATGCAGGTGCTACCATCAAGGTGAAAGGCAAGACGGGATGTGTGTGAAGCGGTGCTAAGAGGTGTGTCTGGAAGGGAAGAATGTGCCAATGTGATGGGAGATGGGTGAGAAAACAGTGAAGTGAGTAGAGGGAGCATTACTGGTATGTGAAGGGTGAGCAAAACAATAACAAAAGATCATGTTTCCACAGAACAATACTAAAGCAAAATCCAGTAAAGTACATTCCCCTGACACTCATCAATTAGTCCTATTAAACCAACACTTCATTTGGCAACAAACAGGCAGAACAAGACAGGAGGAAACAAATTACATGTTATCCATCACTTCCTCTTAGAACATGGTTAAATATTTGTCCTGTGCCAGAGACATATTTTAAAAAGGTGCTGACACTACTTTTAAAGTCTGTTTACAGGATGGTGAGCAGCACTTCACCAAAAAAACACAGCATGAGAGGCGTTTGCTCCTAGGGTGACTGCCACAATTATGCTGCCAAGGACTTTGAGTACCATTAAGTGCACCAAACGCCACTGACAAAAAAGACAATTTAACATTACAATGATTGGTGATAGATCCCTTGAAGAACTGGAAAAAGTCCACATTTATCGCTTTAACACTTTTAAAAAAATATATCATCCATGTTTCAACAACAACAAACAAGGCTCATTTTAAATTGTGTATTTTTATACAGGAGTTTGATGTGAGCGTTGTTAACTCAGAGGTGGCTCAGTTAGCATGTTTTTTGTACCAGAACTAACACCTTACAAAATAACGTTTACATTTTGTCTATATAACCTTTTCCCATTTAACGAAAGAAGCCACATTTTTCATGTTAATTGAAGTAGCTGTATGAGACCTTTAAGTCATATCTGATCAAACAAGACATGACATTTGCTGACAGTTTTCACACAGTTTTTGCTACTCGATGCTCCAAACTATTTCTGTGATTATCAATAAAGCACTGACATTCAACACACAACCCGATCCATGTATCTAACCTGTGTTCAGATCTCATATCAAAAGTTATAATGCGTACATTCCTGTAAAACTACTCTACGCTACATACAGATAATGAAGCTGTGCAACTGAAATCTCAGGACTCAATGTATCCCTGTGGCAGACTTCCTGGCTCCTCAGATGCTGAATAGCTTTTTCCTGAATGGCTGTCTGGCAACACAGAGCAGAGAATCTGGTTATCTAGCAGTAGAAACAAAAAACACTTATGTTACATATTTCTCTGAGATTCCACAGTGGTAAGAAACCCCTCTAGTCTTACATCTATTTTGAAACTGTATTATTTGTGTTTGAGGTTGTAGCTTTTTTCATTGCTAGAATAGCAACTGTATCCCATGATAACCTGCTGCCAGGGCAACCTGCTTTGTCACGCTTGCTTTCAGTAAAGTTCTCCAGTTTCCTGGTAGTGATGTAAGAGCTCTATGGGAGGCTGGCTGCACTGGCTGGTTGAATGGCTGTCATGCTGGCTGGCTAATAGCCTCTATGGTTTTTAAACTACACATACCAGGAAGTAGCACTCTGAAGATGACACCAAGTTGTTTTCTGGTTCCGATTTAAACCTTTGGCACAATCACCCCAAGTGGTCCGACAAAGTTTCACACACTCATACTAAAGTACTTATGACTGTAGATAGACACAACTAGAGATCCAAGCAAAGTGTGCTTGGACACATCTTTCTTGATTGTTGGCAAAACGGTCTTGGCTCATCGCCCTTGTCTTATATTGTCATAAAAACACTGCTGGGTTTCTCAATAATGTAAGCTGAGAGATGAAAGGCCACAGCAGGATGCTTAGCCTCATTTCACTGCATGCCAACCTGCTCTACTCACAGCTTTTCACTGGAAACTGCTTGAGGCGGAGTATTTCCCAAAGCTCCGACAAAACACAAAGTGAATGAGTGAATGAGCTTGTGTGTGTGTGTGTGTTTGTTTGTTTGGCAGCTATTGCAAGACTCAAACTCAAATTCCTGCAATATCTAACGTCTGTATCATTAAACTTTTGGAAGAGTTAGGCGATGCTTTTTTGTATAGGCGATGCTTTTTTGTATGGTTATTACAAGGACAAGAGGTCAAAATAGTTCACTTTAAAGGGGAATTCCAACAATTTTACACGTGAAAATGGTCTCCTGTGACTGAAGGAGATTTGTCAAGTCTGAGAAAGGAACTCTGATGATGCTGTAGTGATCATCACAGTTTGCTCAGCTCGGGTGTACGAAAAAAGGTGCAGAATTTGAAAGATGCGGAAAGATGCTAATAGGTTGCATTACGGGTGATGTAGGATTCAGTGATTAGAAGTGAGGATATATGGGCCTAATGCATCACTGAGACTCTTGCCCCTCAACTGTATAGAAGTCCAATACTAAATCATTGGAGTGTCCCTCAGAGCATTCATTGATATGCCTCTGACATCTTAATGACAAGAAAGCAGCTTCTTCCTGTTTTGTGGGGCAAACTTCCTCAATATGACATGAAACATGGCATATGCACACTGACTTACTAGTCCATTACAGTACTCCGATACCTAAACATCCTTGCATGTGACTAAAGTGAAACCTAAATATTTTTGGTCTGCAGCATACATGTAGTATCTACTTTAAATGACACATCCCATGTTCCCCTTTGACAAAACTAAATGTGAAGCTTGCTCTCTATATGGATCAATTACATTTATTGTATCCATGTGGTTTAGACAAATTTAAAAAGCGGTTAAAATTTGAAAATAAACATATGAATAACTTGCACATATTCTTTTTTTGTGGATCCACCATACATTTTCTGCATTAATCCATTTTGAGAGAATATATTAGAGGATTAAGGCAAAAATGTGTAAGTGTTGTAATCATAAAAACTTTGTACCAAATAATTCAACTTTTCTAGTTAAAGTGTGGAACAATCAAGTATAATGGACCCTTAATCTTGCATGCTTCACACATCTTTTAAGAAATAATTCTCTTTAATCAACCAAATCAATTTAATGGAGGCCAAATACTTTAATCTTATCTGGCTCTTCATAGTAACTGCTTATTTAGCCTTTTTATCAGTTTATTCAGTGCACCTACTGTAACATCTGATACAATCCTGCTATGGCAATAATTATTAATGAAATCATTTGAATGAATTTCTGATAATGATAATCATTTGCATATAGTGGCACCCAGCAGCTGACACACTTAACAGTTGGATTGCAGTTACCACAGGGGAGCTGAGGAGTAGCACGCTTCTGCTAGTGAGGCTGAAATAAAACTGCAGCTTTGTTCATTGAACAAGGAAAACAAACAATATCCAACGCTGTGATACAATCCAATCAGTGTGTTAATCAATTAAGTGGGTTTTAGTGAAAAACTCAAACAGAATTCGACTGATTCGGCTGTCAAATGAGATCTGTGTCTCTTTAATTGCATCAGTGATAGCAGCAGGAGGAAATCCCTTCACACACTTAAAAAAAAGAAGCAAAAATAGAGAAGAAACGGTGCTGTGACACTGCTACACGTGCTTTTGTTCGACTAAGTTGAAGGCTATGTAGGTCAAGTGACATGCAATGAAGATGGATTCCCTCTTGAGTGGATATTAGTCCATCAACACATCCAGAAAACCCCTTGCTTTTGATCTTTCTAGAAACATCTTGACAACCATCACCCCCACTCCCCTCTACAAAGCACAATCCTATAGCTGAAAGAGGCTATTATTTGAAATGGGAGACATCCTCTTTCCTCTGCTGCCTCTCTTTCACGCTCCAATGCCCTCCGATTGTGCCCAGACGAGGACAGAGACAGTGGGTCACACCGAGCTCGCCCACTCGTCCTCGTGTCCATGCTGCGAATGCTCACTCACCATGAACGCTGCAGTTCCGTACAGACGGCCAGTCCTCCGGTGGGGGGGTTTTTCGTTTCCAAAACCCTAGCCGAGCGTCATTGCTGCTCCCGAGGGCTCACTCCTGGCAACAGGACACCCAGGAGCGAGAGGAGGAGGAGGTGAAAAAGGAGAGCAGAGGGACAGTCAAGCTGCCGACAGAGGGACACACCCCGCATTTGAAAAGATGCAGCAGCATGATACCCCTCGATTTGCCTCCCTCTCCCCCTTTCTCTCTCTCTCTCTCTCTCTCTCTCTCTCTCTCTCTCTCTCTCTCTGTGACGCTACTCTGAGCTGCTCTGCATCAGGTCTATCACTGCTGCTGCTGCTGCGTGTGTGTGTGTCAGCAAATCAGCACTGCCGTGTGTTATTAGTCACCATCGATGCACTGAAAGCAGCTCTGCGCTCTGCTGTGCCTTGGCAGCCTCTCTAATCAACCTCAGAGCAATGGATCAGGTTTCAGACACTCTGCCTTCTGCTTTCTTAATCCGGTTTGGGCTGAACGTCAACAAGCTGCTGCAGATAATGCACCGACACAAGTTCTACATCTCTCACTGCTTCTTCTTTTTGAATGATTTTTCACTCTGCATACAGTAGATGCAGTGGCCTATCAGATCACTGCTTTCTTGGCATGTATTCTGAGATGTACAAAAATAATAATTATGTATAAAGAAATAAAGCTTTTATCCATATTGCACACTCCCGACTGGTAATGTTGTCAACCAGCAGCTTGAAAATGTGAAGTAAAAGTTTTGTGGTGAGTGAAGTTTCTACAGCATCACATTAGAAAGTGAAACCAAAGAGGACTGCATGGTTTCAATATGCTTCACTCTCTTCTATTCCATGTTGATGTAGTACAGTAGGAGCTTTAGTGTGCCTGATAGTGATATGCTGCTCATATAGCACTTTATATGCATATACAAACATATAAAACCCAAGTAAATTAGTGTAGAAAGATAAAGGCAAGGAAAAGACTTCTATATAAAAAAGGGGCTTGAATAGGATATCTCAGCACTATTAGCTGTTCTTTTTCCTTTTTTCCATCTATCTGTATATGGCTATAACTGAAGAAGAAAACCACCTTTGATATGATGGAGAATAGGACGACATTCACTTGATTTATAGCATAGGTGATCCATAGAGCCCCGGTGGATCTTTTGTGTCCCATGATTGTTTAAATTCTATTTTCAGACACTTTTATCACCCTTGACCAGAACTTTTTAAGAAGGAATAGCATATTGGCAATCTGAAGCTGAAGATGAACCATTTGTATTTTCTCTCAAAAAACCCTTTCAAAGTTTAAAGGGGCTTTAAATGACTTTTCATTCAAATTAAAACTCCTGCTGGGAATATTGTCCCCCCCCCGTCCTCAGACGTGTCTGGGCTGCTGTACAATGTGATTTAGAGGCTCAGCAGGTTACAGAACAATTACTGTCTTCAGCAGCCAGCAATTCACTGTGACCACACATTGTACTGAGGCCTCCAGATGTATTGAAGTACCGAGTCCCCAGACTCACAGTGAGAAAGCGGTGTAAATTGAAATATAAAGCTTGATTCACATTGTTGCTCTCAGAGGGAAAAAGCAGCAGGTGGAAATAGCACACAGTGTGCCGCATAGCAGCTGAACAATAACCTAGGCAAATAAAGCATTCCACACACACACACACACACACACACACACTTTACTGACCCCGCCTTTGACTAGCAGCGTCAGTAGCAAGACAAAAGCTTGAAAGCCTAGCCTTGTTAACCGATTCCTCAGGTGCAGTATAAGATTACAACCACAGATGAGATTGACTTGAGATATTACGCACATACGGATGTGTACATGACTGTTTTTGTGCACATGCTATTGGGCAAGAGACAGCTTTTCAATTCTGGTGGTTTACATTTCTAGCCAAAAACAACAAGAAGTTAATATTAGCCAGTGTATGACAACACATGTTAAAAGGCTGATACGTAAGCTGAAGGAACTGCACATTAACACCCCTTTCAAGCAGGCTTCAAAGCACAAAGTGCACAGGAGAGGGGGCTATTCACTGGTGTCAGACATGGTTAAATGTTAACTCAATAACAGGCTAGTGCAGGTTCTAATTACATGTTGCCATCCTCCTCTGTGATTTATTACACCAGTAGAGAGTCGTCGTGCTCTTTAACTGAGCCTGAGACACACCTCGCTGTCTGCCTTCTGAATGACAGCAGGAAGCTACAACAGTGTTCAGTCACCAGCTGGCTGTCTAAGGGCTTTAAGAGAGTTTTATATTTAGACTTTCAACTTGACACAAACACTGCATATTACTGTCAATTCCACACTTTAAAAACAAGGCACGAGTAGTTTGTAACACATTTTAGCTAGTTGTTGTGTCCAATAACACATCTGTCTTCCTTATAGGATAAGTGTTTAAACTAATACTTTCCTGTGCTAACCTCTGTAGTAACATATGAAATGTTGACTCTTTAATTTTAATTTGCATTATTCCATAAATGAGGAAACTACTTTGAAATTGCAGCTAGTAGAATTAGCCACTAGAGTAGAAAGCTATTCTTCATTGATAGTTATTAAATTGCAACACAGGTTTGTTGAAAGTAGCAAGCTAGAACTACAAGCTACTCAGAAACTACTGTTCAGTAATAAAATAGACAAATTGTAAAAAAAAAAAAAAAAAAAAAAAAAAAAACCAAAAAACTGCTACGTTGCTACTTTGTGGAAACATGACTAGAAAGTTACAGCCATGCTAGCAGCTGGCTATATGTTAGCACGCTAATGCCAGCATACTAACATGTTTTAGCAGATGTAAACATCTTAGTTTTCTATTTTTCTATAAGTCACTACTCTATTTAATACATTGTTTGTGTTCTGTTGTTTTTAAGCTATTTTTACTATATACAATTTTTATTCTTATATAACATTTATGTTTTTCTTTCCCTTTCTTGTTCTTGCTGTTCTTTTTTAACATTGCTCTATGATGTGAAGAACTTGGTGAGTATAATTTCTTTTGTCATAAAGCTGCATTTATGAAAGATGCTATGCAAATAAAGTTGTTATTGTTATTATTATTATTATTATTATTATTATTATTATTATTATTATAGTAGTAGTAGTAGTAGTAGTAGTAGTAGTAGTAGTAGTAGTAGTAGTAGTAGTAGTAGTAGTTTTGCTAATCTACACTCACACAAAGTTAATTTGAGGCTGATGGCAATGTCATCATTAGTTAAAAGATATTTGGTCATAAACCTCAAATCTTTCAAAATAGCTTGTTGCCATGCCAACACAAAGAACCGTAGTTCTAAACTATTCACATCATGGACAACTTTGACTTGCCAAAGCGCAGGTGTAAATAATAACATTAACGAAGGCTTCATTCCAGTAATTAAGCCAGTAAGTCATGCCAGTGAGTGAGTACACACAATAACAGAGTCCTGGAACTGGCTCACCTAAGGTGAATTCAGCCTTAATTAATGTCATTAATTCCAGCTGTGGTTTTCCTGCTTCAGCATTGCTATTACCAACATGCTTTCAATCTGCATTAAATCATTCAGCATGTCAAATAAATCCAAGTGAACACCAGTCTGACTCACCTAATTACATTACACATTTAATAGAAGGTAAACTATCCAGCTGTCAAAAACCCCAGTGTGTTTTTATAACACAGTGGGTGATAGTCCTTTGAGTAAATACATGTTAACAAACTCAAGAAAACATAACTCTGTATACACTCCCTGTGTATGAACGGTTCAGGTCAAACATTTGCTAGGTCAACCTGAGCGCTCCCCTTCCCTTTAAGTTTCTGTGAACTGTTTGTTTTTCTGTACGTGGCTTTGGCTAAAAATAACTATAGAGCCTAAATGTCACTGATGGGGAGTGTAGTTGAGGCCATTGTGCTCACAGTATTCAACAATACTCTGAACATACTACGCTCACTTACACTATGATCTTGATATTTTAGATCTCTTTTAAAGTTTCTTTCCACAGAATTGTTAAATAACACAACAACTAATGGATGACACTCTTGTTATCTGTCCTGAGTAGGAGTCATAATGTTGCTATGCTTATATGTCTTTATTGTCCCATGCTACAGTAATAAAGTCTGTCAATAGGCGTTACTGCTTCAAAAGCTGGCTGCACCTCTATTTGACCTTTGAGCAGCTGTTCTGCTGCACAATCTCAATGGAGTTTTAAACCAATGTTAAAAAAGTCTGCTAGACTTTAAGAAAACAACTTAAATAATATAATATTCATATGGTATATTCAATATCTAAGGTTCCAGAGACTTCAATTTAGCACTTCAGATATTCAGTCTGATACTATCACACTGTACTGACATGAATACCAATACCAATCACAAGCCTGTTTTAAAGACTAATGACAGTGGTAGAATTCTAAAACTGTGGTTCAACAGGCTCAATGTTTGTTCAGCTCACTTAATATCCATTTAAGTTGCCTGCAGTAACTAAGCCTGTATTACAGAGCCAATGCTGCTGCTTATGATGCTGTTTCTGAACATGGTGCAGATGTTCGTCGAGCAGCTGTACACTTCATCCGACCCCAGTGCAGCAACAGAAGTTATTGAAATGTGACTGAGTAGAATGTAAAAGTACATTCAAGTTCTCTCTTCTGTTGAAATAAAAAAGCTCTTTGATACACGGTTAGGGAGGATCAGATGTTTAGAGGAGATGAACTTCTCTGTTGTATCAAAGTCGGGAAGGCCGAGTCCTCTGTGGGAGGCTCGAACATTGTACACAGAAAACCAAACATATGAACTGTGAGGTAAACAAAGCTATTGTGTAAGACATAAACGCTGTTGAGTGAAACCGCAAATGAGATATAGTGTGCTGGAGTGACTGAAAAACAGCGCTGTGTGTGTCTATTTACAGGAATAACACATTTTAAAATCATCCTACTCCTTCTTCAGCCAAAGTTTGAAGGACTAACTCCTCCTGCTGCGTCTTTGTGAGCTGAAAATGAGCATGGAACGGAAATGTCTCAGCTGTTTGAGAGGGATGTTATCAGCAAACATCAACACTCTGTCAGACTCAAGAGAGACGAAATGGCAGCTCAGTCTGATCCCTGTGCTGTGTGTGTGTGTGTGTGTGTGTGTGTGTGTGTGTGTGTGTGTGTGTGTGTGTGTGTGTGTGTGTGTGTGTGTGTGTGTGTGTGTGTGTGTGTGTGTGTGTGTGTGAGCCTGTGATTCGATTCTTAAAAAAAAAAAAAAAAAAAAAAAAAAAAATCAAGATTCTACCTTTTGTATTTTCTTAGGGTCCCTGATGGGGCCCTCACGCAGTGGGACTTTGCCAAACAGCTTCCAGCCTGGATCCCTCTGCTCTGCTCCTCTGCTCTGACCGTCTTTCACCTTCCTGGCAAACAGGCTCCTGAGACATAGAGAGGGTGGGTGGATTAGGCTGGAGGAAATAAATAGACACTTGTAGCAGAGCAAGTGGAACACAAGCTGTGATTGCTATCTTCATTTGGTCATTGCTGGGGCCCTAAGAGCTCTGTAAGTATGTGTTTATGTGTGTATGTGTGTGTATGTGTGTGTGTGTGTGCTCTCTATACTAGTGGACTGAGATAAGCTCACAAAAGGAATCTGTGGATTTAAGAACAAGGCTGTACAGGCCACCCAGAGAGCACTTTAACAACCTGACCACCTGTGAACTAGCAGGTAGGAGGCGTAAAGCTAGAAACACATCCCACTGAACACCAGACACTAGTATACTACACGCAGACATAACCCAGAAGACAAATGAAGATGTTTAAAAAGCATCTGTGCTGCTTTCATTGTGTATTTCCACTTCAGATTAATGAAATAGAGAGCAATGTGCATGCTTAGCCTCCATTTGCCTGCTATTTAAATACCAGATGCACAGCTGCTGAAAGGCCTTCCTCTTTTAAGCCAGCTATTCCTTTCATTTATCAATCAGTGCGGTGGCGTCTCAGAGCTGTTAATGGGGGCTTTAATTAAAAACCTGAAAAGAGGCTTTCTGAATACACTAGCCACATAAAAAAGGCCGGGCATGGTGATACAATATCAAAGAGTCTACACCCTGCTGTTTGACTAGAGGCTGCATGATCTAATGATTTTAATACATCAATGTGACGCCTCGTGAACGGTGTGGTCGCTCTGCTGCACAGCCTGACCTGATGCCTCTGGGTTTGCCTTCAGAGCGGTGATGACAGGAAACATGCTGTCAAACAGTGAGCGGCTGCAGGCTTCGGTCGCAGAGAGCCAACGCTGTCTGCTCGTCAAGACAACCGACGGCTCGTGAAAATCTCATTTGGCACGCTCCATCCATCGGTTATCAGTAATGACGACCGTTACGATGGCTGTGTTTTCTGGTCGGAGCTTCATAATGCAGCCAACCAATCAGAACTTATTGCTTGTTATAGAACTATCTGCATCAATCAGGAGGCTGTGAGAGCACGTTTTGGCGAATAGACCAAATAGGAGGTTACTTGATTTCCCCCGAGCCCAGAAAAACTGTGGTGATATATATACACACACAACCACAACAAAAGACAATGTAGAAATGACTGCGATCACTTTGTTTTTTGCTTCTTTTTTTTTGTAGTGCAATCAGAGATACAGACAGGAAGGAAGCTAGAATAGAGAGGGCTGGGGCAGGATCTAAAGCAAAGTTAAAGGTTGATATTTAACTGTGTAGTTGTGGTTAAATGGTATGTTAACCACTCAGCCACCAAGACACCCTGTAATCTACTTACAGTCACACTTTCAACTGTTATAATCAATCAACAGGCATGTGGAGGAGGATGCTTTCTCAGCTTCTAGAATGAACAGTGCAACAGTAACAATGACTCTTATCTGCACAGACCTTCCACTAACCCTTATATCCGATGTCATGTTCTTATTTGTGCAATCGAAATATACATGAATCCAGAGTATTTGAATGATTTAAATGAGCAACACTGCCTCTAACATGCTTCCCCTTGTACTGTATGTTGCCTGTGTTGCATGAATGCCAGTTGATTAACATTGCAAATCAGCAGCAGATCCTGTTTCCATTATGCTTACAGTGGAGTTTCACTTATATTAAAAGAGGCACACCTTTGTTGTTAAAAGCAGATGGTCAATAACACTCAATAACACTCAATATTAAGAGAGCACTGGCTTAGAAACAGCGCCAACTCACAACCATTATAGGTATCTAGCTTGCCTAAAAGAGGTGTTGCTACATGCATCTATAACAGCCAAACACATGTGTTACAGCATGTATAGCGAGTGGATTTCATAAACTCCTCATTATCAGGAGTATATCATAGACTGAGGTATTGACCAACACCTGCTGATTAAGTAATAGCCGACAAAACAACGAAAGCTTAAGTCCTTTACGGTGACTGGTCAAAGTTGAACATCCTGGGCAACATGCTGCCGTGATGACAAACCACAGATAAAGATTAACCACATTTCATTATTTCACACTTTTTAACAGTTCAGGTAGTTTCAGCCTGAAAATGTAATGAGAATCTGGTGTTTTCTGTCTATTTCTCAATTGTTTTTATGAGTAATTAGAGATAAATTAACTTAAGCTGGACTCAATCTATTGGAAGCTTTACTGGATTTCATTAAAAGGCATGTCTACAGTCCACACCTGCTTGACATAATTAACTTCACCCTGGTTAACATCTCACTCCTGTTCTTCTATTAAAAGAAACGCGTCTTGTGTTATTTCTGCATATTTTCCACACTGCATACTGAAACTGTAGATATACACGACGATAACACAAGAGCTGGAAGTTATTTCCTCATTCTGAGGATCACTCAAGTGTTTACTGAAGATGTTGAATGACGTTAAACACCAGCACGTTTTGAGTTGTAATCTCACAGGCTGTGAGCGCACGTTCAACACAGCGCAGTGACATTTGAGCTTATCTAACACTTTTGTAACACGTTTTCTTGACATGAGGTGTCAGATACTTGTAGAGCAACATAGTATCTACACAGTATATGCTGTGATAAAAACAGCCTGTTCACACGTGCCTTTAAAATGCCTCTTAGGTAACAAGAGGGCAACTCTAAGTGCAGGTGTGAACGAACCCAAGATGCAACGAAATCTGATCTTCAGGCCATATTCTGAGGTGTTCTGGACCACATACAGCCACCTTCTTGAGGCAGTGTGTCCATGAATGTGTCCTGGACCACAATGAAAGAACGCCCACTCTGTACGTCATTAAGATCTGTAGTTGTATGGTTTGATTAGGTCATTAGATGGGTTGGGTTATTCCATTTTCCATATACACAAGTATGTTTATTGACTCTGATTCCTTGTTCCGTTTCATTTACTTTAAAATTAAACATGACAATAAACGTTTTCTTTGTTGTTATTTGATAAGCGCTAATAAATAAAACTATCTGTATTGGTGCGAGTAAAAACTGACTAGTGATATGAATCTCATTTACATGTACATTTCATTTGAGCTCAGTGTAAGAGTCTGTTCCGCGCTGCAAACAGGAAATGAAAAAACATGTTTATTTGCATGTAGAGCAGTGTATAGTGAGATCCAATCACAAGTTGTCACTCCAGACGTGTGTGGAGACGCATTCTAATGCCAGGTGTGAACTCATGTATTTAGAGTGTGTGTGTGGGGGGGCGATAATGATGACTGAAGGAGAAATTTATGAATACAAATGAATGGACAAAGCAAACTCACCTTACTATATTTTTTGTACATAATGTTACTATTATTTTACTATATTTGTACATGATGTATTTTTTATGTGTTTTTGTACTGACTTATAATTGTTCTTTATTGATGCTCTTCTACTTTTACTATCCACTTTGCTGCTGCAATCATGTAATTTCCCCCACTGTGGGACTAATAAAAGAATATCTTATCTGAATGTGACCTGAAGTTTCATACTCAGGTCACAAGATGACAACAGAGCAGACCTCACCTGCTGATGAAGACGTGGGAGATGTGGTTGAAAGCTTCGTGTGGACCTTGAGTTTATAGAATTCTGTTTTCTAAAAAAGGTCAAGAATGAACTTTCAAGCACAACCTGCAAATTATTCATGAAGGCTATGATACAAAATGTACAAATGTAGTCAGAGATGGATTTGTGTCTGATTTCTATTTTTTTTTAACTTGCATCATACCAAAAATATCAGTGAAGTAGAGCTGAGCTGAGCAGAGATGGAAAAGATAAAGAGTAACCAGCGTTAAAACTGTGAGGGAATGATGAACTTGAGTAACCTTCTGAGCCACCATAAAACAATACAGCACAGAGTAAAGTGCAGAGGCCTGACTTTATCTCTCAAATCGCTTCAGACATCAGATTCTGTAATGTACAGTTCAACGGGACATAATGCCTTCAAGCTTTCCTGTACACCACCAAACAAATGCCCGCAAAGTAGGAACTGGATTTGCATTCAGCCCGGGCCAAAATGTGCCTCAATGTGACAGCTGAATGGCAGCGGCTATGGTAGACTGCTCAAGTGGAACAGCTACAGAGTCCAGCAGGAGCGGCGGTGGGCTGGGTTTTGTTTGTGTTGAAGTGGAGGCTTAGGCGCTGCACTGCTTTGTGCCATTAAGTCTCGTAAAGAGTTTAAATTTTAAAAGGATTTCACAACGCTTGTGGTTTGGGTCTTGATGTGTGCAAATAAGGCGATAAGGTGTTCATACGCTTAAACTAACAGTGAAGAAACCTGGCGCGGAAATACCAAACAAGCTCGTACAAGAAGAGAGAGCAGAGTACATTGAGTCTTCTCCCATCATAAAGGCATCGGTTTGCTGCTTCAGGCGCTCTTTTACAGCAGTCTAAATCCTGTGTGTGTGTGTGTATGTGTGTGTATGTGTGTGTTGAGTCCAGCAGTGAATGGGCTGCAGGGGCACAAAGGCCACATTATTCAACAGCTGATCGAAGCTCTGTTGCTTACAAAACATAGAAAAAAATGCAGAGAAATGAACAGCTCTAGACCAAAAAAAAAAAAAAAAGTGTCATCTGCTCATTTGTGTTATCCTACCTGTCAATGTACAGGAGAGACGGGGTTGCCATTCTGCTCTGTCACCACAAAAACACCTGAATCAAAGTCCTCCACACAAACCACAGAGAAGCAGCTGGAGGTTGAAGCTTTCAGAGAAGTTTAAAAAAAGAAAAGAAAAGAAAGGAGAGCAACAAACTCCAAGTGAAGTCAAAGCTCTCCTTTAGTTGATATCCAGACTTGTGGATCCCATAGTTATGAGTTAACAGAGAGTTCCCTACACACACAGCTACTAAGTTGAGGCAGAGTGAGATTGTGAAGGAACGGGCTTGCTCCTCAACGCACCCGCCTCCTCGCTGAGAGGGTTGACTTCACGAATGGGAGGGGAGGGCTGAGTGTGAGGAGCCTGTCAGGAGTCTGAAGGGTAAAGAGGGAATGACAAACTTCTCCATGTGAAGGAGAGAGAGAGAGGTGGATAGAAAGGGAGGGGGGGGGGTGGATCTCAAATCAAAGTTTCTTAAAAGAGTCTGACAATCAAGGACAGCAGAACTTATTCATTTCGTAACTGAAGTTTAGGGTGAAGAATTCTGAAGCAAATCAATCATGACAGAAGGAATGCATCACTGTCATTATACATCACATGACCTCACCACTGAGTGACCAAACTGTGACCACTGACACATTTACACCCACTGCAATAACACTCAACTGACTTTGTACTTTTATTTAACTCCATTTCTATCATTGACAGTATTAACAGACTAATGTTATTTTAATTGCAGCGGAGACAATAAGTCAATTCATAAATAGATTGGCAACTATTTTGATCAATTAATCAATGATTGAACTGAATGCAGTGATTGCAGCTCTAACTTTTCATCACTTGAATACAGGGGGATAATAATATATAAGTGGATCAAATATTATCCTCTAATAAATGAGAGGATGTAAATATTGTTATTATTAGCATTATATATTTAGGAGAAGATATATCTATTGTATGATTAGTAGTTAGATGGAAAGTAAAAGAGGAGAATGTAAAGGGATGGGTGTGTGTGTGTGTGTGTGTGTGTGTGTGTGTGTGTGTGTGTGTGTGTGTGTGTGTGTGTGTGTGTGTGTGTGTGTGTGTGTGTACATCACTTGTATTGACGATGTAAAATAAACTTGTCAATCTAAAATGTTTGCTTTTATCACCACATTTCTGCTCTTACAGCATTCATTTTATAATATATTATCTTATCAGTTTTGGCAAAGTTTCTGTTACCGGTCATTATAACTATAAATACTGATCATGAGTGAGGATTTCAAACAGTTAAGGCATCATTCCACTCTTTAACTGTAAGGTTTAAAACACTTTGTTGGGCTTTAAACCTTGAAAGAGAACCTTGAACCTACCACACACACACACACACACACACACACACACACGGACGTCATAAAACACACAGCAGGTGTCAGGTTACAGGTGACAGCTGAGAGAGGAAGGAATGACGAAAAGAAGAAAAAAAACAAAAAGGCTAGGCGCTTTAAAATCTGCTTCCCTGTCTGTTCAAAGACGACAACAAAAAGAGGAATGTGGTAGAGCAGTGAGAGAAAATTAAAGCTTAATTATTTTTTAAAATGCCTATAGTGACTTGAGCCTGGAGCCTGGAGTGTCAAACTTCAAGGAACTTTAGACTGACTTCACTGAATTTGCTTTCAAGTCTAGTAAAAACTCATTTATCATCATCATCAGCTCTCATCAACTCATGCAGAGCAAACAACACAACTCCTGTATGGCAATGAATACTCAAACTGGAAACTACCAATAATAAATAGACATGCTGGCATTATTTGATCAAAATCAACTTGTCGACTTTTGACCTAGTCATCTACTACTCAGAAACTGACTGAAGTTTTGTGTTCTTTGGAAAATGTTCAATGCAGCTTTGTTTCTATTTTTTTCATGTCTGCCACGCCTCATTTATCTTGACAATTACTTTTTTTTTTTTTTAAGTTTCCTCAAAACAAAAGAGGTTGTGTAAGAGACACCCAAGGGCGAAACAAGGGCTTCCTTATATATCCTCCACTTCACCACGAGTTGATTAAAAAATGTAATTACAGGCATGATATAAAAAATACATTAAAGAAACTAGAGCGGTGATGATTAATCAATGATAGTCCACTGACACAAAATTAATCTGCAACTGAAAATGCTGACATTTTCAGGTTTTAGCTTCTTAAATGTGAATATTGTCTGGTTTCTTTAGTGGAACTGTGTATGTTTGGAGTGTGAGCTGTTGGTTAGAACAAAACAAGACATTTTAGGTTGAATCTCAAGGTTTGGGAAACAGTGATTGACCATTTTCATCATTGTCAGCCATTTGAATTGATTTGTTGCAGCGAAGAAACCTCAGAGACTAGTGTCACCTCACAAGAGTATCTAAGAATGGATTTATTTACAGGCCTAGTTAAAAAGAACAAATTAAATAGAAAAAAAGAGAGATTAATTAATTTAAGAAGTGTACTTCTGAAATGTAGAATACTGTTTCCTCGAGCTTCTCTGTCTGTAACATACACACACCTATTTTAAGGGAAGGAACACTCCACCCTCAGTCTTACACATATTGGGAAACATTAAGAAATAACACATTGCTGCATCCTCATTACAGAAAGAGGAGCAGCAACTATGTGGTCACCCAGACTAATGCGGTCTGCTTCTAGGCCATTAAGTAAAGGTGACTAAGGTGGTGATGGTGGAATGTGGGGTACTGGATCATGATGGGTAACCTCTAATGTGTAAAGGCTACACAGTTCTTCTTTGAGGGCATAAATCACTTTGAATTTATCAACCAGATCTAATCAAGTGCGCTTGTGCTTTGGTCTAGTAGTCATTCATCTTCAGATGTTTACTGATGTGATAGCTCAGCAACAATAATGTAACCGTTTACTTATGTAATGAGTCAAGTTAAGCAGAGCAGATGGTCACGTTCTGGTTGAGGTGCATTACATTGGCGCCGAGCGAGGGAGTTAGGAGGGACGTCTTGGCTAAGTCAGGTTTGTAAAGCCACCTTGAGCAATGCCGCTTCTGTAAGACTGTGATAGGCTCTTCAGCAGAATCACTTATGTTACAGAATCTATTTTTTAAAAAGTGTCATAAGGAAGGTAACTGCTGAGATTTTTGTACTGTTAAAGGAAGGTGAAGATAGACAAAAAAGAGATACTTCAGCATGAAAAGGTGAAAATTTGACCTGTAGATGGCGCCACATGAAAAGTTAGGGGGTCACCAAAGTCATTAGGGTTCTTCCTCTTGGAATTATGAATGTTTGTTAAAAATTTCATGCCGACACATGAAGACGTTGTTGAGATATTTCAGTCTGGATCAAAACTGTCAGACTGAACAAACGAACTTGTCATACCACTTTTAATTACAATTACTAAGATGATTTGTTTTCAAGTTAGAAGCTTCAACAACCCTTGTAAAACACACCTTCTCATCTGAAGAGCATTCAGGTTGATCCACTCTGACAGTTAGTCTACTCCATACTGCAGCTGAACTTACCTGTTGAACAAGCTGGCCAGAGGTCCTAGTTTCTTTTGCCTGCCGTCTTCTCCCTGCTGCATGCCACCTGACCCCGGATGCAGGTGTGCAGGACTCCAGAAGTCTCTGGGGTTTCCAGGTGACGACGACGACAGCGTGACGTCCGAGAAGTGAGCGGTGCCGCTGTTGTCCGTCTCCAGGGTTACGATGGCGCTCGAATCGGATGTGACGGTGAAATCTAAAATGTCTTCATTGGACACCGATAGCTCGGTGCTCATGCTGGACACGCTGCACACCGAGATGTCGTCGCTGCGGTTCAGAGCTCCGCCCCCGCCGCCCGTGCCCATAGTGGAGGATAATCTGAGGGCGGGGCTGAAGAGGCGGATGGAGTCGTAGCCACTGCGGGGGAAGGTGGAGGACTTGCGGATGGCGTTGGTGTCAGAGGGGTCGTCATCCAAAGCTAATGTGGCCGGAGAGTCGTGACTAGAGGCCAGGATGAGGCCTGCGTCTCCTGGGCGTTGGTGGCCGTGGAGGATGGGCTCTGGAGGGTTGATCTCCAGGGTTGGGATACCTGAGTCCTGGGAAGTCAAGCTGTGGCTGTCCTGGTCCAGGTCCGTGTACAGTTTCTCGGGGCTGTTGTAGTAGATGGGGGTGGACGAGCAGGATGGCTTGTAAGTGGGCAGGATGGGTTCATGGCAGCGGTGGTTGGTGTGATCGTGGAGGTCGGAGGCAGACGGGTCTTTCGCTGCAGAGCCATTCTCCACTATGGCTCCTCCAGACACACCTGGGAACAATATAAGACTCATTTACAACTGTTTTTTATTAAAGGACATTTAACTAATAACAAAAAGTAGAAAAAGAGGAAGTTCCATGATTATGGAATCATCCTGGTTAATAAATGAACATGTTTTGTGTAATCTGTTCAATGGGTGAGCTATTTTTTATCCATCAAGGCCTATAAACTGTGGACTGGTCTGCCAAAGAAGATCAACCAATCTCCTTAACTTAAAAATATGTATCTTTATAATATAGTTCTTATAAATCTGCATTCTTGTTGCTATTAACCCCAAGCAGAGTTTTTCACCACTAGAGGCGCTATAAAGCAAAGTATAAACTCCACAGGGCACCTTTAATTCTTTAAGTAATTCTTGCCCATTCTAACCTTTGTTCCATTGCTTTACGTTGTCTCTTATTTACTGTGGAGCACGTTGAAACCCAAAGTCTCCATCAGCTAAAATACTAATAATGAAATGGTTCCATCTTCTCCAATGTGAACATATGCTGCTCTTCTCAGTTGTATATACCTTCAAATTAGATATTTGTCTGTTGATCAGACAAAAGAAAAACATCTGAGGACATGATTTCGGGCTCTGGGGAATTGTGATCATTGCTAATTACCAACCATGCAAAGTGAGACCACATTGTTCACCATCTGGCTGACGATATGTTGGTTTGAATATAAGGCGACACCTGCATTATTACGTAACACTAAAGGCCCGACTTGTGTTTTAAATGTAAAAAAACTTTATTGTTTCAGTTGATCTTATGCTTACTTTGTGCATATTCTTCTTTTAGATTCAGCCCTGACTGTAAGGCCTTTTTTTTTTCTTTTTAAATAATTTTCTGACAAAAAAAAAAATCAATCAAAAAGACATCTAAACATGTAACTGATGATGAATATAATGATTAGTCACAGCCCTGTATTGTAATTGCCCAATATTATTAAAGGTTTCTTCTAATTGACCAGGATATTAGATACATGGGTGTGGAAGCTTTTGAGAGGTGAAAAGTGATCTTGCAGACCGGTGATCTTGTAACTGGAGTCTGTGCTGTAATGAGAACAGGATCCCAGCAGGCCTACATCATGCCTCCAACACCAGCTGGGAGAGGCTAAACTAAAGCTAGTGTGTCTAAGCTCTACGGCTGCCTTAGCTGAGCTCCTGACGCTCATGGACGGAGACAGTCCAAACCCTCCTGTTACACAATTCCCATTTTATGAATCCTTGTTGCTTCAGGTACACTTAATGCCACACAAACATTATGGTTTATTTGTCTTTTGAAACACACACACACACACACACACACACACACACACACACACACACACACACTTGTCTCTTTGTGTCACTGACTTATTCTAGCAAATGTAACACAAAGCTTCTGTTAAATTTCCCTACAAAAGTGTTTTTCAGAAGCTGCTAAATGACTAAAAGCATGTTATGATGGTAAAAGTGTAAAAAAGTTAGATACATTAAGCGTTGAACATATGGCTCTAATGTTTTCTAAATGATTGAAACTCAAAGCCAGATTCTTACATAAGCTCTAAACCCTGACCGGCAGGTTGTCATGTGATCCTGGTAGACTTTGTCCCAAAACAACAGGTTGTTCCTGTGCCAATGTGGAAATAATCTACAACCCACACAATTAGTAGAAATGCATTATTACTACTGCTCAATACTGCCACTCACTTTATAGCCATTGCAGGTATTGCATTTATATGGAAAATATTGCTTAAAAATGTCCTTGCAAAAATTCCTTGGAAAAAACCACAACACAAGACATACATGTTCTTGTTTTAACAAGTCATAAAAACAAAAAAGTACAGGGCTTACTTAACTGAACCACCCATTCAAATACACACACAAGTCATGAGTCATATCACTTTCAACAGGCACCACAAAGAAATGCAACATCACTTTCACTTTAGGCTGGAAAACCCTAGAAATTCTCAAATGTGGGCAAATGCTTGAGTAGATTTTCTGTTTGTGGTATTTTGTTATTGCACAATACAGATTTTAAAGTGGCATTTTCCCAGTTAAATATTGGAATGCATGGTTTATTACAGGGCACATGACGAATCATGATAATGTGATTCATCCCTGGATTTTCCACCTATTTGAACGTGAGTCCCTTTTTATGTTAGCTGTATTTGTTTTTAATTCATCAGCCATTTCATTTCATTACAGTGTCAATGTTCACAATCACTCCCTGTATACTGTCTGACTAATACATGCTGCAGGAGGATGATGAGCAATGAACCAGCTGATAAAAGTTTGAATTTTATGTGAGCAAGTGCTTCTTATTATTTTAAATATATGCCGAATTGAAAACAGGCTTTAAATAATTCACAAAATGTGAAGAGTTTATTAACTGTGGGATTTAAAGTTTAAATTTCACCTCAGTAAGTGTCCTTTGACAAAGTTAATGTGTGCCGAATTGAAGCCAGGCTTTTAAATTATTCATAAAATGACACGAGTCAGGCTTTATTAAATGTGTGACTTTGCAACATTCAAGATCACATTAAACTTTGACTTTTTTAAACGGAGTTTGGTGTGACTTGCAGTGTTACAGCACAGCACATTCATTGTAGGATGCAAAGTGTATATGTTAACCGTGATATACACACACAGGAGAAACACCGAGGCAGCACATCACGGTGACCTACCACAGCGGCTGTCTGTCGGCTCCTGACCGCCGCGGGTCGTGTTCGCCATGCCGCCGATAGATGCTACAGGTGGGCAGCAGGTAACCGCCGGCCGGAGCGGTCCATGGTGATGCTGTGACTACTGCTGCTCCTGCTGCTGCTGCTGCACCATCACCTCCCGGCCACCTCAACGCCGCTGAGAGTACACAAACAGTACTGGTGTGAGGTCATGTGAGAGGACAAACATGTCAAATCACCTGAATGACGAAGAAAGGAGGCAGGAAAACATAAACACTACGTCAAGTGCACTTGCTCCTGTGCTGACGCCAACTCACTGCTTGTACCAGCGCTTCCTCAAGTCAAACTGAATTAAGTTTAACATGCAGGAGACTCATAGCATGGCTACAGCAGGGAGAAAACACTCTCTCCGCGTTCAGCAAATTCTACGAACAAGCACATTTTACAAGTTTATCCGGTATCGTTAATATTTCATACCTGCCTCTCGACGCTTCCGCCGCCATTTTAAAACAAACTTGTTTCCGAGAGTACGGTGTAATCGAGTCAAGAAGGTTCAACCGTCGATAGATTCACCTGTCTAGACCTGAAGGCATTACTAATCGACTTGAGTACCTTCACACCCGCATTACGAACATTTAGAAAGAAAAGTATATGATAGTAGGCTACTGTGTCTACACCTGTTATTAAATGTTGAAGTCAAAAATACTGCAATATTATTTCTAGTACTGATATTTCCCTTTTCGGGCTTCAAAATAGTGTTCTCTACTCACATTTTCGTCGCTTCCTAGAAGTATTTTGGACTATCATTGGATAAAATAGTAACTTTTAATAAAAAGTCATATTCCAGGTCTTGAATCACCTGTTCAAATACAGTCATACTTTATTTGTACAGTAGCCTAACCTTTGTCCAGCTCAAAAAGTCTTTCAGGTGACTGGCTAAAAATAGTAATAAGACAGTAGGAAAGTAAACAGTTACACAATGGATGACTTTGTAAAACACTGTAAGAATTCAACATATTGACTTTCTTTATTTGTTCTCCCCAAAACACTGATTCCAACATCAGGATAAAACTTTCCACGGAGGATATCATGCAGTCCATTTTGGGATAGCACCTATATCAGTGAAGTTTGACAGTGAAGACCCTCCTCCTCACCAAAAAAAAGAAATGCTGAGTATAAATCTATAAATGTAGGCTACAAAAGAACTGTCACTAAAGCCTAGATATATCATATAGGCTATTGAGTTACATTTTCAGTATGTTAGCACAGTATATCAAAATAATATATATAACCCTATCTTTATTCTTAGTTCTATCACATTAAACTAAATATTATATATAGCCAAAAAATGCAGAAGTGATGATACTGTAATTTCCTGAAACGCTGTTAGTTGATTACTGCACAGAATGACCCTTTTACTTTTTTTGACTGACAATCCAAAGTAACAAAAATAGCTAATCTAGGGTCAATGCATCTCAAATGGCATGAAAATCTATTTAAAACTGTCAAAATAATATGATAATAATAAGGTAGCATGTGATGTGATATGATAGGAGCTGGCTGCTTCTTCTACAGTAACCCTATTCTGCCCCCTAATGGTATTATGTGGTAGTGTCAGCAGTAAGAAAAGGCATCAAGAGAAGACAGGGAAGTTCACAGGCTGAGGTTTGGTTTATTCCTTTATTAGATGTTAAGGAAATCCACAATGAAACAAAATAATTTACTCAGGGTGTACATGAAATCAGAACAACACAGCTACTTTGGGACAGATGGGATTTTTAGGAACAAAGAGGAAGGGGGAAGGAGCATCATCTAGGTGGGAATGAAAAGACGAAGAAAACTCAAGTTTTCAGTGCTGGATATGTTCTTCAGACCACAGTGCAATCGAAACTCAACCACCCTGTTAGCGTCGTTCCAATGCATAATCCCTCACTGAATGCATTTTCTCGTCATACTTTTTTTTATTTTATTTATTTTTTATTGTTGAGACACTTAGCCTATCAAAATGGAAGAATTCAATGGAGAAAGGTGTGATGCGTCCTTTCAGCTCCCATCTAAGTGCTTTGTGACTTAGCTGCTTGCACACATTCACTCACAGATTCACACGCACAGTCATGTCAATCACTGATTAAACCTCACTTATATATTTTTTTTTGTTGTTTTTGTTTTTTAAACCAAAATGTTTTGTTTAATCCAACGTAAAAAGATGGAGTGTGATGTTTGCATGCTGCATTTTTAAAGAGACATTCCATGGTTTGATTTTTTTTTTTCCTTTCTCAGGTGTCCCTCGCTTAAAAGTAATCAACATGCAAAACTAGATGAATGATTTCTCCACGTACTCTTGAATGTTTACATGCGCCAAGGTATTGCATAGGACTCAGGGCTCTCGAATTCCCCTCCACATTGCTTATGCAATCTACAATGGCTTATTTCTTCATCTTCTTTTAATTCTTTTTTTTTTTTTCGCTCTAAAACTATAGCTCTAAATTAATGACAGTCCATTTGTAGTTTGCTTGGAAAGAACCCCTGTCAAATTCTGCTCTACAATCAAAGAAAGGTTTTACATTAATGCATCCAATGCACTGCCACAGGTCTGAGTGTAGATTATGCAATATGCTTTATATATTAAAAAATTCCTGAGTGTCTGATGACTGTCAAAGAAAGGTGACAAGACCCTGAAGTTGGAGTACCTTCCATTCATATTTCAGCTATTTGAGAGAGAGAGAGATGGGGTCCTTTTTCAGTTTTAAATGGCATTAGACTGAACAGACCCTGGGCCTTTACAATCTTTGCATTTTTTTTCAAATGAGGAAGCCGTTTCAAAAGCCATGCCCTTCACCTGCGACAGTGCATTACAGCAAGTATGCTCGCATTGCTGATGTTTTTTTAATTTTTTTTAATTACCCATTAAATGAAGGGATGATTTTAGTTATGTGCTTCAGTTTTATAGTATAATGTGACCAAAAAGTCACCTTGCTCCTGCCCTCCTAACCTGTTTGAAAAGTTAAAGGAAAAGAAAAACAGGGTTTATAAAACGTGCAAGAAGAAATGCGCAATGCATTTATCTGCAGATGTTTTTAACTAAATGTAATCGTCAAAGCACAGGTCACAAGAAGGGGGTCAGTAAACTACACCTCAAGCCGTTTTTATGACCAATTTGTTCAGGGTGTGTTTCAAAATATAAAGAGGGGCACAAATGCGTTTTTTTTTTTTTTTTTTTAAGTGAACGTGCGCCTCTGCGTACATTCACATTTCTCTGAGTTTAAAGTTCTAGTACACTCATTCTGAACCAGTGCCTTCACAAATTCGATGTCCACACACACACACACACACACACACACGCACACACACGCACACAGAGTGAGACATTACTCAATATTTCAACAAGATATATTGTAAACCAAAAAGAAAAACAAACACACCTCATATGGAGAAAAAGAAAAGCATTTGTACCTTAGTGTAATTATGCCTTGTTTTTGGTTTGACCATCGCCCCCGCCACTTGTTTTCTTATGTTTGTTTAGTTGCAGCACAGACAAATTAACCATCAGTAAAACACTGATTTTGTCCTTTCTGCATGGGGACAATGAACTGAAAATGGATGTGTTGAAACATGAGATTGCAATTATTTCTGCTTCAGCTGTTACAGGCCTGAAAACTAAGATGTTATCTTAAAAAATAAAAACCAAGCCACATTTAAGCAAGAACCGCGAATCAGGCAATACTTTTTTTTCCTTCTTCTTCTTCTCACAATTTTTCGCAAAAAAAAAAAAAAAAAAAAAAAAAAAGATATTAATGGATTCTGACTGTCCAGACTACAAACAAAACTCTACTATGCCATCTACTCATCACAGCCATATTATGGAACTGCAACTTTAAAAAGATTTTTGAACATATTTATAGCACCAATAGTCTGTACCATAGAGATTACAAAAAAATAAAACAAGGTTTCATTCAGTTGCAACACAGGTGTCTGCAGAAATGGCTGTAGTCATGTCTTTTCATGATGGGTCTTTACCCCAAAACACAAACTTCTTTTTTTTCTTTTTTTTTCTCCTCCCCAATTTGTTTACAGCATTGCATTTCAAGTAGATTATTAGTATTTTTTGTCAACAAAACTCCTTTTGATTTCCTGTTTTTTTATTTTTTATTTTAAAACAATTTTTTTTTTTAGCCTCACAAACCATACTATGTCTACTACTAGCTTTTGAAAGACTATCACCATTCAAAAATCAGACTCATTTATGATAACTTTTCACACATGGGGAATTTTACGGATATCTTGAAAGAAAACTGCACACATTCTCTACTTCACATTCAGAAAGTCATCCAAATCAAAACTATTTAAATTAAACTCTCAAATTCTGGCACAACTCAAAAATCTCAACATTCTTATATTGTCTTTCTGAACACGAGATGGTAAGTAGAGGATGTGAGAGCAGTCGTTTTTTGTTTTTTTTTTCCACACAACATTAGGTTTAACTAGAAAAAAGAGGAGTGAGACTGGCTGGACAAACATACATGCACAACCATTCAAACACCACCAACTATCAGTATCCTAGTTCAAAAGCAACATGGTGGGAACAAAACTGACAAGGATAGAACAAAAAGATTGTCCCTAATACCTAACTGTGTGACTTGAATGAGGACCAGTGTACAGAAGAATCAACTGAAACAAATTCTAAAATGCCTAAAAATGCATGTCCGCACATGGCATCACTCAAAGACAAAACATATTTTTTGAGTTTTCCTATTTTCACTCACTTTTTGTTGATCTGATTGTTGATTACACAAGGTTTAAGTTAGTAAATGAAAAACCAGCGGGGTTATGTGTAGGGGGAGGGTGGAGGGGTTTTTGAAGGGGTGTCTCAGAAAATTAGCCTACATTAGGTTTTTCCAGCTCTGAGATGACCCTGAATATTTGCTGGAAGAGGTCCAGTCACAAAAGGAGAGGAACTGTTCCTCTCGACGACAGGAGTCCTCTGCAAAACTGGAGTATTCAAATGTTGCTGCTCCCTGCAGAAAGAGATCAGGCAAAGTGGTTAGAGAGCGTCGCACACAGAAATACACATACTGCATCTGTCTGTTCTCAGTAGTCTTCATTCTTTACCTCCTGAATAGGATCTATGAAGCCTAGGCCAAAACACATGCACCTGACAGGGCTCCAGACTAACTATGTCATGTCATTTTGCAATAATTAGTTAAATTAACAAGATATTTGTTAGCCATCATTCTGTGACCCTTCAGATCGTAATTAGGGATTTCAGATGGATTGCTGCTGCCAATGTTTTTATTGATCTCAGTGAGTGGATTTTAGTAGTAAATTAACTTGGCTAGCTAGGGTTAGCTGTTTTGGATTGTTGTTTAACTCAATATACAGTACTGTGCAAAAGTTTTAGGCACTTTAGAGGTTTACATTTTTATCCATAGTGGAATACCATCTGATCGGTCCCCATTTGTTCTGTGGTATGACAACAACCCCAAACATACAGTCAGAACTATCTTCAACAACAAGAAGGAGTAACAAAAGCAGCTGAGATGCCAAAATCCACAGAAGAAATGTGGCAATTTCTCCAAGATTCATTTGCAGAGTACCTGAAAAATTGCGTGCAGGAGAACTGAGGAGAACTGCTGCCGTTTTAAAAGGCTTTTAGTGCCTAAAGCTTTAGCGCAGTGCTGTATGAGCAGTGATGTTGATTTAAGTATTGCTCTTGAATTTGAAAAGGTGCTTCTAAAACACTGGGAAAGTGGAAAAACTCGTCTGACACCCTGACACTGTAGACCTGGTCACTTATATTATTCCTAATCTGAAATATAATATAGTAGAACAGTCAATGACTTATCCTTCTGAGTTCAAGTTGACACCGATCAATGATTTCAATCAATAATATGCACATTATTTTGGGTCATGTAACATGGGTCAAGCACATCTCAACAACATGACAAAGCACAATGTAAATATTGCAGCGGGCGGTCCTTGCTCTTGGTTCGACAGAGGAATGTAGTGGGTTTTTTTTCCATTTCCTTCCTTTCTTCCTTCCTCTCTGTGGCCTGAACCTACTTTACTCAGTAGTGTGCAGACAGTTTATGGGTTTACACTTAGGCTGTCACTGTTATTGCTGTGTTATGTGTTTGTAGTAACTGTTGAGTTGAATTTACAGTATTGTTTTGTATTTGGGACAAAATCAATTCATTTATTATACACAAACACACACAGAGAGGCTTCATCCTGTGAACAATATATATTCCATTTCTATAGCACTATAATATTATATTAATATTAACATGTATAGAGAGTAGATCATCAGGGTGGCTCTTCTGTTGCAGGAAGGTTTGGGCAACAGTTGGACAGCCTTCACCATCAGTATATTGAATCACCCATGCAGTTTTCAAGGCAGCCCTTTATCAGCACTGCTGCAATTGATGCAGATATTCTTCAGACATCCAAATTATTGATTATTGAAGTAGAAAGTCAGAGCTGTGTCAACAAATAACCCTAACCCCAAAGTTGCATGTTACCTCATAATTTCAACCTGACAAATTCGTGGATGCTGACTGTAGCCCAAATGTCAAGTCAAATGCTAAATGACAAAAAGCATTGTGTATAAATTTGTGTGTTTAGAAAGTAAAAATATCACTAAAGTATATATAAATAATAATTTTTGAAAAACAGGTTTACCTGTACACTGAGATCCAGGGAAAAGGGGGGAACAGAGTGTGTTCTGCCACCAGCACTCATCTTGCTGGTTGCCAGTTCCTCCCTGTCCACTTATATTTAACAGAGGGAACTAAACAAGACAAATGGGAAGTGGTTAGCGTGTTGAAACAAACAGCCGCCTGAAACATCACAGGTGGAGCCTGTTTTTACAGCTCATGACAGATTATGAAAAACGACATGGTCTATACAGTATTTGTTATATTCATCACACTATATTGATAATCTGAGAAAATACATTCAAGAGACCCTCACCTCTGGCACATCTCCAACAAAGTCATAAGCAATCCCATACTTTGGGATCTGACCTGCTGGTGCACTTAAGCAGGACTGTTTTTCTTCTGAAGATTCCTCTTTTTGAATCTTGTTAACTGAGATGTCCACCTGTCCATCTGCAGTTGATGCAGCTGCTGCCGTTTTGCAGTCTAAGCAAATCTCTTGCTCAGCGATTGGCAGGAGGGTACTGGAGCCCTCCTGTGAATCCAGAGAGGTCTGGGCACTCTTCTCCATGCCAGACTTCTTTAATCTGGGTAAGAATTTACCAGATTCCAGTTCTGACTTCCCATAATAAGGGCCCTCACATTCTGCATCCTCCTCCAGAGGTTTGAGGTCTGCCTGAGGATCATCAAAGACGTCCACCGGCGCCAGGACGGGAAAACTCATCTCCTCTTTGTCAGTCTCAGCCTCGGAATCACTCACTCCACCAGGAGACAACTCTGAGGCCGATATTGGCCGGAAATGAGTCCTGGGGGATATGCGAATGGCCCTATACTGCGTCCGGTTGATGCCATATATTCGTGGGTGGAAGGCTTCATTCTCAGAGTCCGAGCAGAGAATAGATTTAGGCTTGAACCCCGGACTGAACGAAGCCATGTCCTCAGGCTCAAAAGAACACTCAACGTGGAGGACTTGAGAGAAGGGATTGTTCAGGTTGAAGGATGCAAACGGGTATTCTAAACCTTGCTCCTCACCCCGCAAGCCTCCGTAAGATCCGAGCAAATCTTCATGGAAGATGAAAGAAAATCCCTTATTCAATCCGTCTCCGCCTCCTCTAATGGCCTGGTCACTCTGCCCAAAGGAAACGAGCGGCCTCCACAGGGGCCTCTGCCCAGGGGCAAAGCAGCTGCCGGTGTTCATGAACACATCTGTGCCGGTGATGGTGAGCATGTCTGAGCTAGAAGCAGATGCGGCTGCGGCGGCACACTGTAGCAGGCTATCTTGAGTTTCGCTCGGCGGCACTACAGCCCAATTCTTATCACCACTTAGTGTCTTCAACTCTCCATACACCCCTCCTAGGATGAATGATGTACTCTCCCTGTCAGAGTTCAAGTCCCAGGGTTTGGACGGAGTCATGTAATCCCCAGCACCATCTACCTTGGAGAGTTTGTTTTTGGCTAAGTCCTGTTCTTCTTTCTTGCCTTCCCAAAGGTGATACTCTGACCGCTGCACAGCTTTTTTCTGGGGTCCCTGGATCGGAACTCCTTTCGCCTGCACCTCCAGACAGCTGCAGCAGTAACCGCTTGAGTCATCTGAAAAGAGCCCCTCGCTTGTTTTTTCTGCTCCTTGCCTTGACACTGCAGATTTGCCATCTCCAATTGCAGTCCAAATGTCCTTTATTATCCCTGAGCTGTAATCATCACTCTGTTGGTTTGTGTTGTCCGAAAACATGCCAGTGCTGTACTGTTTACTCTCATCCTCTTCCAATGCTATGCCACAAATGGACTCCAATTTAGATTTTTTGGTGAAGGTCTGATTGGATGCTGTGCTAACACTGACCTCCTCACACTTACGGCCAGGGTCTTCTTGCAAAAAATCCAAGATTTCATCCTCTAGATATGTACCAGAGAGAGGAGGGATTATACAATCAATCTCTTCATTGCCAATTTGAGCAGCATCCTCTGTCTGAACATGTCCTTGCTCGTTGTCTGAACGAGTCTCCTCTGAATGTGACCATGGACTGCAAGTTCGCGTTGAAAGGTTAGAACAGTGTTCAGTTTCATCAAAGGCACTATTTTTGGTCCATATTAGCAAACGAGACTGTTTATTAGAATGTGGGTCGAGACAGCTACTTGAATCTGTGTTGTTTTCGTGAGCAACGGTGAGTGAGTCGCGGGGAAAAGGAAAAGTGGGGCTTTCATACTGCAGCTCGAAAAGAGAGAAGCAGGATGAGTTCAAGCCAGATGGTTCACTGGTGGCTTCAGGAACAAGCGGCTCCTCCAGAGTTCCAGATAGTTTGCTCAGGGTGAACGAAACACTATCAAGAAGGGGGGAGAGCCGAATGGGAGAGTCTCCGATGAAACTTTCTCCATCTATATCTTCTGAAGTAGACGGTGAATAACATCCCCAGACTTGAGCCATGTTTTCAAGATCCTCCATTAAGAATCCAACAGATCCCGAAGCTTCCTGTGAGTCTGCCCTTATTGCACTTTTCCCTTGCTGCTCAAGGCCATCTAACACTAAACAACATTCTGCCTCAACGTCTCTTTGCTCTTTGCTTTTTTGTCGAATCATGCTTAAGATTCGACTCTCTTGTATCGAGTCTGAGGCACTAGTATCCAATATGGATTGATAAATATCAACTTCATAGAAGTGAGTATATTCAGACAGATGCTTGTCATCTAAATCTCTACTATCCTCTGGCTGAGGGCAGCTTGAGGTCCCAGTGAGTTCAGCAGTTTCATCCTCTGCATCACCAGGCCCTTCTACAAAGTGCCCATCCACGAATGAGCCTGCTGCTAGGTATGCTCTCTGGTAGCTCTCATTGGCAATGCAGATTCCCTGGATTCTCTCTGGCAGCCTCTCCATGTCGGTCGACAAGGCAAAGCCGTCAGGAGAGTCTACCTTGCCTCGATATTTTGTTTCCAGCTTGCTTTGTCTGCTGCTGAAAGGTACAAAATACTCTGTGATGGGCTCAGTGTACCAAAGTGGCTCCTCCATGTATTCCTTTTTGTTTCTGGCCTCAACTCCGGACTCTTTTGCTTCCACCCAGCCTGGATCTTTACGAATCTCCTTCAGCGGCCTCTTCCCCTTTTTGTAAAGCTGTGGTTGTCGGACAGTGCCTCCTGTGGCACTGCTACTGCTTCCTCCCGCGTTTCTTCGCTCCTCTTTGTCAAAAACCTTCACCTGCAGCTTCACCTGCCCACTGTTGCGCGTTCTCTTATTCTTCCCAGCCTCCCTGGATTTGTGCCTTATTCTAACTGCCTTGCTTCTGGACGACTTGGAGTCACCCTGGTTCCCACTTGAGCTTGAGCCCGCCTCACTAGAGCCAGACGACCAGGACCTGGGCCGGTATTTGCCCTCAGACCTGTGTCTCGTCTGTCTCTTAGAGTGGACGGTAGATTTTTCCTCCGTTGCTACACCACCGTGGTATCGGTTTTCTTTCTCTTTTTTGCTTCGCCGTTGCTGGCCTCTCTCGTTGGTCACAGTCGTGATGGTACCACATGCCTCGGGGTTTCGCTCCTTTGCAGCCTCACATTCGCTGTTGCAATCTTTCGGGGAGGAGGTGTCTGTGCTGGTCTGTGGAGCTGCTGAGGATGATGAACTTGAGTATGCGCAGGCCTTAGCCTTGTTCCACACCGTCATGATCTCTTGGAGACAAACAGGTTTCTCTGACAAAGGAGGAAAGGCTTCATAATACCTGAAGTCACAACAAACAGAAAGAGAAGTTGATTTAAATACATTCATTGCAGTATTGTTCAAATGAACAATTGTTTTATGGGTGTGTACTGCAGCAACTGCGAACATGGAAATTTGTGGATACACAATGTCTGTGGTGTGGCTTACATTTCCACCTGGTCCTTTGAAGAGGGGGACTCAGCTCGCTCTGGAGACTGAGAGCCATCAGATTTCTTTTGAATCTGTTTTTCCTCTGTAAAACACAATGAGCAATACAACACTGTGTTAAGACAATGTTTAGTAACATTTGTATAGTTTCTATGTAAAAGTTCCAAATATGGTGATGAAGGGAATCAAGCAAACCTTTCTGTTTGTTTTGAATGTCCTTAAGTTTAGAGCAAAGCTCCTCAACCAGGCTCTCAATTCCAGAGTTCTGCAAAGAGGAAAAAAAACTAATTACAAACTCAAAGTAAACACTGTGAACAGCCGATATCAATTTAATTACACAATGTTTTATATTGTGAATGGAACAAATCCAAATGAGTTTGAAAATTTAAAAAAAAACTTGTCATAGGAATGAAAAATTTACACATCTTAAAACTTGATAAATAATGTCAGACAGGACTGAATGATGATATCAGCATCATGATATAGTATTTTATTAGCAATATATTGTAGGGATTGTAGAGTTGCCTTCATAAACTGTGCAGAAGTATTTTAATGGGGACACTGAGTACGAGCATTTGAATGTGCACAGCTATTTGTAATTTTAAAAATGTTTTTTTAAATAACAGGCCCTGATATAAAAACACAAAAGAACCATTTATTTTTCAACTCAAAAAAATAACCATAATTTATGTTGCAATAGCCAACAGCAAGAACAGCTGCATTTACCCTTAATGTGCCCCAAAATAAAGAATATCAGGAATGAAAGGCACGAGGTTGACACAAGTCAAGCCAGCTGACTTGTGAGGGCTTAGGCATGCTCAGCCGTGGCTGTGCTATATTTAGCTATGGTGCAGAAATGCCTTCAAAAAAATAAAAAATAAAAAAGGGCTAAGCAATAACACAACTAACTGCCTCATTATGTCCTCAAACAGTGAATACTTCCTACATATCCTATGTAACTTACTGTCCTATAAAAAGGGAGCAATGTGATAAAAACATAAACAACAAGGCTTTAAAATAAACAACACAACCGTATTCACACTAGCTCAGATCCAAGAAGGCACTAAAACCAAATACCATCAAACAAATAACCAACCACAACATAGCTGCTCTCACGACAAGTCTCTCAACACTCTGGTTCTAAACTTGTTTCCTGATCACTCGTTTAGAAAATAATATGCCTTACCATGCCACCTCATAAAAAGCAAAGCAAAGTTTTCTCCTGCCCTGTGTTTCCTCTTGCATCATTGTGCTAATGCTGGTCAGCTGACAGCCAACCGACACTGCTGCTCGCTGCTGCAATCCCGTGCAGCGTGTGCTGGTTAAAAAATAGACCGCAGAGTCCAGTCCTGGAGAGGAGCTCAAACACTACTCCTCCTCCTCCTCCTCCTCCTCCTCTTCGTCTTCCTTTTCCTCCTCCTGCCTCGCAGACACTTCCCCCTTCCCACCCTCCAGCTTTACATTCTGTCATTCTCAACTACAGCACACCTCCTTTACTACTGCTGGCTGTGGACAAACATGTGAACAAATCTCTACACAGCTTTTTGACTCACGGAATAAAATAAAAATACTTCAGAAATATGTGCTTACATGTAAATTATATTCCTTTGAAGGTCATGCAATATAAATGAGGACAGCATTCGTTTATGTCAAGGAACAACTTTTCACTGCTGACCTGAATATAACCTTTCCAAAGAAGACCCAGTGAAGGTGTGGCCACCCAGCCAAATGAGGTGACACTGCATTTACAATAAAGATCTTCCCCTGTTCAATGCTTTAGCCTCCCACATTGACATAGCTTCATTCAATGTCTATTCACTGCGAATTATGCAATTAATATCTGCATGACTGCACCTTAACAAGCAACAAGGGATACTACAGTAACAAATTCCTGACATAATTAGACAAATTACATCCTCATGCCTTCTGTATTCAGAGTGATTTCCATTCAAAAGTTTCACACAAGATAAGTCAAACTATTCCTTCTTCATTTTAAGAGTAATAACTGGTTTGCACACCTCCAAAACAAAATTGATTCAAATGAATAGTATAAAAGCATAATTTGACTAACACTGCTCCTAATATATATTATGACAATCACAGGATTATAACTATCAGGCTGATCAATACTTACTTCATCAGATGCAGAGCGGAGGCATTGCACAGCGGCTTGCTTCTTCATTTCCTCAAGACTCAGATCGGTCCCTCCTTTCTTCTTACTCTTGCCCCATTTCTTCCCAGTTCCCTTCTCCCAACCCAAGAAGATGTCATTTTCCTTTCAAACACAACCCAAGAAAAGTCAGTCACAAAAGAACAAACAGTTAGACAGTAAGACATGCAGAAATCACATACAGGGTTACATTGAGAATATACTAAATGAATATGAACATTTCAATATAGGCTTGCTTGCAATACAATTTGTACACAAAAACAGCAAACTGAATATCAGTGAATGAACTGACCGATGAGAGAAATCAAAAGGAGGAATTAGTCAGTGGCACAAGTGCCATGATGTGAAAGAATAGCCCCATTGTTAACCTCTCCTGGCAAATTGATATCTTCCTCTAACAAGGCCATTACATTCCCACATCAACTTCCCTTCCTGAATAAAGCCCACTCATTTGACATGCAAGACTCAAACAATGATAAACAATCATTTCTGCTTTTTTTTTTTTTTTTTTTTTTTTAACTTGACTAGAAAGATCTCCACCTGGTCCTGCAGGTCGTAGTCGTAACTGTCGTGCAGGAGAAGGCTGAGGACGTAGCGGGTGTAAATCATGGCATCAATCCCGCACTTCTCAAGCTCTTGGCCGAGCCAGCTTTGTACTGGACCCAGCGACTGGAGCAGGGACATCTCTGAGGCAGACAGGGGGCCCACGAGGGGGTAGGGGCAAGAGAGATTTTCAGGAGGAGCAGGACCGTCTGAATCGGTGCTCACTGGACGCATGGGACCTCAGGTGTTGGCCATTCTCAGGTGGAGCAGCATTGTGATGGGTAGTTACTGTTGGGTGGTAGGTGGAGAGATGTACGGAGGGAGGATGAGGCAGAACCTATCTGGAAGATGGGACGTTCACTCCAGCAGGACGCACTGAAGGGGCTCTACATGGGGAGGCATGTAGGATGGGATTTTTTTTCGTTTTTTTTATTGCTTTGAGCAAAAAGGGGGGTTTTACTCGTCAGGCATGGCTTATGCTGCTGATAGATCTCAGCTGCTGAGCAAAACACAAGACGTGTTTGCGTCTCAGTCGGAGGGGTCCATTTTGGGGCTACGTCTTACTTCACCGGCACAACCTGAAACAGAGCAAACAAACACACGTCAGTTTCTCTGAAATATTTTAAATGTTGAACGCTATCATTTGAAAAATGGCCCCCCTCCCTCTACAGAGCCAAACAGCAAGAAAGAAGAAGTCTTTATATTTTTAAAAATGCATGACTGCATGAAGTCACTAATTTTGGAATGGAAAATATATTTGCTTTGGTTTTGAAAAGAAAAAGAAAAAGAAAAAGGAGAACAAGTGTTATGACGACAAATTTTATGACGGCAGAATCGTTTTCTTCCTTGTCCCAAAGGATATTTTTAATGACTGTTCCTAGACCTGCTTACCAGTAAGCTAATGGGTTCCTGGGAGAGCATGATACCGCACACAGCAGCTACAATCACAACACCTTACTGCAGATATGTCCTCTTTAAAAGGTGATAAACAGGTTAATATGAATAAGTGACCTTCTGCAGTAACGCTTGGGATTAAACCAGGGCGATGTGCATATTTCTCACAATACATCACCACCACTAGAAAGTTACCATTAATGTGAAAGTATCTCAAACATCTGAGTTATTTGTCACTTTGTGTAATTGCAAATATAATGTAACAGAAGAAATAAATGACAAAAGAACCAGTCATAAACATGTCTTTTTGAACCTCCTGCATGACAGCAAGGATTTGTAATAGTCCTAAAACAGAAAGCACCACTTTAATATTCTTTCCATTATGATTGTAAAAGAACAGCTGGATAGTTTGAATTGTGAGTAATAAAAATCCAAACGACCTGGATTAGTGTCCATGACAAAAACAACAAGCAAACTCCAGCAGTTGAGAGTGTTACTGTGTGGGCAACAGGCAGGGGAGCGCTTGCTGTCAAGTGCATGTGTTTCATATGGTAGCAGAGGATTAGGGAACCGACGTGAAGAGCAAATGGAGGCTGCACCGATTTGATTGGTCGGCCTGGTCGTCACTCAACGGTGGCATATTATGGGTTACCCGTTAGGGCCGTCAAAAGGGCAAGATAAGAAGCTTTGCCGTATGCAACAATACAGTTTCAGTGGTCAACACCCCTTGCGCAGAGTAGCATTGTGTCAATTAAATGCATAGAGAGAGAGAACTGTTGAAAAGTTAGCAGGCTTCATCGATAATGGCTAAATATGGCTGAGCAGCGTCTACAGCCCAGCTGTTTCTTATATGCACACTAGCTCCTGACAGCTCTGCCCACAGACCAACTTTATTCTACAGCACAGCATTTTACTCACTTTCACTGACATGGACAGGACAGGAGCACAATACAACAGTTTGTGCACTGTTAAATAATCTATAATATTACGGTTGTAGCGTAACTTTGCGCTGATATTTATGGTTTGACGATGTTAACGTTATATTGCTGGGCTGTCGAGTGCGGCAGTGCACCTCCAGAACAGCCAGCAACGGTATATGAGATGAAATACTATGTCATAGCTTCAGATTCACTTATATCACAGAATCAGCGATTTGGTAACAGGTCAGGTGTCAATTAACAACGATGCTTTAATGTCGAATAGCGAACGTCACTTTGCAGTCAAACGACAAGGTTAGCCGGACCACCGACCTTTAGCTCATGAGCTAAGTTAGCCAAGTTAGCCGACTGTCGAGAGCTGCCCGTCCCCCTGTAAGTGGGCAGTTTGTTATTTATTCAGACAGGACACATTCCAGTTTTTTTATTTAAATTATCGTGTCACGCTGTCCTCCGCCAAGTCTATCGTTAGTTCGGTAAATGTCGGTGTGCCAGGTGAACGGAGGCTGCTTCTTTACAGTGACATTATAGAGCCCCGACGGTTCTTCCATGAAATAGTTAGCAAGCAAACAGCAACATGCTAACGTTAGGCCAAGTCTAAACTTTCAGTCGGCACTCACAAATGGACAAAAGTCATTACAATACAATACAGCAGAAGTGTCCAATAAAAAGCTGAAATGAGCTAACGTTAGCTTTCATGTACGCTTGTTGTTGTGACCGAGGGGGAGGAGGAGCAGCTGCCCCGGGAGGCGACCGGAGGACTGTCAGACGTTTTTCCCTTCAAAAATGTGCGCCATATCGTCATAGAGTGAAACAGTAAGCTCACTAAATGACACACACTAAGCAGGGATCAAAAAGCAAAACTCGCAGCCGGTTGTGTGTAACGTACCTGCCGTTAGCTGAAGTAAAGAGGGGAGCGGTTACTTCTCTCCCGCTGCCGTTCCGAGCTCGAGCTCAAGCTCTGGAATCCGCTGCGGTAGCATCGCGTATCATGGACGCCGACAGAAATTGCGCTGTTTTTCACATCCAGTGCTTCTTCAACAGCGTCAAGGAAACAGGCGACATTCCGGCTCAAGCAAAGAGGAAGGTCATTCCTCGATGACACCGTTCCACGTCGAGCCACAATGTCCGCTACAAGGAGCCAGTTTCATTTGGGGAAGGACTCCCTAATGCGCCACCCTCCGCGTTCGTATCCAGGCAACAAGGCAAACCTCCACCGTCCTGTTCGTGTAGGTTTGATTCCTCCGCTTGGGTATTGCATCAGAAGCCCAACTAGTACTCTTATCATTTGCACTGAAGCTAAAGTCAATTGGCGAATGACAGATTGCGCAGATTCAACTCATCACTGAACATTAAACGAATGATTACATATTCTCTCTTGTGTTTAAGTTATAAAAATATTAACACAAGTAACTCTTGCCTTTGAAAGAAAACTATCATTTTTAATTTCTATATTCACAAAATACAAAACAAAGAGGTTGCACAGTGTGACACAATTGTTGTTTATTCATCATCTTCCTCTGCAATTTGTTTGTGTTGGTACTTTTATATCATATGAGTTTTGATTACATAACACAAAAATCAACCTTGTCAGCACATTTATTAGTGAAACCACAACAGTAATAATGCCTCTGTGTAATTTTGTCATTTTTATGACTGTAGCTTTAAGTTTTAGACATTTTTCCACATACAAAAACAGAAACTATTATCCTCTCAAAATTACACTTTTTTTTTTTTTTTTTTTTTACAAAACAAGCAAACTGAATGTGAATTTAGATTTCATCTGAGTTAAGATTGCTTTTGTAATAGATCCTGTGGAAATACTGTGTTGTTTTTGGGATCAAGTCAATTATTTGATCACTTGTAGAGAGATTTGACATATTGCCAGGAATTATTCTGTATCAATCCTATTTCTGGGAGTCATTATAACAGAGGATATGATAGTCTTTGGCCACAAGGCAGCTTCACAAAATGATCAGAAAATGTTCCACTTGGTAGGCCTACTGAATGTTTTTACTTGAACTAATTTAGTATCAATGGGACCTTCTGTTCTTTATTATAACCCACTGTAATGTGTTCCTCCAGCTTTACCTCATATTACCTTGACTTTTTATTATATAATACCATCACTATTATCACTACTGCTCCTGCTACTGTACCTCTATTACTACAACTGTGGTGTTACCATTACTACTGCTACTATTTATAGCAGCACTACTCATCAAGAGCAGTTGCTGTACAGTGAGGCCTTGTAATTCAAACCAGCAACCTTTCCCTGCTTGTCTAAATCTTCCCACCAACCTGTACTGTTACTATTATTACTACCTAGAAGTGTTTGCGTGTATGCTGGGGGGTGGTGCTTATTCTTTAGATCAACCACCTGCACCCCCCCAATCAAGGGTCTATAGTGCGGCACACTTCATCTGCCCTATAACCTCAGGGGTTATGACCTCTGGGATGGGATGTGTCAAGGCCTATTGACCAGCTGTTTGGACTTCTGCCACCGCTACACACACACACACACACACACACACACAGTCCTGTGCTCCACTGCCTGCCTGCTGTGTCACTGGACATAATTATCTTAAAGTGTATGTAGGGTGTGTTTCAGAGTGTGTAGGAAGCAAGCAAGAGGTCAGGACCGGAGCGAAAGTGCGAGTGTGTGCATGTGGGGGTGAAAGAAAACAAAAGAAATAGAATGAAGAGGTGTGTGTGTGTGTGTGTGTGTGTGTGTGTGTGTGTGTGTGTGTGTGTGTGTGTGTGTGAGGCAGTCTTGTATCTACCAGCTGACACATTTTAATAGTTATATTTGTAATTTTAGCACAGTTGGAGGTCCCTTAAGGCTAGTTTCGAGACGAATATTGAGTTTTGATCTTTATCTGAAGCCAGAGCACTGCAGCCAAAGGCCAAACACGATATTGACTTTATGCAACACAGAGGCCTGATCAATGAGGAAGTTGTGTGGGATTTCACCATCAATACACTGTACACACACTACCAACCATCCCTTTCATAAAGTCATGTAGCCTGACACTGAGCTTTGAAATGTTATACTCAAAGACAAAGTAGAGCTGTAGCAACATTTTTTTCTTTGCTTCCTTCACATAATTCTGTCTTTTTTCTCTTTCCTGCCACTGATAAAAATCTCACTCGTACCTCCAGAGTTCATGCAACGACCTAACGTCCGCAGAGCAACATCTCAATCTGCACCACTCTTTGCTCTGACCGCATTCTCATTCGCCCGTGTTAATTGAAAGTCAATTTGGAGCAGATGGCACAGTTAAAAGATGCCCCGTAATCCTTTCCTGAGGGGGTTAGGGTCGGCGGGGGGTGGGGTGGGGTGGTGGGTTAAGAGGCAAGCGGTTTCACTCTGCTGTTGTGAAAGCTAAATGTTTCCCACAAAGCTTTTTGCCTTCCACCTCTACTCTGCGTTCACACGGCTGTCTGAGGTGAAACAGGTTTGTTGTCCGCAGGGGAGGGACAGTGAGGTAAATCCTACATCAGCTACAGGTCATAATGAGATAACGTTAGACATGTGGTATAGTGTACACGCCGGCTTGTTTACATTGTCTCACTGGCCTAACACAGTCTCATTTTCATACTTCCAGGCAAAGTTGACTTTTTTCGCACTTGCTTTGTTTGGATTTTATTCACAAATGCTGATAAATGCCAGCCAGAATGCATGAGATGATTAAAAAATAAATAGTATGGGGTTTGTTGTTCATTTACCTGTCATTGTTTAATATTTCTTGAACTTTTTTGTGCAGAAAAAAAGTTTTTTTAAATAGTATTTTGAACATCTTGGGATAAACCAGCATTGACAATTAGGATAATACCAATAAAAACATACTAATGCATTATTCATTTTATGGAATCTATTCACAAGTGTCTCATTAGAGACTGTGCCCTTTCTCACTACTATGCATAGTGACGAAGGAGTTTAATCACTATTGTGCTTTACTCCAAGTTCTTTGAAACAAATAGCTGGTTTCAAGCTGGTAATTAAGTTAGTTCTCAGCTATTAAAGACTTCAGCCATGGCGTAATGTCTAAGAGTTACAGTTTTAGGAGAGTAAATGATATTTTGAGTTGTGTGCCTCTTCTACAATATTTTTGACAAAGTAAACAAACTGAATGGCATAATATGTTCACTAACTTAAGATTCCTATTAGAGTAGGTTTCAATCGTGATATGGTAAAATGATTGATGATCGTTCACTAGTGATATTTATTTTTGTCACTAACAGCTGGATTATTAGAAAAAAGACTTGGCACCCATTTCTGTACCAGTGAGTTTAAATTCAGACTTGCCCTGGACGGTCAATGTAGTGAAAACTGCATCATATCAGTAATGTTTTGTTTCTGATGTCACATTAGTCACATTGTATCTCAATGATCTTCTGACTGAAGCCGTTAAACCTATTAATCACCATCAACAGAATGCAGACAGTCACATGCCTCAATTCATTACAGGAGAGACTGTTGCCATATGGGCGGCAATCAGCTGGTGATCCTCACCTCCTCTTAGGTTGACACACTTCTCACAACACTAATCCTTTTAGAGAATTTAAATACTTTTCAACGAAGAGACCAATCCCAGCTCTAAGTATTAATCAAAGAGACCAATCAGCAACTTTGGAGGAAGAGACAACCCCCCCTTGAATAAAACCATATGATTCCGGTTCCTCTTTCTTGTGTCCAAAGCTATTTACCACAGTCTGCTGTTTGTGCTACATAGATGCATTTGTATGTGGTCACACACACATGCACGTACACAGACTGTTGTAACAGTGACTTCTCTGGTTGAGTGGTGTTTTGTTTCCTGTGCATACAGTTGCACAATGCTTGCACTGGCACTATGCCTGTATACCATGCCTCACTTCAGGCCACTCAGTAGCATAATGAAAACATACCATAGAACCACTCTGCTGCCATCAATAATAAGTATTTTACCAGCAGTGCCAAAACTCTGTTAATGTGGTCATGTTGCATCTTGCAGAGGGAAGCAGGCTGTAAACTTCAAAAATCAAAGGGTCAAAACATTAAAACACATAAAGTAGAGATGCAGTTAGTTATGTGTTCTTTTGCAATTTTTCACTCTTTCTCACTCTTTCACCTCTTTGTGGAATGTGTGTATAAAGTTAGCATTAGGATTATTTTTTAAAATAAATGTTTTGTCTCAATTTGAATCAAACTGAGACTTTCAGATATTTCACATGTGAAGACATACATTGTAAGGGGGTCCAGGCATTAAGACTCTTGTTATATGTCATTCCTCATCTCTCTTCTAATTTCCTATCTACTGCCACATACATACATCTAATAAAGGCTAATACAAGTACAGTGGGACCCAAAAGTCTTAGACCACATTTATAAATCTGCATACAAAAGGTCAGATTCCCTTCAGTTGTATCTTTCCATTGACGCATGCGCTCAGATGACACTCAGGTGGATTTGATCTACTCATCAGAGGCCAATTTAAGCAGCTCAACTTGCAGCCAGTGTTCATTTGTTATAAATATGGCTGTGACTCAAGTTCCCAGCAGATCATTGCTCACCAAGAAGCAATGTGATGTGAACAAAGTGAAAGTCAAATTGTTATTCTAAGCAAAGAGGGCCTTTCTCAGCGTCAAATCAGTGGGCAGTGCATGGAATACTATGCAGAAACTAGATCAGTTGTATCCAAAGCACGATCATGCAGAGAAAAAGTGATCACATCATTAGAACATCTATACGTCAAGCTTAGTTGCCCTAGAGATAGAAAAGAAACTTCATCACAGATACAAAGTTTGCTAAATAAAGAACGCAAGACTTCAATCAGCAGAGGAGCTGTCTTGTGGTGATCTCAAAGGATGGGTAGCAGTTTCTAAACCATTTCTCAGGAGGTGAAACAAGGCCAAATGCTTGGGGTACCAGCATTTCAAACAGTTGAATAAAGTCCTATGATGGCAGTAACAGATATTATATATATAGGAATATTCAAGTCTGGAGGTGTCTTGCCTGCACTGAACTGACTAGACTCTGCACAAATGTAAAATAGAAGTATCTTGACCAGTTGCCTCAGATTTTTACGATCCTGCTGATTGCACATTGTTTTTGAATAATGCACATTATACCAGATCAAAGAACATTGACGAATCATGTGAAGCTAATGTAAAAACTGTATGACACACTGTTTAAAGGTGCAGTATGTAGAGTTTAGTGACCTCTAGCAGAACGGATTTGGCAGAAATGTAATATATAATATTCATGAGTTTGTTTAAAATGGTGTATAATCACCTGAAAATACTGTTTCATGACCTTAGAATGTGCCTGTTTTATCTATATAGGGAGTGGGTCCCTTTCCACAGAGTGCGCCATGTTTATACAGAAGCCCAAAAGGGACAAACCAAACACTGGCTCAAGAGAGGGCATTTTGCGTTTTTCATGAGTTTCGCAGCCACCTTAGTTTCTTCAACATGCTTGGAAGGGGGGGGGGGGGGGGGGGGTACTCGATTATGTTCTGCAACCTAACTGCTAGATACCACTAAATTTCACATGATTCGTACTTTTAAAAATGCCATTATAGATGTTCTGTATTTACAAGTACACAAGATATTTTCAGTTCCGTTTTTTAACTTTTGCTTTTATTTAAATTCTTGTAGCTTAAGCATTTCTCCAAAATCGTGTTACTTTGAGAGTACTTTGAGATTCAGTCTCCACGTATTTTTATCATTCCTCTTTTTAAAGCACACGTGCCTTTGCCACAATTTTACCCTTAGTTACGGGTTAGTTTCACTTAATTTCCATCTTCATTTGATATGTGATAACAGCACTAAAGTTTAACAGCACTAAAGTGTTTCAGCACATACTGCTGAGTCATTGACCTGTTCCTGTAGTGGCATCTGAATGCTTGCACTCTGACATACACTTTATCAGCTGACTACACTGATGGTAAAGCATAATCTAAGTGTATAACCACCTTTATCTAAGTTCAGGAGTGGTCATTTGCTTGCACTCTAAAGAAGCTGATTCCTCTGTGGCTTGGTTACTCCAGCAGAGAGATCAATGAGTAGGTCAAATAAATACAGATCAATCAGTCTGGTTGCTTACAATTGCACAAACTCCAGGCTCTCAAAGCAGCATTTAAATGTCTTTAATCACTCCGTTAGATTAACAACTAACATTGTCCCATTTTGTGTCGTAAAACAGTGCAATCATGCATTTAAAGCAATTAGATAATTAGATAAGGCGACATTTGACTGCAAGAGAAAGGGTTTGTAATTGTTTTTTGATAATGATCTTCACCTTCAAGGATGTTCAGGGGTTTAAAACTACAGATTTCACAACAAGTCTGACGAGTGTGAGAGACAACCTGTAGGCATTCACAGCTTTAAAGGATTTCTATGGTTGCTAATGGCGTTGGATGAATCAGATATGCGTTGGATGACGGTGATGTAAGGCCGAGATAACTCTGACAATGTATAAATGTGTCTGCGTCCGCGCTGCAGGACTTTTCGAGGGCGATACAGGAGGACAAAGTCTACTTGTCATGTGTTTCTGTGTGTGTGCGCGCATGGGTTTGGGGGGGTGAATAAGAGAATAAGACAGAGAGCAGGACTGTTTGCGTCAGGACAGTGCACAAATGTCGCTAGTTTTAATTACGTCACAGGCAAGTGGCTGTAAAAGCAGGGAAATGTGGATTACATCATGCGGTCACAGTCTATCCACAGAGAGCCTGTTATCAGCACAGCACAGGCATGAATGTGCTCTCAATGCAAATAGCTCGGCCTCACAGCCCTCTGTTAAACCTGCCCGCTGTCTGCAGACGATGAAAGATCGCTGATAGTTTGCTCAACAGGTTTACAATCCGCTCTAGTCAAATAGAAAGCGGCAGTTTTTGTTTCTTTTTCTTTTACAGCTGACTCTGTTTACAGACTTTGATCTGAGTCTGTAAAACTGTCTGACTGGATCCTGTAGAGAAGCTGACAATGAGGTTTTGAAGGTGTTGAAACCAAAAACCTAGCAACAATGTTGTTTGTAGTGTAGATTTGCAGGAATTCTCCAACATGAAGGGAAATATGCTGTCTTAAATCAAGCTACATTAGATGAGAAGTTAAAGTAGTAACACATTTAGGTTAGGACAAACATTGAAAACAAGGAATCAAAAAAATACAACAACAACAACTATCTTAACTAGCATGAAAGTTCATTCTTGATCTTGGTGGTTGACCAAAAAAAAAAGCTGCACTAATTATAATTTTTACATTAAGAATGGATCAAATGTGTAATTTGAAAGGTGTTACTCATAATGATGAAGCCACTGTTAAAATATATTGAACAATCAGGCTGATTCTGTCACAGCTCAGTAACATTTCAGTGTTATACAAACTGAAACTATGACTAAAAACTAATTGCCCAAATTATTGTACACTTTTTTTAAAAACATCTAATACAATTACTGATCACATATCACGAAGAGGGAATTTATTATTGTACAAATGCAATATTTATTGTATATCTCCATGGCTGGGTTAACCTCCTTTAGGGCCCTGGTGCTACTGGGCCCCTGTTGTCCCCCACTATACATGTTAGTACTTTAAAGCTGAATTGATAAGATCATTAATCAATTGACATAAAATTAAATCGCAACAATTCTGATAACTAATTTTTACACACAAATGCTAGAAAGTCACTCATACTAGCTTCTCAAATGTGAATATTTGCTAGTTTTCTCTGTTTTTCATGATTGTAAATTCAACATCTTTGGGGAAAAAAGGTTAATTTAAATATGTTAACTAAACACTAAACAATCAATTGATTATCAGAGAAAATAACTATCAGATTGATTGGTAAGAAAAAATAACTGTTGCTTGCAACTGTATTAATAACTGGTCATTTTATGTATACAGTTTAATAAAACACAACTTTATGACAAATGATACAATATAAACTGAAGAAGAAGAAGAATCCTTCTTCAAGACCTGGACAACAAGGTGGATAATGGAGGCCCTGTAAGAAGTTAGATTGTACAAATTCTCAACTGATCAAATTATGTAGGCCCGGATGATATGGCATGCCTCCATTGAAATACACACTCTGATTTAAGTGTAGTCATGATGCTCAGGTTAACTACAATATGGGTGGACTGACCATTTATGATAATTATACAGCATGTAAATATGACAGTGTCAGCATTGTTAAAAGGCCATTTAGAGCTTGGCTAACTGTTTCTCTCTTATCCAGTTGGCAGTCATACCGTTTTTATGAGGTACATTTATAATGTGTATTTAGCAAGTGCAAATGAAATGAAAGTGGAGACAGTAGCTGAATTTGGTTTATTTTGTTGGTAGTTGTCATGTCTCTATGACCACTAATGGAACCTAATAAAAGCTAAACTTACATTTCTGGATCTATTCTAGTCACTCCTTGCGGGTTCAACTTAAGAGTCAGCTGTGAAAATCAAATGACATGACGCAGATCAAATGAACGCTGCATTGTCACATGTTACAGTATGACACTGCTGTGGATTTCCTCCGTCCCATTTCTTTTTAACTGTTAACTTGCTCTACATCATTTCAAAGTGACAGATACTGCCAGATACAAAAAATATGCATCAAAATTTGAAGGGTGGAGCATGTTAGGGACAACCAAAACGAAAGTTCCTACACAAGGAGCTAATCACACATCAAACCTGCTTATCATGTGTGTAGGTCAAAGGTGACAGCGCCGACATGACCGTCTGGTATGAATGAGGGCTCTTGTGTGTTTCTTCCCCACCCTCAGACCTTTTAGACCTTCTCAGCCATGTTGATAAAGACAACACAACAAATCTTATCGCACATAAACACGTTGAAGGAGGCATCTGGTGGTGGAGACAGACGCCGTTACACCAGCTGGGTTCATAAATCAGTATACAGAGGCAGAGACAGGACTTGTAGCCTTCAAAGCAGACAGATACCAGCATCCCATTTGACAGAAATGGACTCTGTGACACTCAGTTGAAAGGAATGTGTGGCATGGGAGGAACTCTGTGGTATGTTGTATAAACCCTGGCGACTGTTTGTCAGTGCGTACACATACCTCCAGTCCGCACACGCAGTCAACAAGTCGTTCTTGGGAGACAGGTTTTTAGACGCACCCATTAACATCGTCTTTGTTTTGCATATGATCCCTGCATGATCTCCTTGTCTTTTGCAATGCAAAATATACTCATACTGTAAGTGAATCCAGTAAGTGAATCCAATCCAAATATGAAGACACACTCATTGACTCTTTCTGGTATAAAAAGTCGTCTCACATGGTTTTGGAGGGTTAGGGTTAGGATTAATAGGCCTATTTCACAGATTTCCAAGCGTATCTCTATTCACATGTTATATTTCAAGGCGGGCCATACAAACCACGCCAGTCCCGTCACAGATGATTCAGATTGGTTTTACTCCCTCAATTTTGTGTCCCCGCTTGCCTCATCAGGTGGAGGATTTGGAAATGAACACCCCATGTTCTATGAAATGTTTGATTAGTGTCACATTTTTGCACAACTACTGTATTACTCAATGTATTTCTTAACTTGCATGATGTAGCATAATCCTCCTTTGACATAACCACAGCTTTGTTGTCTCACATCACTTTGGTTTAATGAAGAGTCAGAGCTGTCTATCCACACTTTTAGATGAACATAAATATTCTTAATGTGATATGATACAATATGATATTAAATTGTTAACATAGAGCATTGAAAAAAGTAACGTATGTGTGACTATAGATTTGTTTAATCTTTTAAACATAATCCATACAAATGCACATCTCACATAAAATACATTCCATCCATTTTCTCTGTTTCTCTAATTCATCTGATATTTAATTAGTATAGTTTAATTAGTATAGTTGGGTTCACATATTTATAGGTAATGTAAAGTTAAACCTGGAATCATTTTTGGCCTCTTGGGGGCAGCAGAAACAAAATGTAACAGAACACTGACATATTAAGACCATATAACAGTAACTGATATGGTAAATCTGTTAGCAAACACATGTCCAGCAGACACAAAGAAACATTAGCATTCATTTAGAGTAAAGTTTCTATCCACATGATGAATATTAGTCCAATATTCCCTCTCCTTTCAGCTTTGTTTTGGTCTCCACCAACTCCTGAGAAAAATATCTGACTCTTTAGCTCCACAAATGCTCCACACTTTGTCTATCTACAGCTGGGGTAGTGTACACAAGGGTTATCAACCTTCTTTTTTTTTTGCTGGAAACAGCTGCCCGTTGGCTGATAATTCACAGTGGCTTTGTCACCAAGTGTGACACCTTTTACATTACACAGTTTCATCGGAACCATTTGGTGATATGCAAATATTGATTAGAGCAGCTTGCTGTTTTCCTGTTGGTGATGAACCACTAGAGGTCATGTTTTCTTTTCTATCTTTCACATTTACCTCCATGTTCATGACACAGCATCACGTTAAAAGTCAACATAATCCATATTCAAACAACCCATGTGTCAAACGGTCATGTGTCAAGCAGCCTTTAACGAGTCCCAGACAAATTGCGGTCCCTCATTAGAACTCAGCAAAACGTCTCATGACGCCTACCGGGAAGAGAAACACACTCAGTTAAGACAAAGAGCAGCAGTGTGTTTCTCCTGTTTCTCCTGCTGAGAGTCAGGCCACGAGATGAACTGGACACCCTGGCAGCTCATATGACCAGAGATGTGTGGCTTTAAAACAGAATGAGGTATTCATAACTGCTATACCTCTTCACGTGGACCGAGCTGAGCAGTGTGTGTATTGTGATGTGTGGTGAGTGTTTGGTGTAAACCTCCAACCACAAGTATACATTCACACACACTTTCAGATTGAGGGCTATGGGTAAACTTCTGTGCCAAATTTAGACATCAGTAATTTCAAAATGAATTAATGTAAATGAACCATATCTCTGTTCATTTTATTGGTGATTATGTTATGACATTTTCTTTATCAAAATTGTTTGTCTAAAGAATTGCTCATTTACTGTAGTGAAATAATAGTTCTTATTTTCTCTCACATATCAATACAGCAAAACATTGAATTAGAATTCAGTGACAACAACAATAATAATAATAATGAACCTGGGCTATGGACATGAACCTGGGCTATGGACATGAACCTGGGCTATGGACATGATAAAATAGACTTTCTAATGAGGTATCCTTTGCAAAGAGTTTAAAATGGCTTTATTAATAGTTAACAAAATGATATAAAATGCTTTACGTGTTATATATAGAGGCAAAGAAGTGCCAGAAATCTCTGAATCTTGTTAACCACTCAATACATCTTTGTGATGTAATGTCACCATTACTGAATTCTTGATGCTGAAATTGTAATACTACTAACTGATAGCATTGAAACATTTTACTGTCACAATTCATATGCTTTGAAATTTAATTGGAAAAGACAATTCAAACTGCATGGATTCAAAACAATAGGATAGATGGTATTTATCAGTGGTTACATTTCACTATTTTCTATTCAGCTGCTAATAAAATTCAAATGATTTTGGCCATTCTTTACTTACAGGCCATTTATAGGTACAGCATTTGGGTTGCCAGGTTGTTAAACATCCACCATCTGTTTAAATGACTGTAAGATATTCATAAAGGTTAAAGACTCCCGCTTTCTAATAAACCATTATGGTTTACAACCAAAATGAATCTATAAATCATTATTAAACAATCTATTAAAAGTTTAAAAGTTAAATTAAAACGTAGTTATGACTCATAAGTTTAATGAATGCTTAAGTATGGTGATTCATTGGAGACATATTTGTGGTTAGTATTCTAAATACATGGTCCACTTATAAGAATAGCTACTCCCAGAGCTTTTGACCATATTCCACTGCCTGCTTCAGAGAACAGAACTTCCTTACAACGACAGAGTAGAAAGTTCATCATATAAAATATATTGTAAGGGGTGAAAGTGCAGTGTGTTTGTGCTTCTGTGTGCATTATACTCAAATGAGCAGCATAAACATATACCGCCACAGTAACCTCCTCACCCCACCACACTTTCCCCCTCCACCTGTATCTCCTGACTCCAGAGCCACATCCTCCTCCGTTCTGGACACCTAATCCCTATAAGCCTTTATAATGCCCCGTGCAGAGAGAGAGAGAGTGAGAGAGGAAGTTGAGAGAGGAGAGTCTGGGCTTAATGACCTTGCAAGCCGATTACAGGCCAGCCACATTTCACAAACAGTGCTGTCAGGCCTCCGACTCAGCCTGCAGAGACAAATCAACTGCAGTCACACAGGAGAGGGGGGTCAAGAATGCAGACATGTTGTTCAAGGTGGCTGCAGTGACTGATGATACTATAATGATGAACCTCTGCACTTATTGGAAAAACTGTGTTTAAATCCGGTTTGTTAAATGGTGAGACTAATTGCCACTAGAGGGCAGCATAGCCATGCTGTGATTACACAACTGGCTGGAGAAAGTGTGTCACTCGGCCAGTGCTCCCTGGTGGGCATGGAGAGTGTTGGCCTGACGTAAAGACAGAAAGTAACACAGAGGTGGATTACGAGGCAGCTTGATGTCTCTGATCAGAGGATTAGCAAAGTAGTTGGTATTAAAGTTTCCCCCTCCCAGTGTCTTTGAGTCTCCAAATCCCCACTGTTGTTTTTCAGATGTCAGCCATATCAGACTCAGGTGTTAGGAATCAGGTGTAAACACAATGCAGGTCAAATGTCAGCACCACTCAGGCTCACTCTGGACTATCAGTTAAATATTATAGAGCTGTTGTGTCATTTAAAATGTCTCACTCAACGTGGTTTCGTTGTGGGAACTAAGATCCTTGATGCTGAAATAGCCCAGCATGTGACCACTGACATGTTTTCAAGACGCCGTTTGTGACGCACTAACATGTTTCATATGTGGCTAACATTGTTGTATGAGACAGAAAACCACCTTTCTGACCACTCGCTTATTGTTTCTTAAGCGTCTACAACAATGATTTTCCACTTGGCTGTTAGTTGAAACCCTAGTACCTCAAAATTGTCCAAAGTCATTTTGTTTTAAGCTTGATATGTTTTCATCAGAGCAACCGTCGGAGTATTTCCTCAACAAATAGAGGCATTTCGTCAAATCCTTCTGGTGATGTTAAAACATGCAATCTTTTAGTTGCAAGACTTTCATTTGACAACAAAGAGATCTGAGAAGACATAGTACTCTGTGTTCTCTTTGTTTCACATACAGTAGATGCACTGTTTGTCCTACTTAGGCAGGAAGTTTGGTGTTTTAAGAAGAGTAACACAGTCTGACCACCAGTTGAAAGTCGTTTCCTGTTGTATAACTAAGACATGACCTTTTATAACAGAGCAATACACACTATTCTGCATGTACTCACAGTAGCAGGCAAAAACAAAAAGACTTCGCATGCGTTTCAGCTGCTGGTGTTCTTCTTTTCATGCCTTTCCTTCCTCTCAGTATTGTTGTGCTGCTGATGAATTTCATTTTTTGTGTCTTTTTGCATCATGTTTACGTGTCTCATTTTGTCACTTGAGAAAAATTTGTAAGAAATTCACCAAAAGCTATCAGGAACTACATATTAAGGAACTAAAACCAACTTTGATTTTGGTTTCCCAATACATCTTGAGTCTCACTATCCTAAAATTGCTGTAGAAATTTGGCCGTAGTAACTTAAGCAGTAATTTATTTGGATTTTACTTTGCATCTATATTGCTCTATGTGGCCCATTCTGTATGATTAAAAGCATCTTCTTACTGCTTATGTTTCCATGTTAGTCACACAATACTTGACAACCATATATCAGTAAATAAGTCATTTTATTCAGTCGTTACAGAAAACAGTCAATACAAGGGTTTCATTGTTGGTGCAGTCCATTCCACACCCAAGGGTGCGGTCATACTGCTCACTTCTTGCAGCGGCCATGGCAGGCACAGGTGAGAGCAGCTACCAGTACCACAAACTCGCTGAAGTCTACCTGAGAGTCTCCGTTAAAATCCAGACCGGCCAACAGCTTGTCCACCTCAGCTTGGTTCTTGGCTGCCTGCACAGACCAACAAAACACCATCAGTACTGTTGGAGATTGTTACAAAGCTTCATCAAATAAAAGGTTCTTTTCTTAAACAAGTGCCTTGTCCAGATCATTTTTACAGCCATGTTAAGTGAAGTTTTAGTATTAAGAGTCTAAGTAAAGTACAAGAGCTTTATTTCATAAAAGAAGGGGCATTGTGTTGAAACTTGTCAATGTTAAGGAGGGACATAATGATTAGAGGGACTCTTCAAACTGGTCAGAGTTTCAGAAATGCAAAATCCACCTTGACGAAACATCCAAAAATGCACAGCTGCTAAATGTTCATTGTTTTTAACGTTGTTTGGTTGCAGATTTGAATGATGACCTGCACATCGGCGAGGTCTGGGACTGTTCTAAAATCTATTGTGTAAATTTTAAAGGAAAAGTACAATGTAACCAAAAGTATTTCTGGCACATAAACACAATATAAAACTGGCTCTTTTAGCATCAGTTAAATCAGGCGAACAGGCATTATGATGCATAGAATCGGCTAAAGGCTGAAAAACACATTTTCTTTAGCTCTACATTTTTTTTATCATCATAGCCTGTTTAGTCACTGAACACTGTAGATCATGTTATGCAGCATATAGTAGATTCAGTGTATGAATATTTGAAGTATGAGTATAATGTGCCAGGTTTCAGTATACTACCCCCTGGTCAGCATAGTTATACCCGTCCCCAGAGGTGAACAGTACCTTGAGCAATCCAGGCAGCTCCTTCTCCAGCATAGTCTTGGCCTCACCCTTGCTTAGGGAGTCCTTATTGCCATCGGCAGCAGCATACGTATCAAAGGTCTTCATCAGGATGGCCATGGCTGTCTCTAACTGGGTCATGGTTGCTGCTTGAGAGGTGGTTGATATGGTAAAGACGAAAATGGAAGACTAGCACCAGTCAACAGAGCAGATGATGTGTCGTGAGTAAAAGAGGAGAGGCGACTCCTTTTATACCTTTTTGTAAACTGGGTTTGTGACCAGTGATAAAACAAGACTAGGGGTTAGGTCAAACTGGTCTAAGTGTTTGATATAGGTGTTGGCTCCAACTCTGTCAACACAACCTCAGTCCAGCTACGCCCAGTGTACATATTACCTCATAAACCATATACAGCTAGTCATTTAATTATTGATTTAAGGAGAGGTCTTTTTATTATCCAAAGCACACAGGCAAGTGATTCTGAGATTGGATTCATTTGAGATAAAGCAAACCATCATTGTTTTATTTGTGCGAGGTATAAACCCTGTGTTGGGTATCATCACTAGATGATACTGAAACAAACTTAAGCAAAGTGCTGCTGCATCAACTGTGGTTGGTGGTCATCTATGCTGCTGTGTAGGGGCTTACTTAAACCACAAAAAGTCCATGAGTGTGCATGTTTGCTTACATGTTTCTTTCATCGCTGGCAGGCCTATCTTGGTCTAGTCTTGTTTCTTGGAATCAGCGACACTATCAGAGTAAAGGGCTGCAAAAGCTTACATTAAAAACAACGAGAAACATTGTGAAAGGTCCTACATTTTGCAGCTACAGTATATTACTCCAGGATGCATTTAAACAGCCTAAAAAAATGAGTTTGAGGCCTGAGTCATATTTTACAATGTTGAAGTCAACATTAAGTCAAACTCATACAAGTCTTAACTGACTTCTATTATTGAACTCCGATGAGCAACATTATTTTATGTAATAGTAGTTCATTATACAGTCCAGTGTCAATATAGATGAGAAGTGATACAGTGTAAAAGTATGAAACATGAACCGTCACATCATGCGGTTAACACCTTTAGCAAGGTATATCAGTGTGTATGCAGTATACAAAAGGAAAGTATACTGTACTGTGATATACAATACATAATTGTTCCTACGAGAAAAGGAGTGTCTTTCTGAAATTAGCTGACTCATTGGGTTAAGTATTTATGTGTTAACCTCATTGCAATCGATAGGCGCCTCTTAGGCTGGTATTTATTATCTTATCAGTTCATTTCTACCTTATTTTCAAGTTAAACCCTGCATGGGTTATGCTGTGGAGACTACAGTTTTTCCAGTGTACAAGCTAACAATTTCACATACTACCTTACACAAGACAGTTAGCAACACTGATAGCAAACAAAGGACACACTCATTGGCAGAAGAATGATATGGTCCTTACATTATTCACACTATTAATCCCTATGGAAATCGTTGGGGGAAAATTGAAAATGTAATTTTGTTTTACCTTTTCTCCAGCAGCAGGTTGTGTCTTCACAGGTATTTTAAGGATTTTCACAGGTGCCTACTGCCTACCCAGAACAATAACATTTTATTGTCAAAAACTACATTTAAACACTTTCTGCACAGGCCAGTCTACCCTACTATCTTACACACGACAAGAAAAGCAAAAACATTTGATCATTTTTAGACAGTAGACATTTTTAGGATGACTGAAATACCATACACCTTCCTACTAGATAACAGGTAAAAAATGTTTCTATTGTCTTTTAAAGGGGACCTATTTTTGCGTATTTCTGTCATTTTTATATTGTTATGATGTCAGATATCTATGTTAAACATGGTCAAAGTCACAAATGGGGCTATTTTTGTAATTACTTAGCACCTTCTACAAGGCTGAGATGCGCTAACTCTACTAGCCTTAGAAGCTACAGCTGAACTTTTTTGGGGTATTGGGATGCGAGTTGATTACAATTATTAAACTAACAACTGCATGCTAATCTTTTAGACCAAAACCTTTATCGTAGCCTTAACTACAGGTTTGTTTGAAGAACACACAGCTAACTGTTAAGTTTAACTTTTTTGTCTGCTCTCAGCAATACTGCCATGTTTCACAAATAGGCTCTCGGGAAATTTTAGAAAATTAACACATAACATGAAATACAGAGCACATGTAGAGAGATGAATAATGTTTCATAATGCTGGTAAATTATGGTCTTAGAAAAATACATTTACAGGAAGAGAATCATTTAAGATTCTCTGTGACCGTTTTGTATTCTGAAAAATATTCTTTGGCCGTCAGATGCTGTTTCCATTTCCTGTCTTTGACCTATTATTCACCTAACCCATAACACCAGTTTCCATTCAGCATCTGTAACATGACCTGTCATTGTGAAACCTGTCTGCTTACTGTGTGCACTACTCTCTGGCAAAAAAAAATAAAAAGCAACTTTATAGTCTGACACAAATAACTTGTAAATAAATGCACAAACACTCCGTTATCATTGGAATTAACTTTATAATAAACCGATCACAAAGATAGATGAGAAATTAAATATTTACAAATATATATAATCTTTTACATAAATGCAGTAGGAGAAGTGAACATACATTTCATATGTGCAGAAAAGTAAAAATAGAAAATACTGGGGGATCTGATTCCCTGCAGATCCTCATTGACTTGGTTTCCTCTCCGTCTGCTCAAAGTAATCGACGGATTCATACACCGGCACCTGACACTGAGAGAGACAGAGAGATTTTTTTTAAAATGCTAGCACAGATTGTTCTGATGGTTCGTTCTGCATAAAGGGCGGTATCATTGACTGACCTTTGCCAATGTGCACGGTATAACCCTGAGTGGGTGTATGCAGTAGGCACCATTAGTCAGAAACAGGATGTCAGTATTTAATAGATATGCCTCAACAGTGGAAGTTGACAAACTTTTTCGCTGTTTTTGACAAAGTACCGCAGTTGGTGTGGCTTACTGTGTCATGGCTTCAGCTTGCAGTGTTTTGCAATCAGGTCCAACATGTATGATGTATGTACACAAAACAACACGACGACACCACAAAGTCTAGTCTTGAAACATGATTTTTAAATAATATATCATCAATTTTTTTGGTCACTCATGCAGTATATTAGATAGCCACTACTACTATTTATTCATAATATTTAGCTTCTCTTTCACCACAGTAAAAAAAAAGAAAAGAAAGGGGAACCAAGACCATGTCTGTTGGTTACCGCCACAGTTTGGTATGCGACTTACCCACTGAGTGGAGCCTCTGGAAGAGGTGGTGCTGTGTTTGTCCACATCTGCCACCTCAGAGTCAATATGTGGAACCTCGTAGATCACTCTGGCTGCTATCGCTGAATCCATGAAACACACACACGTACAGAAATTATGATTAGAATTGTTGGGCAAAATGATGCAGCAGCACATTGCATAGTCATAATTATAGGATAGAAAGTCAGAATTATAAGATACTTAGTAATGTGTAGAAATGTATAGAAAAAAAAGGGGAAAAGCGAGCTTCTAAATGTTGTCCAAGATCAGTTAGATCCTCTCCAATTTGCTTATAGGCAAGGCAGAGGAGTTGATGACGCACTTTGCACTTTACTGAATATGATTTGAACTCATCTTGAAACTGCAAAGACAGCTGTACATTTGTTTTTTATTGACTTCTCCTCAGCTTTGAATTGTTTTCAGCCCCACATTTTAGCTAACAGACTGCTTAGTTTGCACATTAACCCAGGACCGATTTGCTCTCAGCGTGTCAAAATAAATGGTGTTTTATCTGATGTTCTTTTGTCCTCCACTGGCTCACCTCAGTTTCTTTTCTCCTCTGTTATTTGTTCTTTATACAAATTCCTGACCAAAGCCAGTATGAAGGTTGTCATATTCTTAAGTTCAATGATGACACTGTGATTGTGACATATAATGACTAACCTTAACTTGGCCCTGTCCTCAGTGACTTCACTGACTGGTGTACATCTTATCTAGACATGACTGTGTCCAAGACTAATGAAGTGATAGTGGATTTCAAAAAGAATCCCACAATTTTTTCAACAGGTGTGATAAAAGAGCAGACAGTGGAGTATGTACATGAGTATAGTCTAAATACCTGTATACTGTCATTGACGACAAACTGACTTTTGATCACCACATAGCGCCTGCATATCTGCGCCTGATTGCACTTTTATAAGGATGTTTACTTTGAATTTGTTTGAACTTTTACTTTTATTAGCTGGTTTGGCCTTCTTAATGTTTAAAACAAAAATAGACTTCTGGGTATTGTTAAGGTGTGTCGTAAGGTGGGACAATCCTTGCTGAGCTGTCTCACCCTCTGGTTGTGGTGGATTTGAGTTTAGTCTAATATTTGTGGAAGTTTTCATTGTTTATTGTATTTTGTATGTATTTGCTGCTGGACGTATCACTATTTGCCCCTCAGGGATAATACAGCTGATGTTGACCCTTGACCATGGCTTATGTCAGAATTATGACGGGGATGGTAAGTCATAATTATGAGATGTTTAAGTCATAATTATGATATCGTAAGTCATAATTATGAGATACTTATTCATAATGACGGCATAGTAAGTTATAATAATGAGATGCGTAATTCGTAATTATGGGATAGTAAGTTATAATTATGGGATACGTAAATTGTAAATACGACATAGTAAATCATAATGATACGATACGTATTTTGTAATTACGGCATAAGTCATATTTATGAGATACGTATTTTGTAATTACGGCATAAGTCAAATTTATAAGATACGTTGTTTGTAATTACAGCATAGTAAGTCATAATTATAAGATATGTATTTTGTAATTACGGCATAAGTCATATTTATGAGATACGTTGTAAGTACTGCATAGTAAGTCATAATTGTACAATACGTATTTTGCAATTACGGCATAAGTCATATTTATGAGATACGTATTCTGTAATTACAGCATAGTAAGTCATAATTATGAGATATGTATTTTGTAATTACGGCATAAGTCATATTTATAAGATACGTTGTTTGTAAGTACTGCATTGTAAGTCATAATTATAAGATATGCATTTTGTAATTATGGCATAAGTCATATTTATGAGATACGTATTTTGTAATTACGCCATAATAAGTCATATTTATGAGATATGTATTTTGTAATTATGGCATAGTAAGTCATAATCATAAGGTATGTATTTTGTAATTATGGCATAGTAAGTCATAATCATAAGATATGTATTTTGTAATCACGGCATAAGTCATATTTATGAGATACGTATTCTGTAATTACAGCATAGTAAGTCATAATTATGAGATAGTTAAGTTGAAATTATGGCATAGTAAGTTATCATTATGAGGTACGTAATTAGTAAGTATGACATAGTAAGTCATAATTATGGCATACTTTAGTCATAATTATGAGATAAAGCCTCCATATTTTTTTCTTTATAGAACACAATGCTGTAATAATTTTAAAAAACAACAACATAAAAGCATCAATCAGATAAAATGAGATTCTAAAAGGTGAACATGGCATATTTAGTGGCTAACTATACATTTCCTTTAGAAGTACAGTAGAGACTTAAGCAAAGCTGAAAGGACAGTAAATAGTACATATAATCATTAAATCACCAGACACATGACTCTCAATTAATGCTAATGTTTCTCTGTGTGTGATGGATGTGTGAATATGCAAATGTTTGCTAAGACATTTGCAATATCAACTATAGGATATAAATAAATAAATCTGTGTTGTGTTTCCAACTTGTTGCGCTGCCAAAAAAAAATCAGCTCATGTTGGTTTAAGAATTAAGAATTTATATTTAAACCACAGTGAGATTCTTGTTACTAATTACTTTGCAATTGGGTTTTACTATTTCACACTAAGCTGTTGAAGTTGGTGAGCGTCCAATCTCGCTAAACTCTTGGTTAACTCTGAGGCTTCCTGTGTCAGTTTCTTTAGAACTTTTCAACAACATTTTAGCGGCCGCAATACACAAGTTCTTGTTTTAAATGGAGGCTTTTCTTTTAGAAATAGATGCCTGTTTGTATCAGCTTCAGTTGTACGGGACATTACACAATGTGGATTGCACAATGGTAACCGTAACAGACAACAACTTGGTGTTTGACAGTCTGATCTATAGTGAGCTAGATTACGATCCTCTGCTATGTTTCCTTGAAAGTAATGAAAGCACAACAGTCAACAGGATATAATACATTTTCTCATAAACACTACTGGTGATACTCTATCATGCAGATATTTTAGTAGGGGTTAGCACAGGTTTTGAGCTGTTCCGTCTGAGTTTTCTGCTGCAACCCCAATAAATTGAAAGTGAATGGAAATTTGTGCGATCAGAGCAATACAAATTACATTTAAATTGTTACATAAAATACATTCAATTGCATTCATTACTATCGAAATCAACACCGCTGTCATTTTCAAGAAATATTTACAGTTACACCCACAGATGAGTTTGAATATTAATATAACTATTTATACTAAAGAAATATGTCTCATGACAACCAGCATGAACTGTGGATGATCGAGAGAGATGCTGCTGTTGATGCCTTTAAAATGTCATTTTCCAGTGCGATAAAGACAAAAGTACTTTCACTTCCACTGCATTTGGGTAAAAGGCAGACGATGCAGACAATATGAGGCAGAAATACCTGTGTTACCAGATCCCCATACAGGTAAATAAATGTCTGGTGTTCTAATAATAATACTGCACTTTTCTTCTTACCTCGTTTCCTTTGAAGAATGCAAAAAGGGATGAGAGTGAGGAGCAGGACTGGACACACTACAGCCAATGCAATGATCATGGGAGGTAAAGGGGGGGATGAGTTTTCCACTGTTGAGGAGTTTGAGGAAATAAAAAACACAAATATGACAATGATGAGAACGAGATAGTCAATGTTTGTTACATAAAATCCAATTTGTGTATGAATCTTAAAGTTTATATTTGTACAACAAACAAATAAGGTTTGACTTAGTAATATAAATTGCTGTTTTATGAACAGACCAGATCCCATTTAGAATACACTTCATTAAGTTTTTAAAAATCACCTACCCTCTTCTTTGTTGTCCGTGTTGTTGGCTCTGTCCAGAACTCTGATGACAGTACCATTTCCTTTACCCTCAATGATAAATGGTATCTCTACAGTCACCTTGCAGAAGTATATGTCTGAATCCTCTCTTGTGATATTTGTAAAGGTCAAGGTTGAACAGGTTCGGGTCTCCTTCTGCAGAGATCCTTTAGATTTATTTGTTGAGATGATGTCAGTTTTATTCTCCATTTCTGTTTGATTTTTCAGCCAGTTAACTCTCACTCTGACATCCCTGTCCAGCATCCCTGTCCAGCTGCAGGTGATGTTTACTGGGTCTCCCTCCATGACAGAGACATGAGGAATCTGGGTCACAACAAGTGTACCTGTTGATGAAACACCTGTGAAGAGACAGAGATATACATAATTTGAATATTTATCACAAGACTGTACATATTGCATCACTGCAGACGTTAACGTTACACTACAGGAACATATTTTGGGCAGTTTTCAACAAAATCAGAGGATATGTGATTCAGTGTGAATTTTGTGTTAAGTCATCAACATCCAAGTAACATGGTGAATCATCACGTAACTGGTAGAAAAAACAGGATATTCACACCAAGCATCACGTAAATGTTAAAAACAGGATATTCACTCTTTTTTTTTGTTTCTCTTTCAGAATTATACTTGATTTATAATGCTGCTCTGAAAGTTACTGTACAAAACACATTTTTCAGTTTACAAATGGAGAATCAAACCAAATAGTAATTTTAGTATTTACTCAGTGAAGTTATATTTGAATCAAGCTGCTTTTGTTGTCAGGCTGTAAGACACGCTACAACATTATGACATCGTCAGTAAAGAGAAAGATCATTTCAAACACTTGTTAGCGTTTTGTCCTTTTAAAGATATTTTTGAGCGCATATTCTTGCTCAACAGAAGCAGCATGGTTGTATTTGTACTTACTCCAAGATGACAGATCACAGAGCGAGGCGAGAAGCAGACTGCTCAGTAACAGCTTCATCTTTCCTCACTGGTTCACTTATGACTACTGACACTCATCTCTCTACATCAGGTCTGTAAATCCCTCCCAGTGTACACGTACACCACAAACCCACCCATAGACACATACATACACACACACACACACACACACACACACACACACACACACACACAAACAGAAATATACTCGGCATAATCTCATTGTTCAATGTCTTCATCTTTCCTGCAGAGAAGTGTGAAAAACCACTACTTCTATTTGCTTCCTCTTTCAGTTAGGTGGCAACGTCTGTTTTTATCCTCTTAGTTCTCTCACAACAGTTTGAAGACATTCTGCTCTACTTGCTTCACGAAGATACCCTTTTATTGTATTCAAAATACTGACATAAGTATAATAGATACAGAGGAGGGAAGTATTGGAAATGTCAGTGTTTCTCTAAATAGATAAATGTATTGGAATTGCAATGATGGCAGGCAAGGCTTTACTTGTAAAAACTGTATTAGTTAATCATGGACTCCATTTTTAACCCTGAGGTGTACTTGACGTAATTTAATAATATGTTCAATATCAGCATTGGAGCATGCAGGAAGTGTAACCTGTAGCCATACACAATATCATCTTCATTTACTGTGTTTAGAGCCAGTGGTGGAATATATCTAAGTGCATTACTTTAAGTACTGTGCTTTAGTACAATTCTGAGGTACTTGTATTTCCATGTCATTCCACTGCAAACTTCTTCTCCACTGCATTTCACTATCTATTTACTCCACTACACATTAGGATACTTTTACATACTGTATATCTGTTGGACTCATATAGTGAGAAAAGCAAATAACATACTGTAACAACACTGCACTCTAACAGAAGTCCTGCTACATGAGTACTTTTACTTTTGATACTTTAAGCACATTTGGCTCCCACCTCTATGCTTTCACTTCATTTAGAATTCAAGAATTGAGTATTTTTTTACATTGTGGTACTTTTAATACTACTTAAATAAAGGATCTGAATACGTTCTCAACAACTGGTTAGAGGTCTGTTTATGCAGATTTTATGTGATTACACTGTCTTTCAAATCACTTTGATGAGGTTAGTTTGTAGAAAACAGAGACAATCCTGCTGGAAGTTGGTTCAGTTCACCTATAGATAAATGAGTTGTAGCATTCTTGTCTTCTGTTTAAAGTGTTGTTTTTTCATACGACCACTGGGGGGGGATAACATCCTTCTATAGAAGTGCTTTAACTCACAGACCCATCATTGTGTTAATCTTAATAAAATACTTGTTGATGACAAGATGGAAGTGTGTGGACATTCTGGTATTGTAAGGTCATTTTAGATAGAGTGTTAAAAACAGGATGGTTCGTGCAAAGTCATTTTGGGTGAGGCACTAGGAGACAGAAAGCCAGCCTGACTTTTTGCAAGCTGCATATCAGAAAGATGATTGTGTGAATGATAGGCCACTGTTATAAAAAAGGATGTCATTAAAACAGGAAATGTTTGTGTTCTGGTTGATGAGGTCTGATATGTGTATAAATATGAAATGTACGATGGATTTGTTGGGTTCCTTGCAATAAAACACTTCAATTCTACAAGTTGATGCATAAGTCTGATTTTTAACCCTCAGAGAAACGACAACATAAAGTATCTGCAGATAATTTACAAGAATTCATCAGGTGTATAAAAATACTCTGTTGGTAGGTGTATCTGAAAAGAGGATATAGGATGTGATGTGAGTGAGAACTGTGTGCAAAAGGAAGTGTTGACAAGCACGAATGTAGATCTAAACTTGTATTGCTGTTGTTTTTGAGGTCAGTGTGACCAAGTGTTCTTATTTATTGTTGAAAGAAACATCACACTGTAACCACACACACACACGTTAGAATGAGGTTTTACATAGAAGCACTGTTAAATGCAACAAAGCTTCCCCTAGAAAAAGACATTATTTTTCATGAGCATAATAGACATGTAAGCTATTTTAATTTGATACCTAAAATGTCCACACAATCAGGGCCAGTTGAAAGAGCTGATGGGCTCTGTTTTACCCTCAATCCCTGCACTTTCTGTACAATTGTACAAATGTACAGTTTATCTGCAATCAACTTGAATATTACCTGTCCTCACATTCATGTAGCAATCTGAATAATGCAACATGTAAGCACAACGTGTAAATAAAAGTGTTCAAACCAGATTTGGACACAGGCCTCTTGAGGACAGGAGTGCAGTGAATAAAGCAAGGCAAGGCAATTAACAGCCCAGCCCCCCCCCCCCCCCCCCCCCCCCCGCCCATATAAAAACAAAGTACAGAAAAATAGAAAGACAGAAATAACAAAATAGACAAGTCAAGGTTTACCTGCAGTCATAAATATTACTAAAAAAAGATTTTGGTCTGAACTATTCATTGGAGGGGTCATCCTGATGAATAAAGACACTGACTCACATATGTATTATTGCATTTCATCACATCAAGCTTGACATGTTTCTGTTTTTTCTGCTCACTCTTAGCCAGGGATGGGCAGTATTTCTAATACATGCATTTAAAATACATTTTCAAATACAAAATACTATTTTGTAATTTGTATTTCATTGAGATTATGAAAATGCCTTCATATTTTGTATCAAAATACTTCAGTGTTGTGTATTTTTGTATTTTCAAAATACTGTAAAATACTTTCTGTGAAACACTGTGATGACATCTATCTATCTATCTATCTATCTATCTATAAAGCACGAAATCTTTGTCTCTCTGACCGTCTGTGGCACCCTCGCATGGTCAAGCCCCTGTGATACCGCTCTCGGCCACTGGGATTTTTGGCGCTGTTTCACACTTGCTATGGGCATGCACATTGCACACGCTACGAGTGGGCGTTTATTTTCCTTTGCTGGACTGACAGGCACCATAGACATCGTTTGAATGCAACACTGTTTGAGAAGTTAGTTGTGCTTAAAGGCATCAACTGAGGAGACACCACTAGCTAAGGTGGCTAAGGTTACACATACTCCTTTGCTCACACAAGGACAGCACAAGGACTTGAGTTCACAAGCTTTGATAGCAACACTTGAGTTTGCTATTTTCTTTCATTTTTCTGTTTTACAGTTTTTTTCTAGACTTTAAATTTATCCATGTTCTCTGACCTATGAAATATTTCAGTGCTATGGTGACATGACAAGATAATTTCCTAACTCAAACAAGGACATTTACACCCTTTTGCACATTTCAAATAAGAAATGATTGATAATGTCATAATTATTGGCTTCTAATTGGCTTAACTGATTAAATGGTATTAATGTGACAATCAGATTTTTTTTTGTATTGACATTGATAGAGGTTGTGCACACACCAGTTTCAGGTTTATACAAAATGATTCAACTGTGATGAAACTCACCAGAAGTTTGGTAGTGATAGTGTTAAATAACTGAAAAGGTTAAA